>NW_022631058.1:1829336-2301807 GCF_010015895.1 Lontra canadensis | reverse complement strand
GGGGGGGCAGTGGAATAAGGAGAAGGTGGGACAGAAAGACAATATAATACATAACACCCAACTCCAAACCAGGCTTCTTCTTTCAGCCTTCTCATTATATTGTGTTCATTGTTTTGCCAAGAATTATTTCCTCTTGGCCGTCACCTGGGAGTAGGATGGCAGCAGTGCCATTTAGAAAACATGTCCAGAAAAGGGATAAAATCAATCAAAGACAATTGTCTTCACTTTCCAGAGTTTGTGTCATCAGGGCAAAATGTCAAGACTAAAAGATGTGCATCAGACAGCACGAATACATCCACTCTCAGGCTCCTGGTTAATTTAACATTCATTGTAGCTACTAGGACGTAGGTAGTGGAAATGGAGGGGTGTTTTTGTGTTTGTTTGTTTTTTTTTTTTTTTTTGAGAGGCATGGCACAGCTTGGGGTACGAGTTAGACAGTACCAGTAAAGCTTTAAAGAAAGTCTTCCAGCAGAGGAAACTCTGGTTCATTGAAATAGCTTCTTAGGCAAATTCTGACCTGACTGCTTTTAGAGGGGGAAGGCGTAAGATTTGAAGAGAACACAGGAGCCAGAAGTGTCACAAAGAACAAATGGGATATTCCCGATAGCAAAGGAAAGAGAGTGAAGATTCCATAAAGAATTTGTGAAGAACAGGAAACAAACTGTGAACAAAGTAGTCAATTGCAAGAGAGGTACATGTGGAAGTGTGTGTGGCAGGGGGAGGCCCTGGAGTTAATTGGGGACCGTATCCCGCACAGCGGGGCTGGAAGTGCCAGATTAGGGCAGGACCTCTCTTTTCTTCAAAGCCCCAAACAAGTCCACCTTTCTGATGTGTCCTCTAATTAACTATGCCCCCTCATAATGTATGTACCTCTTATTTATCACTTATTTATCACTTATTTATCACTTATATATCATTTATTTACCTCTCCAGTAGGAGAGGAACTTTTCAATTTTATACAGTATCTTCCCAACTAGATTGTAAGCTTCTTAAAGGTAAGAACAGTGTTTTATTACCTTATAAATTCCCTCACAGAGCCGCACACATACTAAGGGATCATTGTATCAAAGAACTATTGATTGATTGAAACTTGAAGTCCACACAAGAATGATTGCCTTGTCCCATAAGTTTTTGTTATTTCCCAGATGCCTCTCCAGCCACATTTCCCAACACTATCCTCTTCTACTCTCCCTGCCATCTCCCACTCCCACTTCTTCATACTGAACTATTTTTAGGGCCCCAAATGAGCCATATGGTTCCACACCTTTGTGTCTTTATCATGCTGATCCATCCATCTGTATTTTTCTTCTGCCCCTGCCTCTTCTTTTCCTGGATAGCTTCTATTCATCCTTAAAGACTTAATTCATAAAATATATATGGATGTACACTATTATTTAAAAGCCCTAGATGGAAACAAGCTAATATGTTAATAATGATTATTTCTGAGTCTTAGGATTAAGGTTGATTTTAATTGTTTCTTCTCATAATACTTTTGTATTTTGATCTTTCACAATACCTGTGAACCAGAAAGAAGGGAAGAAGGGACAGGTTCTTCCAGCTGATGCCCAGAGGACCTGAGGCCATACATACACATCAATTGAGCACGTTTTTATTGAGCATCTACTCTTTGCCAGCCAGTACAGAGGCAATAGAGGTAAAGTGCTGTGGTTCCTGCTCTCAGGGAGTTTATAATTAGCTCACAAGGTGTTGCCAAAACAAAGCAATAGTGTTGTCTCTTCCATTTTTTTTTTTTACCCCAACCTTCAAGAGTTTGGATTTTGCCCTTTGTGGCTTTTTTTAATTTTCTGTGTGACAGGTACTTTAATATTGATATTGTTGTGATACCCATTTCTCATAAAATTGACCAATGGACTCTTAGAGTTTTTTTGTTTTGTTTTGTTATACTTCATTTAAAGGCTATGTATATATCGTGGTATTTTCTCCCTCATGTCTCTTGGATCAAGTCTTTGGTCCCAGAATTATATGCTGACTTTTAAATAGGTTTTTTAAATGTGGATCATTTCACCTGACTCCTTGTCTGATGGGAAAGAGTGGGGAGTAAGTCAAAGGATGTGATTTGTCTCAGGCCATATACTCCTAAAATGACCCTGGCCCACATCATCCTAGGGAGACTTGTGGCAGACAACAGCATTATAATTCTCTTTAAGGGAAAAAAAAAAAGTAGAATGGGATAGGCATTAATACTTACAGGAACTTCAAGAGGGGGAGCTCTTTTAGGGCATCAGGGTCTATGGAAGTTAAGCTTCTGGTATTCCGAATCTCTCTGTAAGAGTTACAGGAAACACATTCATCATAATATATCCATTTCTGTTCTTACTAAAGTTAAAAATATTATGAATCAGGCTTAACAAATGTTCATGAGAAAAATACACATTTACGCAGTGCCCCAGGGACTGTTTCTTCTGGGAATCAGTCCCATCAGGAGCAAACTCCTCCCAGGGACACACTGGCTGTTCACCCTCCCCATCCCTGACTTAGTTCCAGTCCATTTGAATGTATGGGTGACCTTTCTCTTGATTGTAGTCTCACAGCCTTTCCTACCTGCCACCCCCAACTTTTTATATTTAAATAGAAAAGAAAACCTCCTCCAATGGTGTGTTGAGAACAGATACCTTTATTATTACCAATAGCACCTATCCTGGCCCTGGAGCGGACGCTGTGCAGGCTAAACGATGGATGAGAACAAGGCAGTGAGGGCCGTGAGCTGCTTCTGCCAGTTGCTGTTTCAGAGGTAGTGGCTATGGTGAGTCTTATCAGTGCCCTTGAGCAGATTGTTCTATACCAGTAACTGAAGACTTAAGTACATGCGGTGTGATACCACGTATGTCTGCAACTTACATACTTAGGATTATTGACAAGTCGATCAAAATGCACAGTTAGCATCAGTGAAGTTCACGACAGGTAGAAAAAGGGTCTCATCGGTAAAACTGAATGAATTCAGCACATGTTGATTGGTTGAAAGAGTTTAAAGGCACTCTCTATGCTTCTATGAACAGGACAGAAGAACCCAGCAAGACCTGTATCCTCTTCCCTTAGAGATGGTCCTTAAGGCTAAAGGAACCTGCATCCACTCACTCACAGTCACAACTAGAAGACTTAGGAACCAGCCCTGGACTTTTTTTTTTTTTTTTTTTTTTAAGATTTTATTTATTTATTTGACACAGAGAGATCACAAGTAGACAGAGAGGCAGGCAGAGAGAGAGGGAAGCAGGCTCCCCGCTGAGCAGAGAGCCCGATGCGGGACTCGATCCCAGGACCCTGAGATCATGACCTGAGCTGAAGGCAGCGGCTTAACCCACTGAGCCACCCAGGCGCCCCAGCCCTGGACTTTTAAAAATGATTTTACTGACAGAGAATTTTCATAAAATTCATGTACTGCTGGTATACAATTAGGTAATTTTTCGTAAACTTATAGAACTGTGCAACCATCATCACAACCCAGTTTTAGAACATTTCTATCAATGACAGAACCCTATTTGCCCATGTGCAGGTAATTCCCACCCTCCCCCATGCCTAGGAACCACGGGTCTGCTTTCTATCTCTGAATCTGCCCTCTCTGGACATTTCATATAACTGAAATTGCAAACATGTAATCTTCTTTTTTCTTTTTTTCTTTTTTTTTTTAAAGATTTTATTTATTTATTTGACAGACAGAGATCACAAGTAGGCAGAGAGGCAGAGAGAAAGGAAAGAAGCAGGCTCCCTGCTGAGCAGAGAGCTCGATCCCAGGACCCTGGAACCATGACCTGAGCTGAAGGCAGAGGCTTTAACCCACTGAGCCACCCAGGCGCCCCAAACATGTAATCTTCTTTATCTGGCTTCTTCCACTTAGCACGGGGTCTGTGAAGTTCATACACGTTGTAACACACAGCAGTAGTTAGCTCCTTTTAATTGTTGAATGGCCAGAGGCAACTGAGGTCAAATGTTGACTCCGCCACTTCTTTCTGGCTACATAACCTTGCTCAAGTTGACCTCTCTGAGCCATAGTTCCCTCATCTATAAAACAGGGATAATAATACCACATCTTTCATAGGACTCTTGTGGAAATTAAATAATGTCTATAAAGAGTTTGACATGTAGCCTAGCACACAGTGAAGGCTCTGTGAACAATAGTTTTATTACTGTTATTCTCCTGAGTAGAATGAAAGCTAGAACAGACTTCAGAGACTTGAGGTTGGAGGTGCAGCAATGTTCATACAAAATTAAAAACAACAACACCAACAACACTAGGTGTGGTATTTGACTAAGGACGTGGAGTATCAAATAGATCTTGGGAAAGAGAGGATAGGATCAAAAACTACTGGGGCACCGGGGCTGGCTCTGTTGGTGAAGCACTGGACTCTGGATTTTGGCTCAGGTCATGATTTCAGCCCTGTGTCGGGCTCAGCCCTGGGCCTGGAGCCTGCTTAAGATTCTCTCTCTCTCCCTCTGCCCCTGTGCCACTCCCCACCCCTCCAGTCAAGCACTTGCTCTCTCAAAAAGAAAAAAAAAAAAAAAGAAAAAAGAAACTATCTTGCTTCCACCTCAACTTACTGTCTTATTAATATAAACTTACTGTCTATCGTCTCCATTAGCAAAACTTTGCCCAGATAGCTAACTTTATTGTTCTTTACTGAGTCCTCTTGAAGGACACATCCATGCTTCAACAGAAAGCATCACCAGTTTATATCCCAAGATCCTTAGAATCCCTCACCCCAAAATCAAGATCCTGCATGGAAGGAATCACTTTAAAGTAGATTTAAAATTTTGTCCTGGTTTGAGACTAAACACCCTGTATTTCTGGAGCTCTGTCCTGGGTAAACAGGGCTGGTTGGCTGCCTTACTGCACAATCCCATAACTGTCCCCTCCTTGCCCGTCTCAAATACTTTTAGACGCTATAGAGTTGAGGTGCCCTCTCTCTGCATGTTCAGTAATAAACTTCTTGCCAGAGCTTTCCATGGGAGGAGAAGGGTTTGAACTGCTGTCAGTCAAATATAAACTAGTTAGGAGAGTTTGCCGTCTGGCAAACTGCTGGATGAGAGACTATTGTTGAACAAGATGGGCTTGAGAGAGTGGCCCAAGAGAATGTTCCAGTGAAAGGCAGCCAGCTGAAGGAGCTCTGGAGGTGGCGAACGAGAAATAAGAATCTGCTGTGAGTTCCAGTTGACTAAAGTAGGCCGTTACCTACATGGTTGAAAGACGTAGGAGAGGCCAGGAGAGGGGAGATACAAAAGAGGTGGATTTCTTTTTCTTTCTTTCTTTTTTTTTTTTTTAAAGATTTTATTTATTTATTTGACAGACAGATCACAAGTAGGCAGAGAGGCAGGCAGAGAGAGAGGGAGAAGCAAGCTCCCTGCTGAGCAGAGAGCCAATGCGGGGCTCAATCCCAGACCCTGAGATCATGACCCGAGCCGAAGGCAGAGGCTTATTAACCTACTAAGCCACCCAGGTGCCCCAAAATAGGTGGATTTCTTAGGGCAAATCTAAGACAAGCAAGAGTTACCACAAGACTCATCAAGGAAAGGAAGTCGCTTTCTGAGGTAAGAAGACAGTCAGTTGCTCACGCTCACAAGTGACTTTAAAAAAACAACAACAAAACTCTGCTGAGAGAGCGGTAAATACTGTATGACCTCACTTTTATATGGCATCTAAAAAAGCCAAACTCAGAGAAATGGAAAGTAGAGTGGTGGTTACTAGGGGCTGGGGAGGGCTGGGGTCAAAGCGTACATCCATTTATAAGATTAACAAATTCTGGGAGTCTAATGTACAGCCTGGTGATGACGGCTAATAATATAATAAGAATACTGCATTACGTCCTTGAAAGTTGCTAAGAGAGATCTTAAACTGTCTTTGCCACAAAAAAGAACTGTAATTAGGTGACAGGATGGAAGTGCTACTGTTATGGCGGTAACCATTTTGCAGTAATGTAAGTCTGTCAAATCAACACCTTGGACACCTTAACCTTACACAGGGTTACTTGTCAATTATATCTTTAAACCTAGAAAAACAAAATCTGTGCTGAAGTCAGAAGGGGAGGGGGCAGGAGCTGCTACCTTAGCCGAAAGGAGACCGGGGTCAGAAGTGAATGCAGCTGGATAACCTTTTCCAAGAAAGCAGAGAGGAGAAGTAAGTGAGCACTCGCAGAGCTCTGATAAGAGGAAAAGGGTGAAAGGGGAGTCTGAAGTCCAGTAAGTTCCAAGCCTGCATGGGAGGGTGAACTTGACTCGCTACAATTCTGAGTGAAGCAATTACAGCCCAAGAGTGCAGGCGGCTAGCTATGCTGCCAGGACACTGGGGACACCGAGAGAAAGAAAACATGTATATCACGCCAGCATGACAGGTCGGCGTAGAGCTGTCCTCCAGAATGAGGACAAGAGGTGAGGGAGGCAGGGCTCCTCGATCAGCCCCTGGGGGTCCCTGAGTGACTGCGTGGAGGAGCACCGCCCTGGCCCCCTGCCCCTGCACCCGGTACTGTCCCATGAGCAAGAAGTAACCTTCAGTTCCCTTCAGGCTGTCACGGAGCTTTAATTTTGTCTATTTCTTAGCTATTAGCCTACCCAAACTAATACAATAAGCATCAATAAAATTCTTAAAATTCAGAGCATAGTGTTCCTTCTGGTTGTCTCTGGTAGGTAGGTTTAGAAGCTAAGAATGTATACTTCTCACTTTTTATTTTATCTTATTTTTTAAAGATTTATTTATTTATTTTAGAGAGAGGGAGTGCATGCACCTGTGAGTGAGGGGAGGCAGAGAGGGAGAGGGAGACTCTGCCCTGAGCTGAGCCCAATGGGCACCTGCTCACCCTGCCAGGGCTCAAACCCAGGACCCTGAGATCAGTACTGAGGCCAAAACCAAGAATCAGATGCTCAACCAACTAAGCCACCCAGGCGCCCCTATTTTATCTTGTTCGAAGTTAAAAAAAAAAAAAAGGCATACAAAAAGTCCTGAATTTCAAAAAACCACGAAGGAATATATACTCTATATAAAATTTTTAAAAAAACATATAAAGTGTCCGATACTCTGAATGTGGGTGGGAAGGGCAAAGGGGAAGAGAATCTTAAGCAGACTCCACACTGAGCACAGAGCCCAATGGGGGGTGAGGGTGGGGGGACTTGATCTCATGACCCTGAGGTCATAACCTGAGTTCAAACCAAGAGTCTGATGCTTTGCCCACTGTGCCACGCAGGTGCCCTATTTGTTCATTTTTAACAAGAGCAAATAACAGAAAAATTGGCTTGTTCAGAACAGCTGTCATTGTGGCAGGCACTTAGTACCCCAGCCTACACCCACAAAGTCTGGGAAATCAGCAAAGTGATAGAAGAGAGTCCCCAGGTTGGGCAGAGAGAGGCAAGCGGAGGAGAAATGAAGGCTTAAATCCTTCTACTATTATGGAACTTTCCGACTTCTTTTTTCCTTCCATTGTCCTGTGCCCCCTTTTCCCTCTTAACTGGCATTAAGAGGGAAATTAGAAATATTCGCCCACACCCTCAATGCCTCCAGTTCATGAGGAGAAAGAGGCCAAGCTGGGAAGCAACCAGGGCAAGAATGAAACCGACATGGCTTTTCACCTGCAAAGTAAGATGGGGCCAACGGAGATGAGAAGGTTCCAGGCTTGCACGGGCAAGGACCTTGAATTGGAATAAGAGACCTGAAGAGAAGAGAAGCTGCCCTAGCTGGCATAGTTGGAATTTTAAGAAATACAAATGCAATTAATGAGTAAAACTACTTTGTGTAAAACAAAAAACTGAATGAGAATGAGAACCAAAAACCTAAGGTATTGACCAGCCCCCAGCTTCTTTTCAACTTACTTGCATTTGATTTTCAATTTTTTTCTAGTCTGCTTTTAAGTACCTTTAGTTAAAAAAAAAAAAAAGAAGGCAGGCCACTCTGTCTTTGACTAGGTCTGCTCGTTCCAGTGGGGAGAGTGGGGAGAGATTGGTTAAAACTAAAGGAATACTTATTGGACATTTATTATGTGCAACTTAACTGTGGGATCTGGGAGGTAAAGAGAAGTAGTAACTAATTACTTAACTACCCTAAAAAGAAGGTGTGTATGTATTAACAAAGCCATTAATTTTCTGACCTTAAATACCTTAAATGCTGCACAGTACTGAGGTGAAAACTGGGACTAAGAATTAGGTAAATTAATTTTAAAGTAACATTTTCTGATAGGTTTCCTATCACACAAAAAATCACCCAGGTAGTATGAATTTATATCAAGTATTCATTTTAAAATTGATGTATTTTTGAAAGAACTCTTAATTTTTAAAAAGTTTATTCCATCTAACTATGAAGATAATATATTGTGAAAAGTTTTAAATACATTCACATCAAAAAGATGTGAAACCTCTTATTCCATGATATAAAGAAAATCGGGTTTTATTCCTGTTTTTAAGTATGTTTTGTGTTTTTAAAACTACACTATATCAAAAGTATTCCCTCTGGGATTAGTCTGTGGCAACTAATGGTTGCTCGGTATTTCATATTAGACCCTTCTAGCTGAGCATTTGAGTAGTTTCCCAATTTTGCTATTATAAATTAACTACGAGACAAATGGCTTTTATGTAAACTCAATCCTCTGTTTATTTTCTTGGGGAAAATTTACTGAAGTGGAATTACTAGATCAAAGAGTATAAAGTCTGTCAAAGCTCTTGGTATATACTAGGTCCTTAGCTTCTAAAGTCCTGATTTTTAGACTGGCAGTAACTTTTCAGCAATAGTCTATAAATTCACAGAAAATGTTATTTCTAAATTATCGAGACTTTTCAATGAGAGAAATCTTAATTATTCTACTTTGGCTATTATCAATGAAGTATTTCAAAGCTAATGTTCCACAATTAAGGGAAAAACATAACTGAAAGGTGATAAGCATGATGTTGATGCATCTTTTAATTTATTGATGAATTAAAAAAATAATAGATGTCAATTCAAAGAGAGTTTATATCTTCAGGTTTTTAAAGCAGGTTGAAAAAATGTGAGTTTACCAGTAGATTTTCCACTGGAAATAGGACATTATAAAAATGATTTTCCTAATTTCTTGGAAGATGCAGTCAGCTGACTGCATGATTATCTAATGATCAGGACTAAAACTGGTACTCTTGAAACCTCCAATAAATTCACTTGACTCAGTTTAATGAAGCAGCGAATATTAGATCTTATCACACTATCTGCCGTAAATCACACTTTTTATCTACCCAGTTATAGAATTTTTATTTACTTGTGATTTTCAAAAAATCCACATAAAAGTAAAAACATCCTTTGAAGGTAGCAATTTTCTTTATTTCTGTTTTTAATTGAAGAGGTATTATGAATTGCATTAGTTTTAGAGGGACTCTTTGTTTCAAATTCTGACTCTGAAAATTCTTAGCTGAGTAAATTTGGGCAAGAGCCCTGTGAGGTGTGTATTACCGTCTTCATTTTACATAGTGGAAACTGAGGCTTAGTGAGATTAAGTGGCATAGGGTATGTGAAGCCCTTTTAGTAGAGTGCTTGCCCATTAAAGGTATTCAGAAATTGGTGGCTGCTCTTAGTAAGAGTAACAATGGCAACAATCAATGTTCTATTGGCTTCTTTATAGAAAACATGAAATAGAAGATGGAAGTGGTCAGTGTTTCATCATTTTACAGGTGTAAGCTTTATCAAATTTATATTTGGAGAGCACCTGGATGGCACAGTTTGTTGAATGTCTGACTCGTGGTTTCAGCTCAGGTTGTGATCTCAGGGTTGTGAGATCGAGTCCTGCATTGGGCTTTGTGCTCAGCGTGGAGTCTGCTTGAGATTCTCTCTCCCTTTTCCTCACTCTCAAATGAATAAATGAATCTTTGAAAAAAGAAAAAAGGTATTTTGGGGGGCTAGACTGTATTCCAGCTGAAGTTTAAATCCCAGGAGAACTGTTTTGTTTTTTTTTTTTTCACTTAGGACTCTCAATAAGTTATAAAGAAACCTGCCATTCTTGTAACTTTCTCTTATAAATCCTCAATGTCTTTTACCCATTGCTAATATGTCTTTTGGATGTCTGTTGTTGTATAACAAATCACCCCAAACTAAGTGGCTAAAATAACGACTATTTTATTATAGAGGTCATGATTATGTGGATTAGGATTTCAGGCAGTGGTAAACTGTACTTCTCTTCTGCTTCACGTGGCCTTCACTGGGATCACTGGTTGTTTTTTTAGCAGTGTCTGGATCAATAGAGAGGGTCTAAGATAACTGTGCTTTCTATGCCTGGCCCCTTGAAGGTGACTGTTAGGAAACTAGGCTTAGGGGCGCCTGGGTGGTGCAGCTGGTTAAGTGACTAATTCTTGGTTTAGGCTCAGGTCTGATCTCGGGGTCATGAGATCGAGCCCTGCATGGGTCTCTATGCTCAGTGCAGAGTCTGCTTAAGTTTCTCTCTCCCTCTCCCTTTGCCCCTACACCCTGCTCTCTGTCTCAGATAAATAAATAAACCTTAAAAAAAAAAAAAAAAGCTAAACTAGGCCCTCTCCATCTCCATGTGATAATTCCCAGAAATTATGATGGCTTGTGCAAGGGTCTTGGCAGTGGAGAGGAAGGGGGTACATTTTTTGCATATTAGGATAGAAGAATCAACATGACATGGTGAAGGATTAGAAAGAGGCGATAAGCAGGGTACCTGGGTGGCTCAGTGGGTTAAACCTCTGCCTTCGGCTCAGGTCATGATCCCAGAATCCTGGGATCAAGCCCCGCATTGGGCTCTCTGCTCAGCAGGGAGCCTGCTTCCTCATCTCTCTTTGCCTGCCTCTCTGCCTATATGTGATCTCAGTGGCTTTAACCCACTGAGCCACCCAGGCGCCCTCAGCTCTCTTTTTGTCATGCAAATAGCATGATGCTTTGTTTATAGCCATTACTTAATAAATGGATTACAAAATAAAGGTATTAAGCATTTGTGCCGCACGAGTCCAAAAGTCTTTACTTACCCTTTGTACCAACTAAAACCATTTGCAGATAATAATGTAGAATATCTATTAGGCAAATCTGCAGAATGCAAGATGTATTATTCTCTTATTTTCTAAGATATTAGACTGACTACCCCATACATCAGAGAAATAGCCTTTTAAAAATCCAGTTGCCGAATTATCCTCTTTTTCATTTTTGTATTTAGTAGTTTCTTTGCTCTATGAAATTAACTCTTTTGCTCAGAGGGAGAAAATTGATATTTCTAAGAGAAATGTTAATGCCTACAATCTTAATGAGGAAAAGGCCATAATTATAATAAAGCAGTTGCTTTTAAGAGCTGCGGGGTGTATATAGAGCTTCATTACAAATTAGTTTCTTTGATTTTTTTTTTTTGAGAAAGGGGCAGAGAATCAAATGAATAAATAAAGACTATATTTGGAGTCTGAAGATTTTGTTTTGAATTTAAACTGTTGCCCTTACTGACCTAGATTCTCAGTTCTCTTGAATATTACACTTTCTTTAGTTTCAATTTACTGTTCCTTTGTAAATTTCTGTGAAAGATATGTAAATAATTTATTTCTAGCCTTCATTTCCAACCTATTCTTTTTAAAGCTATACATTTTCTTCTGAGTGTAACTTTAACTGCATGTTACAGGTTTTGATTTGTCATATTTTTATTGTCATTTAGCTGAAATTATTTTCTAGTGCCTATTGTGATTTCTTCGATTCATGCTTATTTACAAGTACATTGTTTACTAATCAGAGAACTTGATTTGAATTTTTTGCAAGCTATTGGGATTTGCTTTCATGGCCCTACATATGGTCAATTTTGATAAACGTTCTGTGTGTCCTTGAAGAGAATACGTACTCTGCAATTGCCGGATACAATATTATATACAAGTCAATAAGGATGAGTTTGCAAATTATGTTGTTCAAGCCTTATTAATTTCTTATCAGTATTTTTATTTTTCTTGTATGGATGTTCTATCTGATAAAGCTCTATTGAAACAAATCCCCACTTTGATGGTGGGTATCTATTTTCTTTTTTCAGTTCTGTCAGTTCCTGCTTTACATGGTTTGAAGCTCTGCTCCTACAGATATTCGAATTTAGAATCATATCTCTCTGTAGTAATCCTTTTTATCATAATAAAATTTCCATTTTTATATATAGTGATACTTCAGGGTTAATGTACAGTGGGAAATTTATATCTATTTTCTCTTGGTTATTGTTTGCATGTTAATATTTTGATCCTAATACTTTTAGTCTTTCTATATCGTTGTGTTTAATGTATGTCCCTTGTAAGAAGCATACAGTTGAATTTTTTTTAATTAACCTACCTGACAATCTTTGTATTGTAATTGGAATATTAAGTCCTTTTACATTTAATGAAATTAATATAAATACTGATTATTTGGTATTAAATCTAGTATTTGTTTTAGAAGTTCTTTATTCTAATTTCTTGCCTTTTTTGTATTATTTAATTTTTTTTCCATTTTATTTACTTGAGAGAGAGAGAGAAAGAGAGAGAGAGAGAACAAGCAGGGGGAGCAGCAGTGAGAAAGCAGACTCCCCACTGAGTGCGGAGCCCTGTGTGGGACTCCAGGCAGGGCTCAATCCCAGGGCCCTGAGATCATGACTTGAACCAAAGTCAGATGCTTAACCAAATGAGCCACCTGGATGTCTCTTGTATTAATTTATTTTTGTGATGATATTTCTCACTACTGTTAGCTTGTTAGTTATCTGCTCTTTTATAATTATTTTAGTTGTTGCCCTATGGATTAAAACATATAATCATTATGGTGTTGCTGCTCTGAGGAACACAGGTGGCAGTGGCTAAGAAAGAAGGAAGATGGGGCAGCAAGCCAGAATGGGGACAGTGTTGGAGGTTTGGATTGATGAAACCGTCATGAAGAACACCCTCTAAACTCCCATGATAGGTGTGGATTCTTATAGGGAAAGCCCATGTCATTGACATCTTGCAGGCTTTGGTTCTGGATCTTGAGAAGGAAGCTGTGGAATTAGTGATAGTGATGCTTTTTAGGATTTGGGGATACTCCCTACCCAAAAATTTCCTGGAAAATTGACTTGTATTAAGAATGAGTAAAAGGCCTAATAGGTTGGATTTCAGGGAAGACACAGAGGTTCCTACTGAGAGCAACCAACTAATGATTGCATTTTAAAGATATTTCTGTGATTGAGTTGTCTTTTGGAAGACTAAACCCATTTCAAGAGGATTTAGAGCTGGTCCTCACCTTGAGGAAGCAGTGGTTTGTTTACGAGAAGCCACTTCTGATTTAAGGATCTACCCAGTCTGCCTAATCAAGGAGAAGACTGCTATTTTTTTTTTTTCTGTTCTACATGTACCAAAGGTGACAGCTGTCCCTCCTATCACTGCGAATTTGCACTAGGAAATGAAACTGCACATCATGGCAAGAAGGGTGCTGTTTTCAATAGGTGTGCAGTGTTCGGCAAATGGAGATTGACAAAAAATGTGAGATTCCTTGTTACTCGGAAAATCAGCCAAAGGGATGTCGGAAACTAACTGCGCTTTCCATCCACAAAGGAGGGCATTATATTGATGGCCTTTTCCTGCCTCCAAGCAAAACTGTTGACCACTGTACTTGAGTCACCAGAAGGGAAAGTGAAGGCTAACCAGCTCACAGTTCAACAGAACACATTGTCTGTCCAGTCTAATTCTTCCCCTCAGCTGCAAAGTATTATGAGACTAGAAAGTTCAGAAAATGTTCCTAGCCCCACCCATCTACCAGTTGTAATCAATGCTGCAGGTGATGATGGAAATGTTGATGGTCAGTTTTCTGAAAAAGGTGATGAAACCAAGACATCCATCCTGTAACTGCCTTCCAAAGTTCATAATGGATTATGGACAGCCTCTGCCTAGAAACCTGGGGTCAATTTGAAGCAAGGTGAATGTTTGAATTTTGGAATAAAAACTCTTGAATTAAATCAAAGAAAATGAAGGAAAAAATCCAAGAAGCAAAGTGAAAGTTCTTCGGGAGTTTCCAGTCTTTTACACCAACCTCAGCCCATTTCAAGTCCTGAAAAAGAGAATGTCTGGACTGTAGTGAGGACAGTAACTCTTTCCAGCAAACAAGGAGACTTGTTTGACTGAGTCTCACCAAGAGACTGGTAAAGCAAAATTTTCAGTAGGTGGTGACGGCAATCCTCCATTAAAGCACAGCCTTGCACAGAGGTTAAGGAAAACAGTGGAAGCTACTACTAACACTGGTAAACCACCAAAGAAAGTTCATGTTTCCAAGTCTCAAGGAGCGTTTAGGCAAGTCAGCTGGTCTAAACATGGAGGAGAGTCAGCAGAGAGAGTCAATGAAGTTGGTGAGATCCATGTGAAGACATTAGAAGAAATTCTTTAAAAAAGCTAATTAGAAACATGTAAAATTGCAAGTTAAACTCAAGACAAAAGGACCTCCAAAAGTTGATGATTCTACTTTAGGAACAAGAAACATCTCCACTCTGATTCGAAACCTTCTCTGAGATCCTGGCTGAAATGAAACATCAGCAGCAGGAAGCAGAGAGAAAAAAAGCAAAAAGGATGTGACTAAAGACTGATAGTGAAATTAAAAACAAACAAACAAACAAACAAAAAGGAACAAAACAGTGGTTTCACCACCTATAGTTACCAGCAAAGAACAATCAGAGGAGCCTGCAGGTAGAACAAAGTCTATGCAGGTGGTGCATATCAAGATGCTGGACAAAATTAAATAGGAGAAGGCACTACAGGTACAGCAGAGCTCTGAGAGCAGGACCAGCTCCCAGCCTCAGCTTGAGGCCACCCCCCTCCCCAGGCATAAGGTAGCTTCTCCAAATAAAAAAACAAACAACAAATAAACAAAAACAGGTATAAAAGAAGACAAACTTTAAGAAGGAAGTGAAGATGCTTATTAGAGCAGTGTTTCTAGAACAGAGACTAAAGAGGCCTCAGTAGAGACCACAGGAGTTGGCATCACTGAAACTCAAGTCAAGAGAAATGAGACCATGAGACGGAAGCACATGCCAAAACAGCTGGAGAGGGGAAACTCACAGAAGGAAAAATCTGTTTTGACACACACACACACTTTTGGGGAGATGGAGACTCTTGGAATACTCAGACAACAGAAAAGCCAGTGCTCACTCCTGTGCTGGGCCTCACACAGCACCTGGCAAAGTGGCTTCCCACAAAGCCATCCCAAAAGACAGAGGTAGAAACCTCAGGCACTGGGAACACATTACTGAATGTGAGATGTGCAGCACAGACCTTGGAAAAAAGGGGTAAAGCTAAACCCAAAGTCAATGTGAAGCCATCTGTGGTTAAAGTTGTCTCACTCCCTAAACAGGCCCCCAAACAGGACCTCTACACAAGTAGAGGTCCACCCTGCTGTGACTGCAGCTGTGAAGCCACTCAGCTCCAGGCATTCTATAGGAAAGCCCCACCAAAAAAGCAGCTGTAGTGGTTATCCCACTCCTTTTTTTTTTTTTTTTAATTTTATTTATTTATTTGACACAGAGAGAGGGAGAGATCACAAGTAGGCAGAGAGGCAGGCAGAGAGAGGAGGAAGCAGGCTCACTGCTGAGCAGAGAGCCCGATGAGGGGCTCGATCCCAGGACCCTGAGATCATGACCTGAGCCGAAGGCAGAGGCTTAACCCACTGAGCCACCCAGGCGCCCCTATCCCACTCCTTTCTGAGGACAAGTCAGTCACTATGCCTGAGATGGAAGAACCTAGAGTGATTGTGCTGCCTCCAGCCCAGTCCTCTTCAGATTCCTCCCTACTGGAAGTGTCTGGCCCTTCATCCCAGATGGCCATGAAAACCCTCTGACTCACCTCCACCTCAACAGGAAAGCCTCCCCTTTCTGTGTAGGATGATTTTGAGAAACTAATATGGGAGATTTCAGGAGGGGAATTGGAAGCTGAGATCGACTTGGATACTGGAAAAGATGAAGATGAACTTCTGCTTGAGCTATTAGAAATGATTGATAGCTGAAGGTGGTAGAACCTTTAAAAAAATTGGGGTGCCTGGGTGGCTCAGTGGGTTAAACCTCTTCCTTTGGCTCAGGTCATGGTCTCAAGGTCCTGGGATCGATCAAGCCCCACACTGGGCTCTCTGCTCAGCAAGGAGCCTGCTTCCCCCGTGCTCTCTGTCTGCCTCTCTACCTACTTGTGATCTCTGTCTGTCAAATAAATAAATAAAATTCTTAAAAAATTAAAAAAAACCCAAAAAACAAAAAACTGGACTTCGTTTCATCTATTATAACTTTTATCCAAGATGATCATTTCTTTAGTCTGGAATTTGTCCCAAGTCAGAAGTATACCTCTGAATTACCTTTATGTGTCCTGAATTCCTTGGGGTCAGATTTTTAAAGTCCCTTGATAAACATTTTGTCCATTTGATGCCATGGTTTAGCATCTATGAGAAAAATGTTCTGTCTTACACCTCTCCACAGAAAAACTGAGAGGGAGATCCAAGTTGAAGGCTGCAAGAAAACTTTGTGACTCCTTGAGGTGTTTGTCAGTTTGGGCTTTTTCCCCTGCTTTGCTATAATATTTCTTTTATGTATTGTCTTAATGTACTTATTAATGTAACCTGAGTTTGAAAAGGATGAAAACCAGCTGTTGCCGCTAAGGAACAAATTTCACACTACCACTAAACAAAAGGTCCACTCCATCTGCGTTAAGTTGTATGTCTTTTAAAGGTATTTCAAGATTCAACTAAGCTTTAGAGAAGGCTGAGCAACTCTGGAAGCTTGTAATCTGGACACAACTTTTTCAACCTGATTTCCATGCTTCTGCTGCTCTGTAAGCCTCTGAAGAGCAATAGCTAATTTACTATTATTGTAACTTTTTAAGGCTTTAAATTGCCCTCAGGGGTCTTCTGAAATGAATTTTCTATTTCTGGGATTCCCTGGATTCTTAATAAGAGATGGTGACATAATGATTAGAGGAATTTTTTTTAGCATGAGAGTTGTCCTTTCTCTTCTTCAGTACTTGCCTCCCACTGGCATTGAATTATTACAGGGATAAAAATTGGTTAGCTTTTTATTTCTAACTCTCCCAGCAAACTCCTCTTGCCCAGTATTTATTTGATGCCCTTTAACCACCAGAGGGGGGAAAATGATCTCTTCAAGCTGCCAATATTTATCTCTGGACTGTAGCAGGGATGATTGAGATGCTCTGGGGGTATATTGTATACTTTCCAGTTTTCTTCATTTCTGAATTGAATTTTCTTTTTTATGTCAGTCTCCTTCATATCAGCTCAAGGTTTAGACTTGTGAAGGAAAAAGAATGATGGGGATAAGACTATTGAAAGGAGACATATAGTACATAATCAGAAGGAAAGAAGGACTTTTTCATCTGATATTTTACTGTCAGGTGGCCAATTTTGTTTCTCATAGGGAAATCTGATCCACCTGTCATGTTGGCTCCCAAGGAACTGCTGTTATAAGTGGCTCATCAAGAATTGAACTTCATGTAGCCTTTTTGGGAATAAGAAAGCCACAAGACTGCCCATTCAGTCTTGGAAAAATATGGGTTATTCTGCACAAGCAAAAATAACTTGAAACTTGTGTATAGACACCTCTCTACCAATCCATTTTCAGCTGAATGAAAGTTGTATAATAGCCCTTCTCCAAAGCAGGAGTGGAATGTTCTGGTTTCAGCACAGATTTACTACCAGATAGACTTCACACATATATTCAGAGCCATCCATCCTAAAACAACAGAATATACATTTTTTCTTGAGGGCACATAGAACATTCTCCAGAATAGATCACATCCTGGATCACAAATCAGGTCTCAACCAGTACCAAAAGACTGAAATCATTCCCTGCATGTTTTTGAATCATAATGCTTTGAAACTTGAACCCAATCACAAGAGGAAATTTGGAAAGAACTCAAATACACGGAGGTTAAAGAGCAACCTCCTAAGAATGAACGGGTCAACCAGGAAACTAAAGAAGAATTAAAAAAAATTCATGGAAACAAATGAAAATGAAAACACAACTGTTCAAAATCTTGGGGATGCAGCAAAGGCGGTCCTAAGAGGGAAGTACATTGCAATACAAGCCTTTCTCAAGAAACAAGGAAGGTCTCAAATATACCACATAACCTTACACCTAAAGAAGCTGGAGAAAGAACAGAAAATAAGGCCTAAATCCAGCAGGAGAAGAGAATTAATAAGTATAGAGCAGAGATCAGTGAAATAGAAGCCAAAATAACAGTAGAACTGGTCAAAAAAACTAGAAGCTTGTTCTTTGGAAGAATTAATAAGGTTGATAAACCCCTGGCGAGACTTATCAAAAAGAAAAGAGAAAGGTTCCAAAATAATAAAATCATGAATGAAAGAGGACAGATCACAACCAATACCAAGGAAATACAAATATAAGAACATATTATGAGCAACTGTATGCCAACAGATTAGGCAATCTGGAAGAAATGGGTGCATTCCTAGAGATGTATAAACCACCAAAACTGAAACAGGAAGAAATTGAAAATCTGCACAGACCCATAACCAGCAAGGAAACTGAAGCAATAATCAAAAATCCCTCAACAAACAAGAGTCTGGGGCTGGATGGCTTCCCAGAGGAATTCTACCAAACATTTAAAGAAGATTTAATACCTATTCTTCTGAAGTGGTTTCAGAAAACAGAAATAGAAGAAAAACTTCCCAACTCAAGCATTACCTTGATCCTAAAACCAGACCAAGACCCCACCAAAAAGGAGAATTATAGACCAATATCCCTGTTGAACGTGGATACCAAAATTCTCACAAAGATACTAGCCAATAGGATCCAACAGTGCATTAAAAGGAGTATTCACCATGACCAAGTGGGATTTATTCCTGGGCTGCAAGTTTGGTTCAACATCCGCAAATCAATCAATGTGATATAATACATTAATACATTAATAAAAGAAAGGACAAGAACCATATGATACTCTCAATAGATGCAGAAAAAGCCTTTGACAAAGTACAGCATCCTTTCTTGATCAAAACTCTTCAAAGTGTAGGGACAGAGGGTACATACCTTAATATCATCAAGGCCATCTATGAAAAACCCACAGCGAATATCATTCTCAATGGGGAAAAACAGCTTTTCCCCTAAGGTCAGGAAAATGGCAGGGATGTCCACTATCACCACTGCTATGCAACATAGTACTAGAAGTCCTAGCCTTGGCAATCAGACAACAAAAAGAAATAAAAGAGGAGCACCTGGGTGGCTCAGTGGGTTAAGCCTCTGCCTTCGGCTCAGATCATGATCTCAGGGTCCTGGGATTGAGCCCCACATCGGGCTCTCTGCTCAGCAGGGAGCCTGCTTCCCCCCAGCCTGCCTCTCTGCCTATTTGTGATCTCTGTCTGTCAAATAAATAAAATCTTAAAAAAAAAAAAAATGAAAGGCATCCGAATTGGCAAAGAAGAAGTCAAACTCTCACTCTTTCCCGTTGATCTGATACAAAAGGCTCCACTCCAAAATTCCTAGAACTCATAAAGGAATTCAGTAGTGTCAGGATATAACATCAATGCACAGAAATCAGTTGCGTTTCTATACACCAACAGCAAGACAAAAGAAAGAGAAATTAAGGAGTTGATTCCATTTACAATTGTACCCCAAACCATAAGATACATAGGAATAAACCTAATGAAACAGACAAGGAATTCATATTCAAAGAACTGTAAAGTACTCATGAAAGAAATTGCGGAAGCCACAAAGAAATGGAAAAACGTTCCATGCTCATGGATTGGAAGAACAAATACTGTGAAAATGTCTATGCTACCTAAAGCAATTTACACGTTTAATGCAATCCCTATCAAAATACCATCAATTTTTTTCAAGGAAATGGAACACATAATCCTAAAATTTATATGGAACCAGAAAAGACCCAAATAGCTAGAGGAATGTTGAAAAAGAAAACCAATCCAGAATTGTGGCATCACAATTCCAGACTTCAAGCTCTATTACAAAGCTGTCATCATCAAGACAGTATGGTACTGGCACAAAAACAGACACATAGATCAATGGAACTGACTAGAGAGCCCAGAAATAGACCTTCAACACTGCAGTCTACTAATCTTTGCCAAAGCAGGAAAGAATGTCCAATGGAAAAAAGACAGTCTCTTCAACAAATGATGTTGGAAAAATTGGACAGCCACAGTCAGAAGAATGAAACTGGACCATTTCCTTATACCATACACAAAAATAGACTCAAAATGGACAAAAGGCCTTAATCTGAGACAGGAATCCATCAAAATCATAGAGGATAACATAGGTAGCAACCTCTATGACCTTGGACATAGGAACTTCTTGTTAGATATGTCTCCAAAGGTAAGAAAAACAAAGACAAAAATGAACTATTGGGACTTCATCAAGATAAGAAGCTTCTGCACAGCAAAGGAAGTAGTCAACAAAACCAAAAGACAACCGACAGAATAGGAGAATATATTTGCAAATGACATATCAGATAAAGGGCTAGTATCCAAAATTGATAACTTATCAAACTCAATACCCAAAGAACAAATAATCCAATCAAGAAATGAGCAGAAGACATCAACAGGCTTTTCTACAAAGAAGACATCCAAATGGCCAACAGACACATGCTCAATATCACTGGGCATCAGAGAAAGAAAAATCGAAACCACAATGAGATACCACCTCACACCAGTCAGAATGGCTAAAATTAAGAAGTCAGGATATAACAGATGCAGAGAAAGGGGAACCTGCTTACACTGCTGGTGGGAATGCAAGCTGGTGCAGACACTCTGAAAAACAGTATGGAGGTTGCTCAAAAAGTTGAAAGTAGAGCTACCCTATGACCCAGCAATTGCACTACTAGGGATTTATCCCCAAAATATAAATGTAATAATCTGAAGGGACAACTGCACCCCACTGTTTATAGCAGCAGTGTCCATACTAGCCAAACTATGGGAATAACCCAGATGTCCATTGACAGATGAGTGAATAAAGAAGATGTATATACACACACACACACACACACTGGAATACTACTGAGTCATCAAAAAAGTGAAATCTTGCCATTTGGAATGACGTGGATGCAACTCGAGGATATTATGCTAAGCAAAATAAACCAATCAGAGAAAGATAATTATGTGATTTCATTCATATGTGGAATTTAAGAAACAAAACAGGATCATAGAGAAACATAGGGAAAAATAAACAAGATGAAATCAGAGAGGGAGACAAACCACAAGAGACTCTTAATCATAGGAAACAAACTGAGAGTTGCTAGGTTGGGGGATAGGGTAAATGGGTGATGGACATTGGGGAGGATGCACGATGTAATGAGCACTGGGTATTATATGGTACTGATGAGTCAAAGACCTCTACCTCTGAAACTAGTAACACATTATGCTTAATTAATTAAATTTAAATAAAAAATAAATACTAAAAGAAAATAAAACACATATTCATTACTTATAAAAGTCTAATAGAATTTAGTACTGGTAGCATTTCTCAGACAACTCAAGGACTTTAGAACACTTTAACACCATTAATAACTCTCCCATCCTTTGTTTATTTGCTATTGTGTATTTTAATTTTGTGGATATAGGTAGACCTTGCTTTGCATGGTCCCAATATGCATAATGTTAAATTACCATTATTTAGTTGAATTTAAATAATAGCTGGTCCCAAAAGCATGGTTCAGGTTGTGGCTACCATTATATATTAACTGTGAATAATGAATAATCGCACAAAGTACAAGCTTTGCTGCTAGCTCTTCAATGTGTGCATCACTATGTAAGTAACAACTGCATATGGTGATAGGTGACTCATTACACCACTTCTTTCAAAGTCATTAGTGATCGGTCTCTGAGCGCCTGCTATTCAGTCTACAAACAGCTTTACTGTTTGTGCAGCTGTATTGCCTCCTTGACTTCCAGTGATAAACGCATATGACACTTAATGAAAGTGAATAACTGGAAGAGGGAAATGTCCAGCAGAGATGGAGGAGCAGCAAAGAAACAAAATGTGATAATGCTGGAAATGACATTTGAACCATATGTAAATGGAGTCATAGGAGAAATAGCTGACCATGTGAATGTGATACTGCCACCATCTGAGAGACTCTAGATATTCCAAAAAAGGAATTAGTGAAGGCAAATTATTGACATCAATGAGAAAAGTGATTGCAAACAGAAGGTTGAAGATGTCCCAAAAGAAATGATGCCGATAAAAAAAACATGCATTAAAGGAGCTCTTAGAAATATTTTATGACATTGAAAGAACAGAGAATTAAATCTGGAAGCTGTTTCAGATCTAGAAAGAAGTATGACAATTTGCCAAAACATTGATGTGATGCTCTTGCAAGGTACATAGCAAAGAGAAAAAAGGCATGCACTGTTCAAACTACTCTTGATAGTTTTTTTTTTTACAAAGAAATAAAACATTTTAGTCTAAATCCTTTATAACATTTAAAATTATAGTGTGCTAAATATCAGTTTACTGTTTTTCCTTTCCCTATACATTTATAATCAATAGTAAAGGAAGTTTTACTGTTTTCATAAAAATTTTAAAAGTCACAAAAAATCATAATTTTTTTCTCTGATTATAATGAAACTTTCCATAGTTTCAGCATGCAGTTTCATGATCCTATACTATCATGCAGTGCAAGGATTGCCGAGATTTTAAACCCAGTAAGATATTTTTTATTCTGTTTTGTGCAGCCAAGTTTCATCTATATTTACCTTTTCATTTATTTTTGTTTTTCATTTCCTTCTGTACTTCTGTACTACCATTTAGCATTATTTCCCTTTAAAATTGTTAAATGAAAAATCAGCTATCAATCTTAGTGCTACTTCTTTGAAACTCTGTGGGTCTTTCCCTACTTTGGCTGGTTTTAATAATTTTCACTTTGTCTTTTTTTTTTTTTAAGATTATTTATTTTAGAGAGAGTGCATAGGTGAGGGGAGGGGCAGAAGGAAAGAGGGGAAGGAAAATCCCCATTGAGTAGGGAGCCCAATGTGGGGCTTGATCTCAGGACTCTGAAATCATAACCCAAGCCTAAAGCAAGAGTTGGACCCTTAACTGACTGAGCCACCCAGATACCACTTATCTTTAGTTTTTAATACCTTTACCACTATGTACCTTAATATGGTTCTTCATATTTTTTCTGTTGGGGTTTGCAGTACTTCTTATATCTGCAAATTGATTCCCCTATGAATTTTAGAAATTTCTCTTCAAATATTGCTTCTCTCATCCTTTCTCTCTTCTTTGTTTGGGACCCAATGTTAGGTATGCTAGACTTTTTACTGTGCCATATATTTAAAAGATTTATTTATTTATTTGGAGTGGAGAGACAGAGAGAGAGAATGCATGCATGCAAGCCTGGGGGTGAGGGGAGTAGAGGGAGAGAATCTCAAGCATGCTCCCTGCTAAATGTGGAGCCCAATGCAGGGCTTGATCTCGTGACTCATGAGATCATGACCTGGGCTGAAACTAAGAGACATTCAACTGACTGAGCTACTCAGGCACCCCTACTGTGCCACATATTTTAAAATTTTCTTTTTTTTCCTCCATGCTGTAGGCTAAATATATTCTTCTGCCTTATCTTCCAGATTATTAATTCTCTTTTGAGCTGTGTCTAATCTGTTGTTAAACTCATGTGTTTAGATTTTCAGTTATTGAATTTTTAAATTCTTGTTTCTGTTTCATCCTTTTAATAATTTCTAATTCTATTTTGAAATTCTCTATCTTTATTTATATTTTTTAAAGATTTTATTTATTTATTTGACAGACAGAGATCACAAGCAGGCAGAGAGGTAGGCAGAGAGAGAGAGAGGAGAAAGCAGGCTCCCCACCGAGCAGAGAGCCTGATGCGGGGCTCAATCCCAGGACCCTGGGATCAAGACCTGAGCCGAAGGCAGAGGCTTAACCCACTGAGCCACCAAGATAGAGAATTAAATAAATTCTCTATCTTTAAAATTTTGAATATATTCTTAGAGTTATTTTAAAGTCTGACAACTCTGATTCTCAAATACTCCCATATTTGAATCTTCTGTGAGCATTTTCTGTTGTTTGTTTTCTTCTCTTGATTTTTTCCATATATTCTTGTTTTGTTTAGTTTTTATGCCTGGTTATTTTTTATGGATTCAAAGCTAGGCCTTGGCCTTCATGAGGACTGGTCTATTTCCCATTATTCCATACTTCTGGGATGAAGCTTTTCAGGGATCCCAGCCAAAATCTTGGGGTGTTTGTTTACTAAAGAGTCATCCTCCTTTATAAGCTCTGAACTCCAGTTTTTGATTTGCTAGCCCTATGAGATTGCTAGAACTTCTATTCAACCTCAGCATCTCAGTTGTTGCTTATAATTCACAGAATTCCTCAAGAGGAAAACAATCAAATGTTGTTTTGGGGATTTGCTTCTCTCCCCTTTAGTCCCCTTAAAAGCCCTTGGAAAAAGAAAATATATTTCTATTCATCTTGTCTAGTTGCTTTTAGAGTAATGGTTGGCTTGATTTAAGCTTGCCTCCAATAGCTAGAAGTAACATTCTGAGCCTCAGTGTTCTTGAAAGCAGTGTAACAATTTTTGAATAAGATATTTATGGTATAAAAATTCTGCTCTTACCTCCTAATAACTGTGTGACTAAGGAAAACATATTTATCCTCTATGAATTTATGTTTTTCTTATATAAATAATAGAAAAAATAATTTCTACTTGATAGGGTTGTTTTTTGAGACTCAAATGAGGGGGAAACATACCGAAAACAAAATGTTTGGCATAATGTCTAGAACATAGTAAGTGTTCCTTTTTAAAGATTTATTTATTATGGAGATAGAAAGAGTAGGTGGAGAGGTACCCCCACTGAGTGCAGACCCTGATGTGAGGCTCAATCTCATGACCTATGAGATCATGACCTGAGCCAAAACCAAGAGTAGTAAACCTAACTGACTGAAACACCCAGGCACCTAGAACATAGTATTTATAGATAATAGGTATTCTTGTTTCTTCAAGAAAATAGTTCATATCTCATAGAATTTCATAAAATTAAATGGCTGCCTAGAAGACTGTGATTATGTACAACTTTTAACTGATTGTAATGTACTAAAGAAATAGACTAATTACTTACAAAGTGCACTGCCTGGTTTTAATGTGCTAGGTACGGGCTTACATGCATTATATCCTATAAAGTTACCTTTTTATTTTACAAAAAAATACTCTTATTTTACAAATAAGGAATGTGAGGCTAGGAAGATTACATGATTGTGCAAGGTCAGATGGTGAGTGGGCAGAGAAGCCACTGTTCAAACACAATTCTAACAGCTCCAAGGCCAGAATTCTTAACCCCATTCCTGTTCTAATCCCATGAAGCTACATTTCTCTTTCCTAATTGAGAAAAAATGTTAGATTGCAGAATCTTGCACTGGAATGGCATCAAATCAGTAGTCAGTAAATATTTATTGACTCATTGACATCCAAACCAATGAAATCTGTGACATAATAGTAATAGAAGGAAATGACAATTTAAGAAGAGATTTGCTAGTTTTGTCTCCACTTTTCTTTCTTTCATTTTTTTTTTTAAAGATTTTATTTATTTGACAGATAGAACATAAGCAGGCAGAACTGCAGGCAGAGGGAGAGGAAGAAGCAGCTCTCCGCAGAGCAGGGAGCCCAAGGCAAGTCTCAATCCCAGAACCCTGGGATCATGACCTGAGCCAAAGGCAGATGTTTGACTGAGCCACCCAGGTGTCCCTTGTGTTTACCTTTCAACCATGGAAGTGGAATTTTGGATGGATCAACAATACTGTGAGAACCAGTGAAGGATTTAATCATAAACAGAAGTTTTGACCCATGGTAAAAAACTAAGCTGTTACAACCATCTAGAGCCCCAGAATTTTCAATCAAGACTGGCTATAGTGGAGTCTGTGCTGCATTTTTCATTGTACTTACATATGAGTCATTTTACTCAAATTGTAGAAGGAATGTGATTCCAGCCGCTGCAGAGTTGCATCTATTGATAAGTAGCTGAATGTCACAAAAATATAAAGCAAAGTAGAAAGTTAGTAGGGTTGTGAGTGCCATACATATCCCAAACATATTAATCTTGATAAAGCTCCTTTGTCAGGGGCTTCCCAGAACAGGCAACATGACTTCTCTCTACTTATATTAAAATTAGTTTTACTTTTTTCAGATCCTGTGGTACCTGGAAACTTCTCAGTTCTTTAGGTCCTATTCATCTTAAGGTTTCATTCAACTCATACTTCTTCAGAAGCTTTTCCTGAATTTCCCGATTTGGTCAAATGTCCCTTAAGTATATCTCATTGCACCAAGAACTTCTCCTTTCACTAACTACTGCAGTGCAACTTTCTTATTGTTTGGATAATATATGATTTTTATTGTCTGATTCGGCTATGCATTCTCTGAAATAGAAAACTGTGTCTGTTTTGGGTGGCCTTTGAATTTTGAGCATCTTTCATAGTGCGTGGCATGTAGTAGACGCTCAATAAATATATGTTAAGGAAATGAATGAGTGAGTAGATGAGTTACTCAAAATAGCAAAAATGAAAGACATTAAAAAAGAACATAGGAATTAAACAAGAAGCATTTTTAATGGAGTATGTGATAGCATGTGATTAGAATTAGTTTCAAAGATGAGAAATCAATAATTCTCTAGTGAAACATTCCATAGGGTGGTGACTGCATATCTACTCAAGACTTCTCTTCTTTATTTTGATGAAGTAGAAAATTCAAGATCTGTCCTGAACTTTGTAAGCAACAGATAACTCAAATAAAAGTTTTTAAGTATTAAAAAGAGAAAAGAGAAACTTCTAAGTACAACTTGTCAAGAATACATACGAATATTATTTCAAATAGTCTCCACAAATTCTATTCTTGTAATGAGAAGGACAAATGCAACCAAGTTCAAGGACTGCTTTTTACTGACAGGCATCTCTAGGATATTTGGGAAAATTAAGAATTAATAGATAGTGTCCACTTGTAGTCACAGCAGAGATTCTCAACGCTGGTCATACAGTTGAACTACCCAGGAGGCTGTTGAAATTTACATATGTCCAAGACATGATGCAGGATAGTTAAGTCAGAGTTTATGAGGGATGACGTCTAAATATTTTTATTTTTAAAAAGCTTCCTATATGATTCTAATGTGCAGATGGGTTGAGGACCAGTCATCTATAGTTTAAATTAAGTCTGTCAGTAAAATATTTTCATTAATACAATGTTTATGAGAGGAGTTCTGACTGTTGGCATGGTCATTGTGAATGTTCTAATGGTCCTGTACTTTCTGTTTTATCTATTCTCTAAATAATTTTTCTTTATCAGGTCTCCCAAGCCATTGCCACTTGTGGAAAACATTATGTAAATTATTTTGATCCAAATATGTCTTTAACAAAGAGGAAACAATGGAAGACATTGAAAAGATTAATTTATTGTGTAAAGATTGCAGAGATTTATAATGGAGAAGCTGAACCACCTGAAGGACAAGATTAATTTTGAAGGCTGCAAACTTGTTTACCTAACTTTAGGTCTTATCTTTTGCTCTAAATTTTCTCCTGAATTTCTTATTTTAGAAGTGTGAAGCTTTCTCAAGGGGTTACTGAGATGGTCATCCTGCCCATGTCTTAACAACTGAAGTTCCAGTTCTGTACCTGAATTCAACGTCCTTAAAGGGGTCTTACAGCTCAGTTGTGAAGACAACATGTAGGAACCATTTTTTTTTTAAGATTTTATTTATTTATTTGACAGAGAGAGATCACAAGTAGGCAGAGAGGAGGGGAAGCAGGCTCCCTGCTGAGCAGAGAGCCCAATGTGGGACTCGATCCCAGGACCCTGAGATCATGACCTGAGCCAAAGGCAGAGGCTTTAACCCACTGAGCCACCCAGGCGCCTCATGTAGGAACCACTTATTCAGTGGGATGAAAGAAGTGATCCCCTGCTTGCTTACCCCATTTTTAAAAGCAGGAAAAATCAGATCCCACCTCTTCCTCATATTTCTTCTTAGCCTATAAATCTGTGACAATGTGATCATTAGGGTGACCTATCATTTATCATCCAAACTAGGATATTTTTATGAGTTATACAGGTTGCTATTAATAATTATACCTGGATCATAGGTGGAAATTTGTCCTGTCCCAGGCAAACCTATCGAGGATCAACCAAATGATTTCTCTCCTGCCCCCTAGACATACCAGATCTTTAATGATTACTTATGTATCTATGTGTGCTTCCATTCAACCAATACCTGTTGAATATTTACTCTGTCAGTAAATGGGCATTGGCAAAACAGATCTGTTCACTAGCCTCAAGGAAATCACAGTAGTGGGTGATATAGGTAGGTAAATGGGATTAACATGTAGAGTGGCAAGTGCGTGATGTGGTTCAGGGAACATTTAACCGGATTAGAGAATCCAGCATGGCCTCCATGGAGGAAGTCTCAACAGGGTCTTGGAATCTGCCTGGGTGTCCTGTATATCTCAATCAGCCCTCCTCTTTTATTGCCCACCACTTTTATTTCAGTCCTTACATTTCCAACTCTTCACCCCATTAGCAGATTATCTTTTATTAATTTGTAGGAAAGACTGAAACCTTGAGATGAGAATTCCTTGAATTCTCCACCAATAAGCCTATTAATTTACCTGCACCTGCTTCATCTCTTACTACTACCTTCTTGTGACAGCATAAAAAATGACAATCTTCCTATAGCAAGTCAATCCCTCTGTTTGGATCCCATCCCTTCTTGCTTTCCCAGCCTCATGCTCTTAAAGTTCTTGTTCTTTACTCTCCTTAGCCTTGCTCTCTCTACTGATCCCTTCCCTGGTCTCAGTTACATCTGCCTGTTTATGACTCTTAAATCTCAAAAAACAAAAGCAAAAACAAAACAACAAAACAACAACAACAAC
This sequence comes from Lontra canadensis, assembly GCF_010015895.1. Taxonomy (NCBI): domain Eukaryota; kingdom Metazoa; phylum Chordata; class Mammalia; order Carnivora; family Mustelidae; genus Lontra; species Lontra canadensis. Next base: position 2,273,014 of record NW_022631058.1, on the reverse strand, counting down.
AACAAAACCTACTTGAATCTTTCCCAGAGCATCCCTCATAACAGCACCTCTGGATTTCCTGACTCTACTATGCTTTTTCTTTTTATCATATCCATTATTCCCTTCTAAGCTAGTATACATTTATTATGGTCTTGGTTGATTGTCTATTTCTTTCTATTAAAATGTAAACTCCCCACGGGCATCAATCTTTGTTTCCTGATGTATCTTCATCTCTTAGAACAGTCAATGGCACATACTAGGGGCTAAATAAATATTTGCCAAATGAATGAATGAAAAATTATGTCTGTGTCTTGGTGTCTGCTGGACATAGCTTGCTTGATGCCTCAAAGGCACCTCAAATATTATATGCCCCAAACTAAACTCCTAACTTGCTCCCTGAACCTCCATAGCAAATCTACAGAAAAATTGTCTAGTGTAGTAAATATGCTCATCAGCTACACAGATGTCCTAGTCAGACACTTGGATGAAATTCTTCTCCTTCTCCCTCCACCTCCAAATCAATCAACTTTCCGGTTTGTTGGTTCTCTCCTATTTGTTACTCACACATGGCCATTTTATTTCCCCTTAACCATCATCACTCAGTTCATGATCCCCTCTTCCCAGGGACATTGCATCAACCTCCTCACTAGCTTCCTGTCTCCAATCTTACTCCATTTGACTCCTGTTTCACAGCACAAGCAATTGTTTCTAAAACACTTGATCGTCACTTCCCTGCTTATAACCACTTAGTGGCTTGGCCCTTAGGGAAGATTTCAAACTGCTTTACATGGTTCACATGTAAATGAGCACTTGCTCATTCCCTAGTTTCATTTTTCTCTACTGCCCTTCTCTCAGCTTAAGCTCTAGCCTCAACAAATTTATTTTAATTTAACTGACAACCCAGCTTTTTCCTTCTGCTTGGAACTATCTTTCCACCTCCCTACCCATCCCACCACGCAGATAAAGCAGATCACATATTAGGTGTCATTTCCTCCAGGAAGGCTTCCCTGACTACACTCTCCATCCAGGTAATATGCTTCTTGTATGAGTTCTGTAACACTCTATGATTGACCCTATCATAACACTGTCACCCTCTTAGGAAGGGAAGTGGAAGCTCCATGAGTATTATTAGCTGTTTTGTATGAAGCATCTAGCAAAGTCCCAGACACAAACTAGGGCTCAATAAATATTTGTTGAATAAATGAATAGAGTAATGGTCAAGCTATTGGGACATCCAAGTAGAGACACCAAGTGGGTAATTATATAGGAATTGAGGGGAAAAGGAGAGCTAAAGGGGAATGCAGTGTTTAACTTAGAGATCATTAAATGGTCATGCCATTAAAGGGAGGAGAAGGATCAATTTAGCGGGAAGATGATGGGTTTATTTTGGATTTGCTGTTTGAAGTGACTGTGGAACATCAAGATGATGATACTTGGAAGGAAGCTTCTAAAGAAGGCCTGACCTGTAGGAACAAGTCAGGGCTGGAGATACTCATTTGGGAATTAGTTGTATTATGTAATAGTGAAGCCAAAGGAATGGGAGTGTTCATTCAAGGAGAAGAGGGTATAAAGGAACTTGGACAAAATAAAGGATGAATTGATCATTAAAGAATTGAATGAAATGAAAAAGGGAGCTAGGAAAGGAGACTGAGGAAGAGTAGCTAAGGTAAGATGTTAAAAAGAGGGATGAGAGCAATATCCAGGAAACCAAAGGAGATAAGAATTTGAAAAAGGAAAGGCTGGCCAGGAAAATCAAAGACTGCAGAGGTGTTTAGCTGGGATGGTTTCTCAGCCACAGCACTGCTGACATCTGGGACTAGAAAATCCTTTGTTGTGGAAAGATATTCTGAGCTCTGGAGGGTGGTTAGCAGATCCTTTACCTCTACCCATGAGATGCCAGTAGCCCTCTCCTCTAGTAACAACTAAAAATGCCGAATTCTACTGAAATGTCACAATAGACAATAAATGGTCATGAAATGAATGAATTTAGCCCAAATCACACAGGTAGCTCCTGGTTGTACTGTCACTTGAAGTGCCTGAACTATCGTCACTGCTTGGCAGAATCCATTAAACAAAATAAGGCCCTTATTCATTTCATATATAGTTATACTCTTGTCAACTCAATATGGAAGTCCTTTTAATCCTTGCTCTTGAGTGTATAGCAATTCAATTTTCTAAGGTTTAGAATTATTTTTGTGTGTTTTTTTTTTTTTTAAATGAGAGAAGTCTGAAATCATTACCTACATTTCTGACAAAAGGTAAACATTTTCCTAGGGGCAAAAAGTGAACCAAGAATTGGTAAATAGGAGAGATGGACTAGAGATCGATATATAAATCTGTTTATGGGGGAGATTTCTGGCTAAGTTTTTGCCACATCCTAAGATACATTAAAATACATTGAGAATTATTAAATTTTCAAGACCAAATTAATTTAAATTTGCATTAGGTTTAATAAATCAGGAAGTTAGGATTAGAGATGTCACAAAATCAAATAAACATCTTGCACATAAAATTTTTACGTACATTGGAGATATAGATATTGACTTATACAAGTACAATATATATCAAGTATTTGTCTTTATAGAACACATTTAAAAAATAACATAGCACAGTTGCAAACTTTTATTTATATGAAAAAATGACTTACATCCTGGAAATATTGGGCAGATTTGAAAATGCATGACTGGGAATGGTTTTCAGATGAGTCTCTGTAAACTTCCTATGAAAATAACAGTTACACAATTAGAGTTTTAATCATTGGACTTTTATAATAAGTCACCTTAATTATGAACCAGACATTATTGGAAGCATGCTGGTCCTTATGATACATATTCCATCATACATAATCAACAAGATTAATACTCAAGGAAAAACAAACATACAGTTTCCCCCCAACAAAACAAAAATTGAGAATGAGATTCAAATGCAGAAAATAAAACTTCAAACATCATCTTTGAATTTGCAGTAAACTCATAGGCCTTGTTTAACATCATATTCAAATTATTAACTGGTGAGCAATATAACATATTCATAAGATTATCAGGACTACTGAATTCATATAATGCACATGTCAATGGAAATGTCTTGGAATGCCACTGGAACACATATGAAGAACATATTAAAAGCATTAAATGCATGTGATATATCTTAAAGATTAAAAATAGTGGTATGGTTACAATCTTTTTTCCCCAACCAAAGTTCTCTTAAATCATTAACTTGGTCTTATCCTTCACTTGATACTGTTTGGAAATAACTGACTGAAAAGGAGCTAGTTCTCTTGTGACATCTTTACTTATTAATTATTTAGTAATTATTATTACTAATCATTAATTATTATTTATAATCAACTTAAAGGTTGTGGCTTTTCTTTCAGTTGACTTTTTTGGATACTTTTCAGAAGACTGAGATTATTTTCCTTATAGGTAATAAGACATTTTCATGAATTTAAAGATGTTTGTCCACCGAGGTATCCCCCCCTCTTTTTTAAGATTTTATTTATTTGTCAGAGAAAGAGAGAGAGCATGTGCACAAGCAGGGGGAGCAGCAGGCAGAAGAAGCAGGCTCCCTGCTGAGCAAGGAGCCCAATGCAGGACTCCATCCCAGGACCATGGGATCATGACCTGAACTGAAGGCAGACACTTAACCAACTGAGCCACCCAGGCATCCTGAAGTGTTCTATTTTTGACTTCCTTTTGTGGATATTGTGACTGCTTGATAGAATCCTATAGGAAAGAAGGTGTCCTAACTCACTTTGCAAAAAGATAATACCTCACCACACTTACCATCGTCTCCCTGGGTCTGTTTCGCCATATAAATATGGGCAATCATATATCATCTATTTACTAACTAAAACTGTGTTTCCTTTCTAGGCTGCAGGGTTGGGTTTTTTTGTTTGTTTGTTTTGTTGTTTTGTTTTCCCCCTCAACAATCTGTTTCCTTGATTTCTGAATTCTTTGAACTACTAACTTTTGCAGTCATTGAAATGCATTTGGAACTTCTGGTTTCTGGTTCTGGAAGCCTGGAAGTCACCTCTCCCTCTTGACAGTAAGTGAAAAGCTGAACAGGACTAAACAGACTGAAAACTGAACAACTCTTCTTGGCGAACGGAAGACACAGGAAAAACTGCTGTTCTCAAGACAGCCGGGCAGATGACGGGAGTCCCAGGCTTCCAGGGCAGAGACTGATGTGTGACAACCACAGGGAGAACCAGTGTCAGGGTAGAAACCTATACTGGATTGATGAATTGCTGGAGGAGTAGTGTTGATAAATTTCCAGGGGAGACAGTCATAGGGAACCTCCACAGTTTTGTAAGATTTACCTCCAGGAGCTCAAACAATTTCTAATGGTAAGCATTAGGAAAAAAAAAATCCCCTTGTGTTTCTGGCAAAGGGAGAAGGATCATTTAGAAATATACCAAAACACACAGTTCTTACCCAGGCCTGCCCTCAGGGGACACTATTAACCAGAGCCAAACTGATCTGGGGTAGGGACAATACCCAACCCCAGGTCACTCTAGCAGTTCTGTGCTACTTAAGGGGTAAAAAACAAACAAACTGAGAAACACTGATAAAGTTCAGAGTCTGGAGCACAGGCTCACTAAAAGACTGAGACCTAATCACAAGACTATAGAACACTTCCCCACCCCCAACACCTCACCATCACATTACTAATGGCCCTATATTTATAGCAGTTCCTTTTACCCAGTACAGCATGTCTGTCTAACCAGAAATATAAATGCAGGGAGGAGGAGCAAGATGGCGGAGGAGTGGGAGACCTAACTTTCATCTGCTCCCAGGAATTCAGCTAGATAGTTATCACACCATTCTGAAGACTACAAAGTCAGCAGGAGATCAAAGAAAAGAATAGCAGCAATTCTATGAACAGAAAAGTGACCACTTTCTGGAAGGTAGGATGTGCGGAGAAGTGAATCTGAGGTGATACATGGGAAGACAGACTACGGTGGGGTGGGGAGGGAAGCCTCTGTCAGCCAGTTCTTGGCAAGTGACAGAACCGTGGAGCACAAAATCAGAACTTTTACAAGTCTGTTCTGGTGAGGGACATTGCTCCAGTGGCTAAGTGGTGGGTGGAATCCTCCCTGGGACAGTGGTCTCAGGACCCTCAGGGTCACAGAAAGACTGGGGGTGCCCAAATGTGGCAAAGCTCCCAGGTATCGGAGTGGGGAGGCTGGCTGCAGAGATGGAGTTGAGGTGGGGGGCTCTCACCTTGAGGTTACCATAAACCATGATCTGTGGCACAATTGGGACACTACTCTTTGAGCAGAGACCCCACAAGTGGCAGGTCCAGGGAGACCCCCCTACTTCTTCCACTGGGGGGAGCAGTGCAGGCGTGCTCTGCAGGAATGTGCTGGGTTTGGAGACTTCAAACGGTCTGTGCACTAGAGATAGAAATGCTGGGTTACTGGCTGGATGAGCTCGGAGTGTGGCGAGAGACCAGGGAGACAGGCATGATGACTGCTTTTCTCTGAGGGCTCACTGAAGAGGGGGGCCCTGAGGTCTTGGCTCCTCTAGGGCTGGAGATTGGGAGGCTGCCATCTTCATTCCCATCCTCCAAAGCTGTACAGAAAGCATTCATGGAACAAAAGCTACCTAGAGCATACCCGAGCAAATTACTTAGCCTGGCCACTGGCAAGGGCAGTGCAGTTCCACCTCAGGCAAAGACATTTGAGAATCACTGCAACAGGCCCCTATGCCAGAAGATCAGCAAGAACATACAGCCAAGATCAAGTTTACCAATCAATGAGAACTACAAAACTCCAGCACTAGTGTAATACAGCACATAGAATTCATGGCTTTTCCCCAGTGATTCTTTAGTCTCTCAAAGATAAATTTTTAAAATTTTCTTTATTTTTTCTTTTTCTATATTTTTGGAAATTTTCCTCTTTCCTATTTAATCAACATCTTATGTATCCCTTTTTAAAAATCTTTTTTAATTTTCATTTTTACATTTTACATTTTCATTTTACATTTTTCATTTTTACAGTCATATTCTTCCTAGTCAACTTCTTCCTAGAAACATCACCAAAGGCAAGGGAAGCCAGGGCAAAAATGAACTACTGGGGCTTCATCAAGATAAAAAGCTTTTGCACAGCAAAGGAAACAGTCAACAAAACCAAAGACAGCCAACAGAATGGGAGAAGATATTTGCAAATGACATATCAGATAAAGGGCTAGTATCCAAAATCTATGAAGAATTTCTCGAACTCAACACCCAAAGAACAAATAATTCAATCAAGAAATGGGCAGAACACATCCAAATGGCCAACAGACACGTGAAAAAGTGCTCACCATCACTCAGCATCAGGGAAAGACAAATCAAAACCACAATGAGATACCACATCACACCAGTCAGAATGGCTAAAATTAACAAGGAAACAACAGTTGATGAGGATGTGGAGAAAGGGGAAGCCTCCTACACTGTTGGTTGGAATGCAAGCTGGTGCAGCCACTCTGGAAATCAGTATGGAAGTTCCTCAAGAAGTTGAAAATAGAGCTACTCAACAACCCAGCAATAATACTACTGGGTATTTACCCTAAAGATACAAATGTAGTGATCTACAGGGGCACATGCACCTGATTGTTTATAGCAGCATTGTCCACGATAGCCAAACTATGGAAATTGCCTCAATGTCCATTGACAGATGAATGGATAAAGATGTGATACACAACACACACAGACACAGACACACACACACAGGGATACTATGCAGCCATCAAAAAGGAAAACTTGCCATTTGCAACAATGTGAATGAAACTAGAGGGTATTATGCTAAGTGAAATAAGTTAATCAGGGAAAGACAATTATCATATGATCTCACTGATATGAGGAATTTGAAAAACAAGACAGAATCATAGGGGAAAGGAGGGAAAAAATGAAACAAAATGAAACCAGAAAGGGAGAGAAGCCATAAGAGAGTCTTAATATCAGGAAATAAATTGAGGGTTGCTGGAGGCAAAGGGGGTAGGGGGTGTGGGGTGGCTGGGTAATGGACATTGGGAATACTATGAGCTATGGTGAGTGTTGTCATTTGTGTAAGACTGATGAATCATAGACCTGTACCCCTGAAACAAAGAATACATTATATGCTAATTTAAAAAATTAACAACAACAACAAGGAATTCGGGGAGAAATAGGAAAGGGTTAAAAATAATAATAATAAAAAGAAATATATCTGCAATTAGCCTAATCAGTGCATCAGCAAGACCAAATTAATTTATATAAGGATCTGTTAACTTGAGGGAGGGGAGGTGACGTGAATGATGAAAGGGTAAATTGTTAGCTCTTGGGTGTTTCAGCATGAAGCCCACTGTTGCTTTAATATCATTTCAAAAATTCAAGTCCCATAAATTACCCACCCTTCCTCATAGGTCTCCCACTTACATTCCCTTAATTTGATTGATTAAAAGCTGTTGGTCCAGATTCTGTAGTTAAAAAAAAAAAAACAACAACAACAAGAAGTCACTTGATTAAAATCTCCCAGGAAAATTGGGCCATGCCAAAGGAAAACAAAGGATAAAATACACACCTGTTGGGTATCACCCAAGGAGATTGAGTTTCTCAAGCTCAAAGGTAGTCCTATGTATAAAGCATATCCTAAGGCATGGATCTTGAGGGCATAATTAATCATAAGATGCCACATATTGCTTGTAGGTAATGTGGACCTAATTTGTAACTTTCATTGACTAAAAATTAGGGCATTTATTCTGTGTTCAGAAGAAAATGACATATTTAATTGAGAAGAAAATTAGAGTAAGTTTACAATGGTATCTAAGAAGTCTGACTTGGAACAGAAATCCATCTAAATGCAATTTAATAGACTTTGAGTAAAAGATTAAAGATTCAAATAACATTAAATCCTTTCCCAATATATGAATTTCTGATATATATAATCCATGTTTCTTGAATTCTCTCTCTTTCACACACATAAACACAAAGATTTTTCCCTACTACTAAGTTACAGATAATGGAGTTCAGGGTACAGTAACCCAAACCATGGTAACTTAGCATATTGAACATTTTAAGCTCGAGGTATTTGAGAAATGGGAGGTGTAGAAAGAACTTTCTGATTCCTCTTCTCTTCTGAAACAAGTCATAAGACCCTCATGTGAGAGACGCCCTGCCTTATAGCTTTATCTCTGAAAGTACTGAAGGAACCTGAATGAACAAATCTTGCAAAGCTTCCTCCAGTTCATTACCTTTTGTTCATACCCTTTGGTTCTATCACGTTTTTCCATGACTTTCCATTCTTCATCAAGCTAGCATAAAAATGCTCAGGTTTAATCACTTCTTTAGGTCTTCATTTCTTTACAAAGGCCTCTGTGACACATACAAATTATAGTAAATAGATTTTTATGTTTTTCTCTTGTTAATCTGTCTTTTATTACAAAGCCCCAGCTGATGAACTAGCAGGGTAGAAGGAAAACCACATTATTTTCCTCCCCTACAGTTTCTGGTGATGAGGATTGGATAGTAAAAGGCTGGAATACTGCCCTCACCTTGGACACTGCAACTGAGGTCTGGGACAACTGACAGAAAGCCAGTAGAAGGTAAGAATTCTTTTTCTTTTTAGATTTTATTTATTTGACAGAGAGAGTTCACAAGTAGGCAGAGAGACAGGCAGAAAGAGAGGGGGAAGCAGGCTCCTCACTGAGCAGAGAGCCCAATGAGGGGCTCAATCCCAGGATCCTGAGATCATGACCTGGGCCAAAGGCAGAGGCTTAACCCACTGAGCCACCCCGGTGCCCCAGAAGATAAGAATTCTTAACATGTCAATGTCTTCCATCTCTATCTTAGTGCTTAGTCAAGAGAAGACTGTAGACCTTTCTCCTTGCCCTTTCCTTTCCAAATTCAGGTGAGCAGGAAAAATATTTGTAAGAATTAGTTATTTGGCTTGTGACACTTGTGACTTTAGTTTTGAGTACCCATTGTTTATTGATCCTTTTCTCCAGGGATAGCTATTTCTTTCTTGCTTGTTTGGGCTTTTTTGTTTTGTTTTGTTTTGTGTCCTGAGAGCCTTGCTTGGCTTTTTGCCTGCCAGGGTATGCAAGTCATTGGTTACCTATTAAGAAAGTTGTCTAGGAAACAAAAATTCTGTGTTTTATCAAAATAATTTCCTATGCTTCATGTTGTCTTTATAAGGTCTTTTGATTACTTAAGAAAACCCAAATTTCTTAATACTAAAAGAGCAGAGGGCTTTGTTCACAACTATGTAACCTTCTGTATTTGCCTATAAAATGTTTTATTTTCACTTTGGCTAAATAGATGACCAGGATCTTATTTAATTAAGTGTTCAAATCTTCTGACATTTTTGACCAATTTCCCCAAATCAAATTCTAAATAATATTCTCTGAACTAACTTTGAGTTTTTCCAGAGGATCCCTGCAAAACAGACTTTAAAAAAGAACGTATATAACCAGTTGCCTTTCCTTGTTACACTTGAATAGTTAGGCCAAGTTTAATAAGATTAGTTTTATTTTTGCAAATAAAAATAGTCTTGGATTATCTTTGGTAGAAATGGAGGTGACTGGGACGCCTGGGTGGCTCAGTTGGTTGGACGACTGCTTTCAGCTCAGGTCATGATCTTGGAGTCCCGGGATCGAGTCCCGCATCGGGCTCCCAGCTCCACGGGGAGTCTGCTTCTCCCTCTGACCTTCTCCTCGCTCATGCTCTCTCTCACTGCCTCTCTTTCAAATAAATAAATAAAATCTTTAAAAAAAAAAAAAAAGAAATGGAGGTGACTGTAGAGAAAAATGTTGTTTCAGTGAAAAAGTACTATCTGCCGTTGTAAATGTTCATTATCTTTGAGCCATTTTTCATCTCCTTTAAATCAGATCCTGCCATTTTTGCATTTTGTCAGTTGTTAATGTAGCCAACATTTCTCTCATCTTCCTGACTTGGCATCGCTATAAACAAAACTATTTCCCAAAGTCCTATAAGCTGAAGCTGGATGATGATAAGAACTTTTAGGGAGTCACAATAACAGATCATGTATGGGCACTCTATATACCTTTGGCCAAGTAGGTCACTCAAAAATTTCACCAGAATGTCCAATACTATCACCAGGATACTCAAACTACAAACCAAAATTTTATTAATCGTTTACTGCCTGTCCTAACTACGTTACTTAAAGATGCTTTGAGCCCACTGTCTAGAAATCTTGACTGACTATCCTCTGGATTCAAAAACTGAATTTATAGTTTGTTGGAACCATTAACTTTTTACTTTTATTTCCTCAGAAATGTCCCTCATTAAATGCCTGATTATTAACAGCATTAGAGGCCTAACTTAGGTGGGTACCCTTACTCCCATCCCTATCACTGCCTTCTGAAATGAAACAATCTGTAGGACTGACCTAGTCGTAGGATTCAGAGACTGGTTCACTGGGATATGGGATAATCTACCAACTAAGTTTCTGGACTGTCAAACTTTGGGGGGAAAATTTCAGATGGGAAAATAATGGGGCTCAGAACACGCTACCCCAAAATATGACAACTTGGTTTACCGAATATTTTAAGCTAGAGGGATCTGAGAAACAGCAGGTTCAGAAAGAACTCGCTGACCCCTCTCCCCTGCTGAAGCATGTCATAAGACTCTCATAGGAGAGGTTCCCTCTCTGTACCCAGAAGAAAGGAGCAATCTTATTTCTGAAGACAGTAGGATGCCAAGGAGGAATCTGAACAAAGAGGCCTTGCTATATTTCCCCCAGTTTGTCATCCTTATCTTATACCCCTTTGTCCTATGATATTTTACCACCACTTTCCATTCTTTATCCAACCTAGCATACAAATGCACAGGTTTAGTTATTTCTTCAAGTCTGCCTTTCTTCCTAAAGGCTCCCAGGTCACATAAAACTTACATAAAATAAGTTGGTATGCCTTTCTCTTGTTAATCTCTTTTTGGTTATTGAGCCATAGCTGAAAAGCTAGAAGGGTAGGGAAAGATGTTTTTTTATCGTCTACACAGCACAACATGTTTTACAAGACAAAAATGTTTGGACATGCTAACATTTTGCTCATTCTTTTCAGCATGATTCTTCACCCAAGAAAGCCCAACAATACAAATAGACCAAGGAGGATAATGGGTCTCAGAACCACTATCTTACTAATGATACACTATGTACAATCAAACCTAAACAAAAAGTGAAAGGGGAAATGCTAGGCATCCCAGCCTAAGATGAAAATAAATGATCAATTATTGGATGAACTTAGTTAATATCATGATGATTATAACCCAATTATAGCCCAAGACAGAAGACTGATTTCAATAATGTTGAAAGAATGAATTATCAGAATAGCAATTGATCATAAAAAATTGCCATTTCAGGGGCACCTGGGTGGCTCAGTGGGTTAAAGCCTCTGCCTTCGGCTCGGGTCGTGATCCCAGGGTCCTGGGATTGAGCCCCACGTCGGGCTCTCTACTCTGCAGGGAGCCTGCTTCCTCCTCTCTCTCTCTCTCTCTCTCTCTCTGCCTGCCTCTCTGCCTACTTGTGATCTCTGTCTGTCAAATAAATAAATAAAATCTTAAAAAAAAATTGCCATTTCAGTTTAGCAGCTTGTACATTTTACCTGGATATATTCATAGTAATGTATATACTATCTGGAAAAATAAACCCATTGGTGAGTTAAAAAATGTAAACTGGTATAAATCATCTTAGCTGCAACTCTAAAATTCACCACATGTTAGCTTAACCCTTCCTTCACTTTCTTCCCTACTTTTAAAATGTTATTAGCTGATCAACATTATGAAAACATGTAGGAAGAGTTTTCTCCAAAGTACCTATTTCTCTTCAAATAAAGAACAAAAATAATTGACTGGTACTGGTATCTAGCTAATTAAATAATAAAGATAGCATGTTTATTTGCAGAGCCTCTGTTCCATTTTCCCCAATAGTTTTACTATAAGCTGAGGGTCATGGAGAATAAATTATTGTAACGTGTGGATGTTTTGTTGATCCCTGGCTGACCCGAGAGGCATGAGACCTAAACGTTATGGAGGTTACATGGTTGTTTTGTTAGGCAGTAACTTGGTAGCTAGAGCTAACTGAGAAGTGGTTATTATCAACCTGTTTCTCTGTTCCCATAGGAGTGAGCAGGATGTTCTTTCCATTGTCTGCATTTTCAAAGAATTTTATTCAAAGAATCTTGTGTAACATTGTAATTGCTGCCGCTGAAAGAGCAGATGGGGGAGAGGAAAGGCAAAGATTGTGATTATTTGGCTAGAATATTTTATTTTTCTTTCAGAATAAGTTTTGAATATTTGTGGAAAAGGAAGAATACATACCTAAGTATATATTCTGTTGACAAAAACATCAGAAAAGCTTCAAGGTGTTATGCTATTATCCAAAGAATTAGCATCAAAATAGTAGTTATTTCATATGGAAATATACTAGGGACTGAAGAGACTCTGTTTTTTATTTGCTTTTGATGCTCAAAATGAGAAGGCCATGATTATGCTCTCTACTATATAATGAAAAAACAGAAAATGTACTTCATATGAGTAGTAACAGTATTGACTACTAGTAATAGTATTTACTATTAGTGATGAAGGCATCACATACATTGGGGAAAAAAGTTTATAGTTTTATATCCTAAGTGAAGTATGTACATGTAGTAGTTAAACAAGTTGGCTTTAGCATATGGAAAGAACAAATATTTAATAATAAATATTTATAATAGTAAATGTATTTTATAATAAATATTTAAGAGAGAATCAGTATTTAAGCTGCTGATGCAATTTAATTAATTTTCCATGACTTATTTAACCAAGGATGATCAATGAGGGTACGCCTTAGAATCAAATATTTCTTTTGGACTTGCCAAATGTCTGAATTTAGAAGATACAATGCAGAACTAGCAATGCATGTGAAGTGCCCCTGAATTGACTTCAAGATTTGCAGAATAAGATCCAATTTTAAGAACTGTCTTTTTTTCTTGCCATAGAAACAGGGAGGGAAACCTGGTTAATGCTAGCAAAGAGAACAGACAGTTCTCTATGTTCTAACAAGAACAATTTGTGCTATTACATTTTCCACATGATTATAGGCTCATTTCGCTGAAACTTTAGGAGCATGTAAATCTAATCAACATTCCAACATTTTGTTTTGTACAAGTTCTCTGGAATCATAAATACATAGTTTGTATATATGTGGGCACATGTGGGTATGAGTTTTAGTTGATCAATACTGCATGTTTCCCACTACAGCCCCTATTTATTAAAGAATGTAAAGTATGAATGGATGAGCATGACTGAATTTTTCTGGGTTGAGAAGCATGGTTGATCTTCTTTGCCATGGCTAAGCTTGTGTGGGCCAGAAACACCAACCTCCCATTTGTGTGTGACATTTTTAGTCTCTTGGCAATCAGGCTGAGAATAGTTTGTGATTCTGCACCGAGCTTGTTTGTTTAACATCCTCATTTGCATTTCAAAGGCCTCCTTTAGTATTAAATACTTGTGTCAGTCAATCAATATTTCACTGAAATGTGTCAAGTATGCAACACTGGACTAGTCAACATAACCAAAGAAAGTACTGGTAGTAGAAAAATAAATTGGTACAAATAATCCAGATACTTAAATATTGTGAAATTGTGGATTATAAAATGGACAATATTAACATGACATTTATCATTTGCCTACTGTTTTTAACTTTGCTGAAAAGATTCTCATCGGTGAATCTTTTTTACTATTGTGCATTTTTTTTTTTTTTTTTAATATATGCTGTGGTGAGTATGAGGAATGTAGCAAGCAGAGGAATTAAAGTCAGGAATGTAGATCCAGAAGGATCATGCAGTCAAACATTTGGGACTCTTTATGTTATATATAGACTGTATTTTTAAATATGAAAAAATTTTAATCTATGCTATCTGTGATTTTCTTTCAACAGTAGAATGGTATTCTAGTCAGTGTTCCTGCTAAATTATTTACAAATAATACAAAAATATCAGGTGATGCCTAAAACTCAAGGTATGATATTACAACACACCACCAGATTCCAAAGGCAGCAATGAATCATCATTTTGAGATAGTTAATTCCCATTTGGGCTTTAACTTTTGTGATTTTAGACTTAGAAACTCAAGCAATGGCTTGACAGGTTTGACTGTATGGAAATTATCTTGCTTAGGCCATCTGGGCTAGAGTTTCTATCATGGCATTTGGTTTAGTTCTCCAGATTAAAAAAAAAAAAAAAATATATATATATATATATATGTGTGTATATATATATATATATAAAATAAAATTTGGTTTTATTTCATTATTTGAGATACTTTTTGCATTTCATTATTTGTGATAATTTTTGTAATTTACATCAAGTAAGATACACACATCTTTAAATGTATACTTATATACTTAAATGTGTACAAGTGTATATGTACACATATATTCACATGACCAGGACCTGGATCAAAATATGGGCTGTCCCCATACCATGTACCTTTTCGACAACAACACTATGAAACTAGAAGTCAAGCACAAGAAAAAGTCTGGAAAAACCACAAATACATGGAGGTTTAATAACATGCTACTAAACAAGGAATTGTTCAACCACAAAATCAAAAAGGAAATTTAAAACTATATAGAAACAAAGAAAATGAAAATATAACAGCCTAAAGCCTTTGGGATATAGCAAAAGCAGTTCTAAGAAGGAAGTTTGTAGCAATATAGGCCTACCTCAACAAGCGAGGGAAATCTCAAATGAACAACCTAAACTTACCACCTAAAGGAGCTAGAAAAAGAACAATAATGAAGCCTAAAGCCAGCAGAAGGAAGTAAATAATAGAGATTAGAGCAGAAATAAATAATATAGAAATTACAAAAAGACAGTGTAATGGATCAATGAAACCAGGAGTTGGTTCTTTGAAAAAATTAATAAAATTGAAAACCTCTATCCAGACTTATCAAAAAGAAAAGAGAAAGGATTTAAATAAATAAAATCACAGATGAGAGAAGAGAAACAGCAAACAGCACCACAGAAATAAAAACAATTATAAGAGAATATTATGAAAAACTAAATGCTAACAAATTGGACAACCTAGAAGAAATGGATAAATTCATAGAAACATATAAATTACCAAAACTGAAACAGGAAGAAATAGAAAATTTGAACAGAATGATAAGCAGCAAAGAATTTGAATCAGTAATCAAAATACTCCCAATAAACAAAAATCGAGGAGCAGATTGCTTCATGGGCAGGTTCTACCAACCATTTAAAGAAGTATTAATACCTATTCTTCTCAAATTATTCCCAGAAAATAGAAAAGGGAGGAAAACTTCCAAATTCATTCTATGAGGCCAGCATTATCCTGATACCAAAACTAGATAAAGACACCACTAAAAAAGAAAACAATGTTCAGCCCTGATGAACATAAATACAAAAGTTCTCAATAAAATATGAGCAAACCAAATGCAACAATACATTGAAAAATCATTCACTACAATCAAATGGGACTTATTCCTGGGTTGCAAGGGTGGTTCAATATTTGCAAATCAATGAACGTGATCTATGACATTAATAAAAGGAAGGATAAGAACCATATGGTTCTTTCTTTTTTTTTTTTTAAGATTTTATTTATTTATTTGACAGAGATCACAAGTAGGCAGAGAGGCAGGTAGAGAGAGAGGGG
This sequence comes from Lontra canadensis, assembly GCF_010015895.1. Taxonomy (NCBI): domain Eukaryota; kingdom Metazoa; phylum Chordata; class Mammalia; order Carnivora; family Mustelidae; genus Lontra; species Lontra canadensis. The sequence goes on along the minus strand of NW_022631058.1, from coordinate 2,257,399 downwards.
GAAGCAGGATCCCTGCTGAGCAGAGAGCCTGATGCAGGGCTTGATCCCAGGACCCTGAGATCATGACCTGAGCCAAAGGCAGAGGCTTAACCCACTGAGCCACACAGGGGCCCCCAGAACCATATGGTCATTTCAATAGATGCAGAGAAAGCATTTGACAAAGTACAACATCCATTCATCAGAAAAACCCTCAACAAAGCAAGTTTAGAGGGAACATACCTCAACATAATAAAGGTCATCTATGAAAAACCCAGAGTGTAAATAAATTTTCCTCAATGGGAAAAAACTGAGAGCTTTTCCTCTACGGTCAGGAATAAGACAGGGATGTCCACTCTCACCACTTTTATTCAACACAGAACTGAAAGTCCTACCCACAGCGATCAGACAACAAAAAGAAATAAAAAGCATCCAAATTAGCACGGAAGAAGTAAAACTTCCACTATTTGCAGATGACATGATACTATAAATAGGAAACCTGAATGACTTCACCAAAACACTGCCAGAACTGATAAACAAATTCAGTAAAGTTGCAGGGTACAAAATCAATGTACGGAAATCTGTTGCATTTCTATACACCAATAATGAAGCAGCAGAAAGAGAAATTAAGGAATCAGTCCCATTTACAATTGCATCAAACCAATAAGTATATAGGAATAAACCTAACCAGAGATGTGAAAGACCTAACTCTGAAAACTATAAAATGCTCGTGAAAGAAATTGAAGATAACACAAAGAAATGGAAAGACATTCCATGCTCATGGATCAGACGAGTCAATATTATGAAAATGTCTATACTACCCAAGCAATGTACACATTCAATGCCACCCCTTTTAAAATACTGATGATATTTTAAACCATTAAACTATGGTTTAATAGTTTAGAACTAGAACAAATAATCCTAAAATTTGTATGTAACCACAAAAGACCCTGAATAGCCAAAGTAACCTTGAAAAAATAATCACAATTCTGGAATTCAAGTTATAAAACTGTAGTAATCAAAACAGTATGGTACTGGAACAAAAATAGATACATAGATCAATCGAACAGAATAGAAAATCCAGAAATGAACCCACAAGTATATGGCCAATTAATCTTTGACAAGGAAGGAAACAATATCTAATGAGAAAACAAATGTTATACCTAACTAATGAATCATTGAACACTACATCAAAAACTAATTCTATACTATACAGTGGCTAACTGAACATAATTAAAAAAAAGAAAGAAAACAAATGTTTCTTCAACAAAAGCTTTTGGGAAAACTGGACCACTTTCTTATACCATAAACAAAAATAAATTCAAAATGGATTAAAGACCTAACTAAATTTGAGAACTGAAACCATAATACTAGAAGCGAACACAGGCAGTAACTTCTTTGACATTATATGTAGCAACTTCTTTCTAGATATGTCTCCTGAGGCAAGTGAAACAAAATAATAAATTCTTCTCTATAGTGAAGGAAACAATCAACAAAACTAAAAGGCAACCTACTGAGTGGGAGAAGAGATATATATATATGCAAATGACATAACCAATAAAGGATTTACATTCAAAATAGGTAAAGAACTTATAAAAACTATAAACATAATGCAGCTAAAAAATAGGCAGAAGACATGAAGAGACATTTTTCTGAAGACAGACATATGGATAGCCAATACCCACATGAAACAATACTCAGCATCAGGAAAATACAAATATAAACTACAATGAGATATTACACCTGTCAGAATGGCTAAAATCAATGCAAGAAACAAGAGGTACTGGTGAGGATATTGGAGAACAGGGAATCCTCTTGCTCTGTTGGTGGGAATGCAAACTGGTGCAGCCACTGTAGAAAACAGCATGGGACTTCCTTGAAAAATTAAAAATAGAACTACCCTAGGATCCAGTAATTGCACTACTTGGTATTTACCCAAAGAATACAAAAATACTAATTCAAAGGGATACATACTCCCTGATGCTTATCAGCATTACCCAGCATAGCCGAATAATGGAAACCACTCAAGTGTCCATCACCTGATTAATATATACATATATTCACCTGATGAATATATATATACATGTATGTATACATACATGCATACACACATACATTTATATATACACGCACACACATACACACATATGCATATGTGTATACACATGCATATACATATACATGCAAATACATATTTATATACACACATATATACGTATATATATACACACACACATACATTTATATATATACAGACACAAAAATGGAATATTACTCAGCCATAAAAGAATTAAATATTGCCCTTTGCAACAACATGGATGGAGCTGGGGAGTATTATGCTAACCAAAATAAGTCAGTCAGAGAAAGAGAGATACCATATGATTTCACTCCTATGTAGAATTTGAGGAAAAAAAATGAGCAAAAGGCATAAAAATAGAGAGAGTGAGAGAGAGAGGAAAACCAAGAAATAAACTCTTGACTATAGAGAACAAACTGACGGTTACCAGAGGGGAGGTGGCGGAGGATGGGTTTAATAGATGATGGGATTAAGGAGTGCACTTGTGGTGAGCACTGGGTGGTACTTGGAAGTGCTGAAATGCTGTATTGTATACCTGAAACTAATATTACACTGTATGTTAACTAACTGAAATTTAAAGAAAAACTTGAAAAAACTAAGTACAACTGCTTTTTCAACACAATTTAATAAATATATAGACTATTTCCATCATCCCAGAAAAGTTCCCATGTGCCCCTTTCCAATTACTAACTCCACCCCCTCAGAAAATAACCACTGTTCTGAATTCTGCCACCACGAATTGCTTCTTTTTATTAACTTCACATAAATGTAATCACACAATAGCCACCATTTTCTGTCTGGCTTCTTTTGTTAGTGTAATGTTTTTGAGATTTGTTCATGTTGTTTCACCCATCAGTTGTTTCTTTTATTACACCTAATTATGAATATGTGCACCTTATTTATTCTTCTGCAGTTGATATTTTTCTAATTTGGGGCCATTAAGATTAAAGCTTCCATCCCCTCCAGCAACTCTCAGTTTCCTATGATTAAGGGTTTTTTATGGTTCGTCTTCCTCTCTGATTGTGTCTTATTTGATTTTTCCCTCCCTTCTTCTATACTCCTGTTTTGTTTCTTAAATTCCACATATGAATGAAATGACATGATAATTGTCTTTCTTTGATTGACTTGTTTTGCTTAGCATAATATCCTCTAGTTCCATTTCCACGCTGTTGGAAATGGAAAGAGGGGGTGTGGGATTTTATATCCTGACACTTTACTAAATTCCTGTATGAGTTCTAGCAGTTTTGGGGTGGAGTCTTTTGTGTTTTAGCATAAAGTATCATGTCATCTGCAAAGTGTGAGAGTTTGACTTCTTTGCTGATTTGGATGCATTTTATTTCTTTTTGTTGTCTGATTGCTGAGGCCAGGACTTCTTGTACTATATTGAAGAGCAGTGGTAATAGTGGATATCTCTGCCATGTTCCTGACCTTAGGGGAAAAGCTGCCACTGAGAATGATATTTGCTGTGGGTATTCCGTAGATAACTTTTATGATATTGAGGTATGTACCCTCTATCCCTACACTGTGAAGAATTTTAATCAAGAAAAGATGTTGCACTTTGCTGAATGCGTTTTCTGCAACTATTGAGAGTATCATATGGTTCTTGTCCTTTCTTTTATTAATGTATTGTATCAAATTGATTTGCAGATGTTAAACCAACCTTGCAGCCTAGGAAATCCCACTTGGTGTGGTGAATAATTCTTTTAATGTACTGTTGGACCCAACTGGCTAGTAGCTTCATGAGAATTTTGACATCCATGTTCATCAAGGGTATTCGTAGGGTCTTTGTCTGGTTTGGGGATCAAGGTTTGGACGTTTTCCTTCCATTTGTATTTTTTGGAACGGTTTCAGAATAGGTATTAATTCTTCTTTAAATGTTTGGTAGAATTCCCTGGGAAGCTGTCTGGCGCTGGGCTCTTTTTTGTGGGAGATTTTTGATGATTGCTTCAATCTCCTTACTGGTTATGAGTCTGCTTAGGTTTTCTATTTCTTCCTGGTTCAGTTTTGGTAGTTTAAACATCTCGAGAAATGCATCCATTTCTTCCAGATTGTCAAATTTGCTGGCATAGAGTTGCTCATAATATGTTCTTATAATTGTTTGTATTTGTTTGGTGTTGGTTGTGATATCTCCTCTTTCATTCATGATTTTATTTAGGTCCTTTCTTTTTTCTTTTTGATGAGTCTGGCCAAGGGTTTACCAATCTTATAAATTCTTTCAGAGAACCAGCTGCTAGTTTCGTTGATTTGTTCTACCTTTCTTTTGGTTTCTATTTCATTGACTTCTGTTCTGATCTTTATTATTTCTCTTCTCCTGCTGGGTTTAGGCTTTCTTTGCTGTTCTTTCTCTAGCTCCTTTAGGTGTAGGGTTAGGTTGTGTATTTGAGACCTTCCTTATTTCTTGAGAAAGGCTGGTATAGCTATATACTTTCCTCTTAGGACCACCTTTGCTGCATCCCAATGGTTTTGAACAGCTGTGTTTTCATTTGCATTAGTTTCCATATTTTTAAAAAAATTCTTCTTTAGTTTCCTGGTTGATCCATTCATTCTTTAGTAGGATGCTTTTTAGTCTCCATGTATTTGAGTTCTTTCCAACTTTCTTCTTGTGGTTGAGTTCTAGTTTCAAAGTATTGTTGTCTGAAAATATGCAGGGAATGATTTTAGACTTTTGGTACAGGTTGAGACCTGATTTGTGACCCAGGATGTGATCTATTCTTGAGAATGTACCATGTGACCTAGAAAAGAATGTGTATTCTGTTTCTTTGGGATAGAATGTGCTGAATATATCTGTGATGTCCGTCTGGTCCAGTGTATCATTTAAAGCCTTTATTTCTTTTGCTGAGATGTTGATCTTTTGCTTAGATGATCTGTCCATTTCAGTGAGGAGGGTGTTAAAGTCTCCTACTATCATTGTATTATTGTCAATGTGTTTATTTCATTTTGTTATTAATTAGCTTATATAATTGGCTGCTCCCTTGTTAGGGGTAGAGATATTTAAAATCGTTAGATCTTGTTGTACAGACTCTTTATATGATATAGTGTCCTTCCTCATCTCTTATTATAGTCTTTGGTTTAAAATCAAATTTGTCTGATAAGAGGATTGCCACTCCAGCTTTCTTTTGATGTCCATTAGCATGGTAAATTATTTTCTACCCCATCACTTTAAATCTGAAGGTGTTTTGGGGTTTAAAATGAGTCTCTTAAAGACAGCATATCGATGGGTCTTATTTTTTTATCCAGTCTGATACCCTGTGTCTTTTGATTTGGGGCATTTAGCCCATTTACATTCAGGGTAACTATTGAAAGATATGAATTTTGTGCCATTGTATTGCCTCTAAGATGACTGTTACTGTATATTGTCTCTGTTCCTTTCTGGTCTATGTTACTTTTAGGCTTTCCCTTTGCTTAGAGGACTCCTTTCAATATTTCCTGTAGGGCTGGTTTCATGTTTGCAAATACTTCTAGTTTGTGTTTTTCCTGGAAGGTTTTTATTTCTCCTTCTATTTTCAATGACAGTCTAGCTGGATATAGTATTCTTGGCTGCATATTTTTATCATTTAATGCTCTGAATATATCATGCCCGTCCTTTCTGACCCTCCAGATCTCTGTGGATAGGTCTGCTGCCTATCTAATATTTCTACCATTGTAGGTTACAGACCTCTTGTCCTGAACTGGATGAAGCATTATTCTGAGTGTGTCTGTGAGGGTGTTTCTGGATGAGATTTTTATTTGAATCATCGACTGAGAAAAGTAGACTGCCCTCCCTAATGTGGATGGACCTCATCAAATTTGTTGAAGACCTGAATAGAATCAAAGGCTACATAAGAAAGAATTCTTTCTCTCTGCCTACCTTCAAGTTGGGACACTGTTCTTCTCCTTTGGACTCAGACTGGAACTTACTTACACAGTGGGTCTCCTCATTCTCATGCCTTTAGACTGAGACTGGAACCATATCATCTTTTCCTGTGTTTCTGACTGTATATCTTAGATTTCTCGGCTTCTATTATCGATGAGCCAATTCCTTATAGTAAAATCAATTTGTCTGTGTCTGTCTGTCTCCGGTCTCATTATATATGTATACACCTCCGCTTGATTCTGTTTCTTTGGAGATCCTAGGCTAATAAAACAAGCTTCTAAACTGAAATAACAAACACCTACACAGCACTCACTATGCCAAGCACTATAAAAGTACATTATATTACCTCTTCATAACAGCCCTATGAGTTAGGTAATATTATTAACCCATTTTACAGATGATGATCTGAGATAGAGAAATGTTAAATAACTTGGTGGAAGCCACACAGTAGTATGAGAGCAGGATTTCAATCACAGATGAAAAAGACCTCAGATTCTTTAGTATACTCTACTGCAATTCTGGAAAGTGTAAAATGTGGATAATAATATCTACCACAGAGGCTTGCTATGAATATTTAATAAATTATTATTGGAAGTACTTAGAGAACAATGTTGGCCCATAGTGAACACTAGGTAAGTGTTTTTGTTAAAGAAACAAAAATATACAAATCAGTTGGCCAATTATTAATTGATGATGAGAAATACAACTGTCATATGGACCAGAATATTCATGATGTCTATTTTATCTTGTGGGCAGTCTACTGTGGGGAATCAAGACAGAATCAGAAGATTGTGTAAAGGGCATGAAATCAATCAAAACAAGGAGATAAAATGGCTTTTTAATGTTCTAATATCACCATATCTTACAACGAATGACCTTGCCTCTGGGGTTTGCCATCCACTAGTTTAAGCATCCACTGATTTAAGTTTCTTTTGTCCTGGACATTGACTAGATGAGAATTTTCACAATTCTCATCTCTGACTCCACTTCTTCTTGCCTTCAGCTGACCGGTCCTCTGCCTGATGGATGTTGTCTTCAGCCGCATTGCAGAGGGTCATTCTGTTTTCTCTGAGATTTTATATATCTCTAATATGACGCATTATGTGCCACTTAAGAAATTTATTCTATTTATTTCATTTTTTTTTTAATTTTCTAGTGAGCATTATAGTGTGTCATCCTTGCACAGGGGCCATGCTAATCTTCTCTATATCATTCCAATTTTAGTATATGTACTGCAGAAGGGAGCACTCTAACGAGCTTTAGAGTGCAGCCTCAATATTAGTGGGAATATTTTATTATAGACCTGTCTTTGGACTGTTGTTTAATTTGTGTTGTGTTCATTTTTTAAAAGAAAAAATGGAAATGATTTCTTTTAATACTTTTCTTCAGACCTTGTGGAATCCATTATGCCTTGAAGAACACTGTTTAAAACCTATGTGTTTGGGGCACCTGTGTGGCTCTGTTAGTTTAGTGATTACCTCTGGCTCAGGTCATGATCTCGGGGTCCTGGAATTGAGTCCTGCATCAGGCTCCCTGTTCAGTGGGAAGCCTGCTTCTCCCTCTTCCACTCTCTATGCTTATGTGCTCTCTCTGTCAAATAAATAAATAAAGCCTTAAAAACAGAAACAAAAACAAAAAAACCTCCAACCCTTATGTGTTTGTCCAAATCTTGTTATTTTATGGATGAATAATCTGAAGGAAGGTTGAGTGACTTAAGTTCATAAAATTAAGCAACAGCAGTCTGGCTTCCTTTAAGCTTTTCATTATAAAATATATGTAGATGGTATTTTGAAGCTACATAACTATAGAGAGATTCTTTCCTTTGCTATGAAGCTGTGACCCAGACACACTTCAGGAATCAGCATGTATTAGTACTATTTATATGCTGAAAGCCTAACATGTTCTGGGCATCATGCCTGGTGCAGGGAATGCTATGGTAAGCAAGTCAGATGAAGGTCCTGCCTCCATGAAACTGAGACCAGTGGAGGAGCAAGACATTTTAAAAAACCCACTTAAATAACTACACTATTTTTATTGTGTTAGAGCTATGAAGGAAGAGTACAGATCTATGCAAGTGTAGACAAGTCCTCTTCAAGGAACCGATTTAAGCTGTGACTTAAGGCTGCATCTGATTACAGAATCTGAAGGACTGGAAGTGTCAGTGAAGAAAACAGGGTGATGGATTGGGCTTTTGGAGCCTCAACCGAAAAAGGGTGATATTAAGGTGAGGTGGATAGGAAAGTGAATTATATATTACAAAATAATGAATGTCAGAACTTATAATGTTTGAGGTCTTATGTACGATGATGCTGTGAACATAGCTGGCATTCAGTATGTACTTCTAGATAAAAGCAGCTTGGTGAACACTTGTCATCTGTCCAGTGTTCTAAAAGTAGGGTTTTTTTTTTTTTTTCTGTTTTTTGTTTTCTTGTTTTGTTTTACAAATGGCAAATGCAGGCTTTGGCAAAGAGTGACATTTTTTTTTCCTGGCTCTTATGTGCCAGTTGGAAGTTCGTAAGTTCACCGTCTCTCATTAAAATTTCAAAGTATTGTCTGTGAATTTTATCCAGGGAGAAAATATATTGGCTTAGGAAACTTTCGAATCTGTTCCCAGTTTCAGATAAGGACAATGAGCTAGACATTCAAGAGATAGTATGTATATATTCATCATCTGTATACTTTATTCATTTCATATATTTGAGAAGGGGTGTGTGTGTGTGTGTGTGTGTGTGTGTGTGTGTGTTATATGTTTGTTTTTGTTGTTCTTGGTATGGAGAAGAAAAATAATTTTATTTGAAAAATGACCGATATACAAGTTCTTTCCATTTCTAATTTGCATTTCGGGGGTCAACATTTTTGTATGAGTTAATTCTCCTTTTTGTATTTATATTTCAACTGTTCCACATTGATTTAAAACCTACCTTCTTCCTACCCACTGTTTCTACTGTTCTTCATTCATTTAAATAAATCCAGATTTCCATTTGGTATTGTTATCTTTCTCCGTAAAGAGCTTCCTTTAATTTAGTGTGGTTACTTTTAGTGCAGGTCTGCTGGCAATGACTTCATTCAACTTTTGTTTATCTGGAAAAGTCTTTGTTGTGACTTCATTATAGAAAGATATGTTCATGGGGCATAAAATTATAGGTTGACAGTTTTTTCCTTTCAGTAGTTAAAGATGTCATTCTGTGGCATGACACACTGTAGTTTCCCTTTTTAAAATATTGTCTATAGCTGATTTTCAGCATTTGTTTATAAGGTGCCTTGTAGTTTTCTTCATATTTATTTTTCTTGGGGTTCATTAGAGCTTCTCGGAATTGTAAGTTTAGAGTTTTTATGAAATTTGGAAAACTTTTGGTCATTACTACTTCACATATCTTTATTTTTTTCTGTTCCTTTTCTCTCTCATCTCCTTTTGGAATTCCAATTACATGTGTGTTAAATGACTCAATGTTTTCATAGAGGTGATTGATACATTCTTCACTTCTTTATATCGTTTTTATTTCTCTCTGTGCTCCATTTTGGATAGTTTCTATTGCTAAGTTTTTGAGTTCTTGATTTTTCTCCTTCTATAGTGTTTAATGTTTTAAAGCTTATTCAGTTAATTTTTCTTTTATATGTTATATTTTTAGGCGTAAAAGTCTCACTTGGGTCTTCATTATATCTTCCATTTCTCTCTTTGTTATGGTCATATTTTCTTTTATTTTCTTGATTTATTTGGAGACTTTTAACAAATGTTTTAAAATCATTGCCTATTATTTCTATCATCTCTGTCATTCTGTGTCTGCTGCTATTAACTGATTTTACTCTTTATTATGGATCATATTTCCTTCCCTTTTTAAATTTTCATTCCTGTTGCATAGAGAGATAAGATAATGTAGAAACTGCTACTGCAAGAAGAAAAGATTTACTGAGGTCCACTGTAGTAGTAAAAGGTGGCCACAAATTTCCCTCTCTTTGAATTTGGGCTGGCCTTCGGTGCTTGACCAAAGAATGTAGTAGAAGTAACACTGTTGGATTTTAAGGCTGGGTGAAAATTCTTAGTGCTTCTGGCAGGGTGTCCTGGAATACTCTCCTTTAGAGCTCTGAATTTTCAAAATAGCAGTCGACTGTTCTGAAATTGTCACTTAGAGAAGCCACATGTAACAGCTGGAGTCAAAGTCTCACCTGAGCCCAGCACTTAGCCATCCGCACCAGGGCAGCACATACATGCATGGAGCCACTTTGATTCTCCAGCCACACCCATCCGTCATCTGAATACCAGTGAGTGAACACTGATGATGCCCTAAGAATTATTCAGCTGTATCTTATCCCAATTCCTGACACACAATATTGTTATATATAATAAATTGTTTTTTTTTAAGTGAAATCTAGTTGACACACATTAGTTTCAGGTGTGCAACACAGTCATTCAACAGCTCTATACTTATGCTATGCTCACCACAAATGTAGCTACTGTCTGTCACCACGAAACACTATTATAATACCCTTGGCTATATTCCCTGTGCTGTACATTTTATGCCCATGACTTAATCATTCCATAACTTCAAGCTTGTACCTCCCATTACCTTTCATCCATTTTGCCATAAAATAGTTGTTTTAAACCTCCAAATTGTATTACAACTATAGATAACCAAAGCACCTACTATATGTTAGATATTGTTAGAATTTTTATATATATCACATATTGCTAAGAACGGCAGAGTAGCTACATCTGAAAATAGTAAACCTCCCCAAGCTGAGATAAAATTGGTAGAACTGATATAATGAGCACCTTTAGAATGATAGAAGTTAAGCTTCGAGTCCACTATTCTCTTTTTCCCTATTATTTCTATTCTGGTTGTTATACTGCTTGAAAACTTGGATAATAATAGGTTTAGTAACTTTGAGGAGGCCATCTAAGAATGAGTCTTCTCCATGTAGCAAAGTCAGTGTTTATTCTACAACCTGTATTCCATCAGTACAATGGAGAAGAGACTCTAGCTGCCTTTTGACTGGACTGGTCTGTCTCAACTCTGCTAATAACTATCACTGTCATTTTAGATCAATTATAAACTCTCCGAGCCTCAATGTTGTTGTTGTTTTTAAGATTTTATTTATTTATTTGACAGACAGAGATCACAAGTAGGCAGAGAGGCAGGCAGAGAGAGAAAGGAGGAAGCAGGCTCCCTGCTAAGCAGAGAGCCCGATGTGGGGTTTGATCCCAGGACCCTGGGATAATGATCTGAGCCGAAGGCAGAGGCTTTAACCCACTGAGCCACCCAGGTGCCCCGGGGAAAGAGAATCTTAAGCAGGCTCCATGGGCAGTGTGGAACCCGATGTGGAGGTCTATCCCAGGACCCTGAGATCATGACCTGAGCAGAAACCAAGAGACAGATGCTTAACTGACTGAGCTACGCAGGCACCCCTCTGCCTCCTTTTTAGATACTATCTTACTCTATCCATTTTCCTGAATCTATACATAAATCATATAAGAAAATGGCTTATGGGGTGCCTGGGTGGCTCAGTGGGTTAAAGCCTCTGCCTTCGGCTCAGGTCATGATCTCAGGGTCCTGGGATCAAGCCCCGCATCGGGCTCTCTGCTCAGCGGGGAGCCTGCTTCCCTCTCTCTCTGCCTGCCTCTCTGGCTACTTGTGATCTCTGTCAAATAAATAAATAAATAAATAATCTTAAAAAAAAAAAAGAAAGAAAATGGCTTATAGAGAGTCATCCTTGGTGGTAAGGAGGGAGGCACAAGCTAATAAATATTGTCCTACAAATAATTTTATTTAACAAATAACATTAAGATGATAAAGATTCTTTCTTACAACAGTTTAAAAATCAACTTTTTTTTTAAATTTTATTTATTTATTTGACAGAGAGCGATCACAAGTAGGCAGAGAGGCAGGCAGAGAGAGGAGGAAGCCGACTTCCCGCTGAGCAGAGAGCCCGATGTGGGGCTTGATCCCAGGACCCTGAGATCATGACCTGAGCCGAAGGCAGAGGCTTTAACCCACTGAGCCACCCAGGCGCCCCTCAACTACTTTTTATAAAGCTGCAAACATTCAGCTCTTGAGAGTTTCATGAGACCCTCTTAGGGGGATGTTTTTTTAATAGTTATTTTTTGAAATCATTTCAGCTGGAGGACAAAACGAGTCATCTAAAAATAGCCCAAACTCATTTTCTTCCCCATGAAATGATTTATAAGGTTTTATTGTTACTTCAACCTTACCCACCACTTTTTTTTTTAAGATTTTATTTATTTATTTGACAGAGAGAGAGCACAAGTAAGCAGAGCAGCAGGCAGAGGGAGAGAGAGAAGCAGGCTCTCTGCTGAGAAGGAAGCCTGATGTGGGGTTTAATGCCAGGACCCTGGAACCATGGCCTGAGCCGAAGGCAGCTGCTTAACTAACTGAGCCACTCAGGTGCCCCTTTAACCACAACTTTTATTAGTATTATTACTATAGTGGGTATCCAATTAAGCAGACGAGTTTGCATGTGTACAAGAGAAGGTGCTATTAACATTGCCAAGACATCCATACACCTTGGATGACATCTTCCTTGTTGAAAACAGTCACAGGATTTCCCCATCTTCATTCCTGCTGCCCATAAGCAGGCCCTGAGGCAAGGATTTGTGTGCAAGTGATTTGATAAGTGAGTGTTCCCAGGAGAAACTGTAGAGGGGCAGAGGACGCAGCTAAGAAAGAGAAGGCTGAGTTGCAACCTCAGTGGGGATCTGCAGAGGAGCTCTGGAGTATAGATTATACCTTAGCATTTGTCCTGACTCAGCCTGGGGCTTTCAGAGTCCTACTTCAGTCCTCCGCAAACTCCTCAAATCAGCTCCAGGTATTTCTCTGAGGGAGCAGGCATGATCTGCCAGAAGCAAAAACATATTGAAGTTGGGAAGGGATTAATAGAAACAGTAAAAGGGACCTAGACTAATATGGATGGAGTACTACATTGTCCGCTATTTCTGTCTCAGTTAATGTATAGGTAAGTAACATGGGGACAGATACTGGGAGCTCACTAGGGGCCTGCTGCTGGGCTAAGTGTTTTACATTCATTATTTTAGGCAAACCTCACAATACCCCTGTGACCCAGAGTATTCCCATTTCACAGCTAAGGAAATTGAGGTTCTTAAGATTAATTGAGTTTCTCAAGGTCACACAGCAAATGAATTGGCATGGATTTGAACCTAGGCCTGCTGAAGCTGTCCTGGAAAAAGATAAGAGAAATACTTTTGTGGACTGATGGAGCTCTCTACTCCTTACCTTTTTTGCTCAAAGGGCTGATTACTGAAGAAGATGTGAGACAGTTTATACAAGGATCAAGGTCTCCTGAGAAAGAAAGATTTCACACTTCCCCTCCTGAGCCAAGAGGTTACTAGAACCTTTCTAAAGGATGGAGATGGTTTTCCGTGAAATCTACTAAAAGGAAAGACACCTAGGGTCTCCCCTGGTGGATTCTGCTGAATAGCAGGGCAATGTAGACTTCTGACTTAGATGCTGCATGGGTTTAAACTCATGCATAAGTGTCATTTGTACCTGGGTCATTCCTTTTAATCTAGTTATTATGAAAATAATACTTGTAATGAGAATATATGCTAAGACATTATAATTTGAGGCATCCAAACATGGACCTTTCTTGGCTGAATGTAAGATTTTCTTTCTTTGAAGACCCTCTTCATCCCATGCGGGGATCTTGAAGAGTAGTGGCTTTGTTGCGGCAGCGATCTACTTCAACCTCCTCTTAGGGAGCAAACTGACATTGTGAAAAAAGTCAGTCTCTGGATTTTCAATAATTTGGGAGAAAGACAGAGGACTAAACCAACTGTCTTTCCTCCTTTCAACACCCTAGAAATGAAGGACACTTGATGTTGATGTCTTGCATTTATGAAATTACCCTTTAGATTTCTAGCTTTCCTAACTATTCAGAAAATGAAATGAGTTTGGATTTATGTTTTCATTGAAACAGTAGTGGTGATGACTCAAATTATAACATGAAAGAGAGATTGTGTTTACCTTTATTTTCTTTCAGACTATCTACTTGGAGAAAAGAAGGAGATTATAATTGTTATACTGTTTTCTTTCATTTGCCTAAAAGCATTTAAAATGTATTCGATCTTTAAACACAAGTATGGTTTTTTGATTGTTTTATATGCTCTTTTATGTATACTAAAGTGAACATTTCAAAGTATCTGGACAAATCAAAAAACTATTATTAAGTTTGGCTACAATTTGCAACTAACTCCCAATTCATTGGATTATCTATAAAACTGTTTCCTGCTGCCTCACTCCAAATATAAGCGAAACAATCCTAAAGAATAGGCCCATTTGTGACAGCAAAAAAGATAGATAGATGATTGATAGATAGATAGATAGATAGATAGATGGATAGATAGATAAATTGCAATGTCCAGAAACAACAGATTGGTTACATAAATAATTATGGTACATCTACTAAGTGAAATCTATTCTGCCATTAAAATTTATTCAGAAGATGGGGTGCCTGGGTGCCTCCGTTAGTTAAGCATCAGACTTCAGTTTAGGTCATGATCCCAGGGTCCTAAGATCAAGCCCTGCATTGAGCTCCCCACTCAGCAAATTGTCTGCTTCTCCCTCTCTCTGCCCCTCCCTCTGCTTGTGCTCTCTCTTGCTCACTCTCTCTCTCTCCAATAAAATCTTAAAAAAAATTCACCCAGATGTTGCATGAAAAGAACATGGGAAGGTGTTTAAAATTTAATATTAGGTAAAAATGAACCAGTACAAAAGAGCACATGTAAAACTTATTTTACATACATTACACAAGAAAATTCTAAATAGATGTACAACAAAATGTTAGCAGAAGTTCTCAGGGAGTAGGAACAGAGATACTTAAAATTTTTCTTTTTGTAATCTATACTTCCTAATTTGTCTACAAAAAAACATTTAATTCATTTGTAATGAAAGTTATTAACCATTTAAAAAAGCATGAACAGGAAGAACAAGGTTAGATCAATATTATTCATAACTATAAGCATGCTTTATAGTTCTAGAAGAGTCATTTGTTCATTAAAATGTCAAAAGCATGTGGGTTGAAAATTGGGGGTCAGAGATAGTGGAAAGAGGGAAGCACTCTTTCAATCCAATAGAGTAGCCATAAGCTCTCTTCATAGAGTAGAACTGCACTGTCCAATACAATAATCATAGCCATGTGTGACTGCTTCTGAGCCCTTGAAATACAGCTAATCTGAACTGAGATGTGCTATAAGTATAAAATACTGGATTTTGAAAGCTTTAAAGTACCTCATTAATGATATTTTATTTTGATTACATGTTAAAATTATAATTTTGGGATACATCAGTTTAATTAAATACATTGTTAACATTAATTTCACCTGTTTCTTTTTACTTTGTTTAATGTGGCAACTAGAAAAATGTAACTTATAAGGGCACCTGGGTGGTTCAGAGGGTTAAGCCGCTGCCTTCGGCTCAGGTCATGATCTCAGGTCCCTGGGATCGAGTCCCGCGTCGGGCTCTCTGTTCAGCAGGGAGCCTGCTTCCCTCTCTCTCTCTCTGCGTGCCTCTCTGTCTACTTGTGATCTCTGTCGGATAAATGAATAAAATCTTAAAAAAAAAAAAAGAAAAATGTAACTTATATACGTGGCTTGCATGATATTTCTCTTGAACAGCACTGGAGGTAAGAGTAAGCTCAGCTTGAATGTTCTAAGTCTTTTTCTGAATCACAAAGGATTTTTTAGGAAATTTTCCCAAATACACAAAATACTAAAACAGAATTGAAAGAGAATGAGGCAATTGTAGATTTTAAAAAGACCTTTTAAGATCTGAAACAAGCTACTCTATTGATGTTCTATAGTAGCAAAGTATGAATAAATGAGAAACAATGTAGGTAGGATTGCTCTTAATATATATTTCTCAAGGGGTGCGTGAGTGACTCAGTAGGTTAAGCGTCTGTCTTTAGCTCAGGTCATGATCTTAGGGTCCTGGAACTGAGCCCCACATCAGGCTCTCTGTTCAGCGGGGAGTCTGCTTCTCCTCTCCTTCTGCCCTTCCCCACTGCTTGTGCTGTCTCGCAAATAAATAAAATCTTTAAAATATATATATATTTCTCACAATTGAAGCTTAATGTTTTTTCTCATATCACACACTAGATACTTTTACTATAATGCAAATTATTATTTTGTTAAAAATAAGTCTTTTTGATAAACATATTCATCAAAATGTTAGTGAAGAAACTCAGAACCCATGCCCACTTTGCCAACTATACGTGGATTTCCTCCAGAGGTTGGACTGTAACGAGGGAGGCAAACTGGATGATTTGATGGCAAGAGCAGAGTGGCAGGATGGAGGGAACCTATGCTCTTCTAAGTGGAAAGCTGTGTATGTCACTGACAGGTCAGCTTTCCATCTCCCCTGTCCCCAGTTGCAAGTGTGTGGACAGGTTTGTAAGATCCCGTTAGGCAGGGTGTACCAGGATACAAAAATCTATGGAAGGAAAACCTAGAAATTTCCTGTTTTTGTTTGTTTGTTTTAAGTCAAGGCAATGGTCAGAACTTCCTGGTTCCCACTACAGCTTTCACAAAGAAGTCTAAAGTTTTATGATGGTATAATTTCATATGAAAAGGGAAGCAAAACATGGCATGTACCCCTGAAAAACCTCCAATGTCATGATGGAAAAATATTATGACCAAAAATGCATCTTTGTTCCCTGCATAATGTATATAGAAATCATTTCCTTTTGACAATCCACTTGATTAAAACAAAAAAAAATAATAAAACCACATAAGCATTTTTTTCCTGATGATCCTCTCCATTTAAAAAACAATAAAAATCAAACCACATGATTTTCCATTTCGAATGAAACAGCATAAATGATGGGAAATCCAAAAGCGTCTGTATCTGAGAAGTCATACTCAGATAATTCCAACCAATGGTTAGAAACACTTTTCAGTAAAGTCCTTTCTTAAGTGATGCTATTGTTTTGTAAAGCAGGCTTTGCAAAACAAATGATCACTAGTAAAAAAGATTTAACATTTATCTCAGCATGATTTTTAAATGTACTTCTTATGTATCTTAACTTATTGAGACAGAAAAGGATTAGTACCAAAATATTTCATCCCATATCATAATTAAAATAGAATTTAGTTGCAGTAAAATTCAGCACAATAATTTTAGATTTTTAAAGAAAATGTATTTTGATGTGATAACCTGGAGCTTTCATGTTTGAGATGAGAAATGAATTTAACCACAAGCAATAGAGTTTTGTTTTGTTTTGTTTCTGGAAATTAAGTGAAAGACCGTTTTCCGTGGTCTTTTAGCCAAGATACAAAGGAAAAAAAAAATGAATCCGGTCTAATTTGTTTAGACGTCAGCGAGCAGGCAATTGAAAGTTCCCTGTGACAGTGATTTTTTTTCTTCAAGGGCTCTTGAGGGTTCATGCTGGAACATGAGTAACCTTGTTTTTTCAGAGTTTGTACCAGCCATTCTCAACTGACTTCTTTGCTGTGATGAATATTCTCTAGTAGTTGTAGGAACTAAGTTTCTAGAACCTATCAACACCGTTCCTTAAACATCAAAGGACCATTCTTCATGACAAAGCAGGCTTTCTGCAGGACTCTCAGGGAACCCAACATAATTCCCAGCACATACACCCCATATTGTAATCTGAAGGATAGTGTTAAGTAATTACACAATATAAAACTATTTGGAGGGAGTTCTAGTGAATTGTTTTTATAGTGCTGAGGCTTGGAAATTCAGACAATGTTGGACAGTCTCAGCAAACCATGTGACAGACAACTGGCAGGGATACAGAGTCCCTGGTATATTTTTTTTAAAGAGAGACCAAGTTATTATTACACCCTCTTTTCTTTAGAAAAATTGTCAAATGTTTTGATCAACTCATAGGCTACCAGGCAGCCCAACTTAGAATGTTTCCCAGAAATGCCTTATATTTAGTACAGAAAATTTTTATTTCCATGAAATAATATTTTTCATTTATTCATTTTATTCATTTATTTGAGATTTTATTCATTTATTGAGAGAGAGAAAGAGAGAGAACATGAGTGGGGGTGAAGAGCAGAGGGAGAGAGAGGTAGACTCCCTGCTGAGCAGGGAGCTCGATGTGGGATTGGACCCTAGAACCCTGAGATCATGACCTGAGCTGAAAGCAGATGTTTAACTGACTGAGCCCCTCAACAACACATTTTAAAACGTAAAATCAAATCACACATATTTTTATTTTCTTCCCATCAAAATCATAAATAATAGCTCCTATTCATAGAATTCTTCCGGGCTCTGTGCTAAAACTTTCCCATGTATTTTTTCACTAAAGCTTTACAATGAAGTGTGAGGTGTACCATGATGATCTTTATCTTATAGATTAGGAAACCAAAATTTAGAGTGTTTAGTTGTCCAAGGACCTTGCTCAGCGGCAGCAAGACTACACACACACAGGCAGCACTTAATTTCTTAAATTAAGATTAAGAAATCTTGGGGCACCTTGGTGGCTCAGTGGGTTAAAGCCTCTGCTTTCGGCTCAGGTCATGATCCCAGGGTCCTGGGATAGAACCCCACATCGGGCTCTCTGCTCAGCAGGGAGCCTGCTTCCTCCTATCTCTCTGCCTGCCTCTCTGCCTACTTGTGGTCTTTTGTCTGTCAAATAAATAAATAAAATCTTTAAAAAAAAGATTAAGAAATCTTATCACTGTGTCATATTGCTTCTCTGAATATGTTTTACATTAAACAACATCAGTGGCCATTTATGACTACTATATGTCAGGAGGCTATAAACAGACTGTAGAGGATGTGAATGTAAAGTTATAATTCAACTCAGAAGAGTTTTCTCTTTCCTCCCTCCTTCCTTGTCTTTCTCCTGTTCTTCCTTCCCTCTTATGCCTCATATCGTCCAGTCCTATAGTTTGCAATATAATGGAGAAGCTAATACGTATAATCCTCAGAAGTAAATCAAGAAGAGTTCTGATAACGTCAAGTAAAATAAGATAGAAAAGGTATTCATTATGTTTTAAATTCCTCAAACATTCCTCAAATAGCCAAAATAAGGAATGCTTTCTCAAAAAGATGAAAATAAAATTTTAAGTAGAAACAAGTGAGTGTAATAACTCTGAGGATATCACAATGTGTATTTGTCATGGTTTCTAATTCTGTTATCAGATGATTCAAAGTTTTAATTTCTTCTTGTGTCAGTTTTGGGAAGTTATTATTTTTTCTAGAAACATCCATTTTATCTAAATTTTCAAATTAGGACTATAGTATTGTTAATATTTATAAATGATATGATAATTTTAAAAATATCTGTAGGCTCTGTAATGATATATACCTTTTCATTTCTGATTCTTTTTGCTTGATGAGACTCATCAGGGGTTTATCAATTTCATTAGTGTCTTCAAAGAATCAATCTGGATTTTTTAAAATTATCTTAAAAATTTTAAAGTTGTGTCTAATAATTCACTATCTGAACTCTTATGCGTCCTTTTCTATTGCTGTTATTTCTCTTCATTTTTTAATTACCTTGTGTTTTCATATGTGGTTATTTTTTATTATGTGCAAGACATTGTGTGGCATATGAAAAAAGAACTGACATAATCTTAGTCCTAGAATTTTTTTCTTTCAAAGAGGATTTAGAGTTGCCTTTGGCAGATAGTTAGGGGCACCGACAATCTTAGATCATCTTAATCCAACTATAGGGACTGAGATAATTTGAAACCACTTCAGTCCCAGGTTTTCCCAGTGCTCCCTACTCTTTGGTAGAGCCCTTTGAGATTGTAACTCCATGTTTGGGGGTTTAGCAGAGATCCCTTTTTGACAGAACTTGGATTTTATTTATTTATTTATTTTAACCATTTAGACTTTCTGGGACTGCCAAAACCTCTACTCAATTCTTCCCTTAACCTCTTCCAGAATCATTAGCCACTCCTAGGAGTCACAGCTCCGGGTTTCCTTTTCCTGCTCTTTGTTTCATAATTCTTTGCTATCTTGATCGTGAAATTAAAAAAAAAAGTTATTTTACCATGCTTTGTCAATTTTTCTCAGTCGGAGTGCTTTAAATTATATGTACATTTTGTGCAAGATATTGTGAATATTCTTAGAAGCAGAAGTCCTTTATACTTTGTTTTTAATATTTTACCATTGATTTGTGATTTCTTAGGTTCATTTTACATGTGTACATATTTCTTTTTCAAAATGTGGAAGATTTATGGTTCAATTTTAGTTCTTCAAGTAATTTTCTTGTTGCTTAAAATATGACTTTATATAACATAGTAAGTTCTCTTTCTTTAACCAATCTATTAATCCCCTACTCTGAATGATAATATTCTCAGAATAATTTATTTCTTTCACCTCCTTGCTTTTCTATACTGCTACACTTTTGTTCGGTTTGTACTTGATCTCAAATTAGCCTTAAACAATACACATTGAAAATGAGAAAACCAGAAAACTTAAACTACCTCCCACCTTCTTCTCCCTCAGCCCCAGAGAGGTGCCCTGAGACAATAGAAAGATTTTTCAGTTTACAAGGTCCCAAGTAATACAAGGGTTTCCCTCTCTGTGTGCATATATAAGTATGTTAATGGAATGATTTAGCCATAACCTCTCTTCATCTATCCATCTTTCTTAAAAATATTATGACCTACTCAGTGTCAGGTGCAGCTTTGGGTTTGGGGAATATAGCAATAAATAAAAGGGAGGGAAAAAAAAACCCTGGTTTCACGAGTTTATATTTTGTAGATGATAAAGACCGATAGCCTCAGGCTGCTTATTATTTAGTTTCTTATCCACTCTGCCAAACAGAAAGATACCTTCTTTTAGAGTTAGCTTGTCTATAAATGTCCTCATGAATCATCACATCCCCTGCCTCTGCAGAGTATCTTGTGAGATTTCAGGAGCTACTTGAGATCAGCCATTTTGTTCTTTGCCTGCCTTGCCCCTTGGTATGTGCCACCTACTTCAGAGAACTCTGCTCTCTCAACCTATAATCTAGAATAGCCCCCTTATTTCAGTTTACTTCCTTCCTCTTGTTCAATTTTCAGCATATTTGACAGCTGTCCTTCATGTATATTATGGTTCAGGTTAATGAGGATTTTCTTTCTTTCTTTCTTTCTTTTTTTTAAAGATTTTATTTATTTACTTGACAGGGAGAGAGATCACAAGTAGGCAGAGTGGCATGCAGAGAGAGAGGGGGAAGCAGGCT
The DNA here is from genome assembly GCF_010015895.1 of Lontra canadensis. Taxonomy (NCBI): domain Eukaryota; kingdom Metazoa; phylum Chordata; class Mammalia; order Carnivora; family Mustelidae; genus Lontra; species Lontra canadensis. Next base: position 2,236,313 of record NW_022631058.1, on the reverse strand, counting down.
CTCTGCTGAGCAGAGAGCTGGATGCCCAGCTCGATTCCAGGACCCTGAGATCATGACCTGAGCCAAAGGCAGAGGTTTTAACCCACTGAGCCACCCAGGCACCCCTAATGAGGATTTTCTAATCATTACAAATCAGACTGTCTGCTGCTAATTTTCCTTGTTGATTCTGGTTGATTTCCAGAGAGGATAGGATCTAGATGTCTTTTCTATCCTGAAATTAAATATCCCATCTTTTTCCTTTAAAGTGAGGGTACTTGAGTCTGGAAAGGTTCAATGATTTGTTCAAGGTCTCATATATAACTTGTAGTATGAATCCAATCCTAGAACTCAAACATCTGGATTCCCAGTTCAATCTCCTTTCCATTATACTTTATTTTACATAAAAGATAAATAAGTATTAAGTAAACAAATCAATATTCATAAAAACAGCTTCAGATTTTTCCAAACCTAACTTTCTACCTCTTCTCACATTAAAAACACAAGTACATATTCCTACTGATTTATCTTATATTAGAGTTTCCAGATAAACAGGACCAACAGGAAATATATATATATATGTGTGTGTGTGTGTGTGTGTATATATATATATATATATATATATATATATTTATATTTATAGAGAGAGAGAGAGAGAGATTACAAGGAATTGGCTTGTACAATTGCAGAGACTGGGAAGTCCCAAGATCTGCAGTGGGCAACCTGGAGCCCTAGGAGAGTTGATGGTGTAGTTCTAATTGAGTCCAAAGGCCTAAGAACCAGTGAGGGTGATGCTACAAGTTCTAATCCAAGTTGTGGCTCAATACCCAAAAAGAGTCAATGTTTTCATTAAAGTCCAAAGATAGGAAAAGACTAATATCCCAGCTCAGCAGTCAGGTGGTTGGAATTTTCTTTTACTGAAAGAAAAAAATCTATTCAGACCCTCAGGTGATTGGATGAGGCCCACCCACATGAGAAAGAGCAATCTGCTTTACTCAGCCTACTTGTTCAAATGTTAACCTCATCCCAAAATAGCCAGAGTCATGTTTGATCAAATATCTGGGCAGTCTGTGACCCAGTCAAGTTGACACATAAAATTAACCATTATACCCATTCTAGTAACTGCAATTTAAGAGTCCAGTTTTAGATCAATGAATGCAATGTACTAGCTTTTGAACACCATCAATCATTGAGAAAATGAGGTTGTAAACTTAGAAAAAAATAAAAGTAGATCACAGCTGAAATTGCAGACATATATTTACTGATCCTGTTATCTAGAAAATTTCTTCTTTATCATGAGTCAGATTATATACTTAGAAGTGCACTGTTTTCAATAAGCTGCAAAAAATGTGATAAAAATAAAGACTTGATCCAAAGCATTTTAAAATTACAGATTTATTCTCAAGGTGGTGGAGCAATCAATGTTAACAACACTGTTTACGGAGTATAAGGTAGAATTAAGGTTTTGATTATCTAATAACTAGGCTACCAGATCTCTCATCCACCATAATTTCCTTAGATGCAGAGAAGCGTGATTTCACTGTTTTCCCTGCTTTCTCCCCCTTACTGTCCTCTCTTCTGTTCCTTACTCCTTTTTTTCCCTTTATCCTTTCCCCTACCATAGTCAGTAGATTTGGAGGAAAAAAATATGGAAAAACACAGAATCTTTTTGCTCTTATCCTTGTGAGAAAGATATACAGATAAAACAACTAACCCAGGTTGATGGCATGAGCTCTTCAGTGCAATAGTGATTAATTATGCTGTTTGCAGACTTTTTGGGGGAGGAGACACTCAGCTTTAGGAATTTATCAGCAAAGAGATACATTCTAGGGAATTATTAATTGATATGAGTAACTTCATAGTTTTTTAGTATTTTTAGTACATTTTTTTCTTACAAGCTTGCTTTCAGTGACTGGCAACCAAATTACTCAAATTATGACATCTACCATTTCCTGCTCTCCCAGTCTAGCTCTTTGTTTCCATGGATTCAGACTCCCACTTCCAATACCTTTTCCACCCTTATTATTCTGACAATTTGTTTAGATAGCTCTTCTCAGGCTTCTTGTCCTTACTTCCCTTTATATTTTCTTGATTTTCTGTTTTCTTATTCTTTTTTTTTCCCCCAAATAATTTGTTGTTGTGATTGGACTATTTTTTGAAGATTTTTATTTCTTCATTAGAGAGAGAGTGAGAATGAATAGGGGAGAGGCAGAGGGAGAAGCAGACTCCCCACTGAGCAGGAAGCCTGAGGTGGGGCTTAATCCTAGGGCACTGGGATCTGGACTTGAGCCGAAGACAGACCTTAACCAACTGAGAAACCCAGGCACCCTTGCATATTCTTGTTAACCAAAAAAGTAGCAATCAAATTGAACATTTTTCAATATTCAGATTAGTACTTACATAATTTCATGTTTACTATCTTATATTTTTTGTTTGGGAATTATTAGCAGTTGGTTAATTTTAAGACTATGACTGATGGTAACTACTCTTTGTAGAGTTATTGGCAATGGAGAGATTATAGATATTACTAGAAAAATTCTTTCTCATTCATTACTGTTTCTGTATGCCAGGATGTCTCTGTCAGCTCTGGGATCTACTAACATTATAGCAGGTATGTGTCAAGGGTAGACTTATATACCACTTGTACTATGGAAGTACTACAAGTGGACTATAATGTGCAAATTAAATGCTAGTTTTTGGAGCCCGACTGCCTGACTTTGCAACCTCAGCTTTGCCACATATTAGTGATATGACCTTGGGCAAGTTACTTGTCTGGTACCTATCTAATGGGAATTAATATACATAAGGTGCCTAGAACAGTGCTTGGCACATAGTAAGTTCTCAATGAGGGTTGGAAGTTAATTGTATCTCATATTTATGTTGAGGACATATTTAAGGTAGTAGGTTTTGTATAAACCTGTCATTTTTAAAGTGTGGTCTCTGAACCAAAAGCAGGACCTGGGAACTTGAAAGAAATGCAAATTCTTGGGCCCTTACTCTGGGGTTGGGAGTCCAACATGTATTTTAACACGCCCTTTAGGTGATTCTGACACATGCTCAAGTTTGACACCATTAGAATAGACAAAGAGCTGTAGGTAGAAATCAGAGAAACTGGGTTCCCAATTTAGCCTTCTTATAAGTTGTGTGACTTTAGGATATGCTTTTTAATATTTCTGAGCATCGCTCTGAGATCAAGGATGTTGGGTTGATGCAAATTATGATCAACATAGTAAAACAGTATAAATTCTTGATGATTCTGCTTATTACATACACTCATTCAGTGGTTACTCACAGTCACGTAGAAAGCCCCTCTTGTTGCCCATGAACTTTGGTGATACCAGCTTCAGATCATTATGGAATCTTCTTTAAAAAGTTCTACCTTGGGGCGCCTGGGTGTCTCAGAGAGTTAAAGCCTCTGCCTTCAGCTCAGGTCATGATCTCAGGGTCCTGGGATCGAGGCCCACATTGGGCTCTCTGCTCAGCAGGGAGCCTGCTCCCTGCCCTCTCTCTGCCTTCCTCTCTGTCTACTTGTGATCTCTCTGTCAAATAAATAAATAAAATCTTTAAAAATAAATGAAAAAAATTAAAATTCTACCTTTCTTGTTCTCTTATATGATAGGAGATAAATCTCATGAGTGTACCTGTCTGATCTTATCTTTGTAAATATAGCAGGTTAATCACTTCTATATACTGGTATAGGAATCTGGTTTGGCCTTGTGGTCTACAGCTAGGTCCATGTCTATCTTCAATTCTAACCTTTGTCTTCAAGAGACGATAGTCTGAGATAGATTTCTCATAATTGAAACCAAAGGAGTCCGATTGATTGCTCTGATCAATAATGTTGTAGCTGATGTCTCCATATTAAATAACAAGGAATTGTGCAAAATAGTGTAAAATGAAGGGATGTGAATGCAAATATGATACTTTTTTGACAGTTCACTCTTCATTTTCTTCTTTAGGAACTGATCATTTTTAGGGTTTCTAGTCCATTCAGATTTCATCTGAGTCATAATCATAGTCCACAGACACATATGTACATGCACACACAAACACACACACATACACCACCACCACCACCATTACTAGTGGCACCACAACCACCCATACACATCTATTTTTTTTCTCTTTGCCTCCCTAAAGTGAACTGTGGTAGCTATAGTTCTTGTCTGCTTAGCCTGCCTTTCCTTCATCCTGTTTTCAAGTTACAGAAGTCCTCTTTTTCATAAATCCATTGCACGTGGTTCAAGTGGGGCTGACCCCTATCCTCTGCTCACCACTCATGTTCTCTATACAATGAAGTGGTCTTCTCACTGGGATCATTAACAATGAGAACCATGTAAGCCTACAGCTACCGGTGACCATCTTTGCCACCATATTGGGGAGGTTGTCTGAGAATAAACCTATGGAGTGGGTGGAACTGTGAGGAGAATGAAAAGACTTGGATGATACTAATTTTTTAGCTTTAAAATGAGGAACTGGTCCACAGTACTACCAATATGTACCATATGTCAAAACCTCACTATGTTAGGCATTTTGAAAAATACTTTCTTGCTTTAATTTCATTTAATATACACAGCAACTCTACTGTGTACATTTTTATCCTTTTTCAATCTCCATCACTGAGAAAACTGAGTCCCATAAGAATAATCCCATGTAGTCTAATGAGAAGTTTTGCTTACCATTTTAAGTTGCTTCTATTAATATATGGCTTAATGGTGAAATTGTCAAATAAACAGATAAACCAAGATCTCTTTGATCTCAAAATCCATGTCCATAAGGACCATCAATAAATTGAAACATTTATTGACTTGACCAATGGCCTAAACTCACTGAGTGAGTACCTGAAGTTGTTTCCGGGTATAATTGTCTATGTTTCTAAGAAAATTGAAAAGGCTAAAAATAGAAATGAATATGTACTTCCTCCAGATTTAGCAGGAAAACACCTATGTATCCATCTATCCATCTGTCTCTCCATTCTTCTATCTATCTGTTCAGAATCGATCTGAAGTTGTTCCATGACATGAGCATCAGAGATTCCTTTTATGAGTTACCATAAAAGTAATCTCTACTTTTTTGAAGTAATCTCTATACCCATTGTGGGGCTTAAACTCATTATTCTGAGATCAAGCGTTGCGTGCTCTACTGAAGGCCAGCCAGGCACGCCTAAGATTCCTTTTCTTTATATCAGAGATCTCCTGGTACTATTCCAGAATTTTAGGTCAAGCCATATGAAAGCCATATGAAACAGCTCATATTCAACCATTTATGACAAAAAATGGTAATTCCATATATTTTGGCCTAATAAAAAGATTGGAATAGTATGTATGTGTGTGTACATCTGTAGAATAAAAAAAAAAGCTGTTTTGATCCTAAGTTGATCTTCAAAAGAAGTTGCATAGTTAAAATTGTCAGTTAAGAATACTCATATGAATTATTATACAAGCCTCTTCTGAAACATAGTGACCACTTACTTTAAGTAATATCCACACTCTTGAGTCCTTTTAGTTAGCATAAAGTTGACAGAAGAAAAGAGTTCTGTTAGGCAATCAATTCCATTTCAAAGAACAGATTTACTTTTACTTCATAAATGGCTTTTTAAAAAATAAACATTGCCCTGAAACTTTCATGATGAATTCTGCATTTTTCAGCAGAATTCCAGCTTTAGTTTAAAGTTTTAGACTACAGATGAGAGAAGTTTTCTGTTTTTCAATATAACGTACTGAGTTCAGTGGTGAACTGAGATATATATATATATATATGTGTGTGTGTATATATATATATATATATATATACACACATACTATATCTCAGTATGTTCTAAAGTCATTTTATCATCTCTACCCACTCACTCCAGTTCCAGACTTGCCTTTTCTCTAGTTTCCTTCATCTCGGTAAATATCTCCATGAGGTGTTCAAGCCAGAAACCTGGAAACATGTGAGTATTTACAACTTTGTCATCAAGAAGTGACTTGCTGTCATTTGCTGTCTACATTTATAATTGAAGGAAGTACTCAGTTACAGTTAGAAATCTGAAAGATGAAAATTTTTCCCATACAAGTTCATGGACCCCAGTTATTAAACCCTAAAAATCTACTTATAGGGATCCAGTGTCCCAAAGGTGAAAGGTATAGAGCAGATGCAGGGAGGGAGAAGAGGAATTCTTCATGCAAGAGAAAGGTTGAAAGGACTTGTTCCTAGAGTAGAATCTCCACCTCCCCATCTGTTTGTGTCTTGGGTAGGGGCCAAGACCTGGGAAGGAATGGGTCCTTGGAATATTTAGGAGGCTCTATCCTAAGTACTGGGGCTCCCAGTTTTAGTAAAGCACTTCTGTGGCCCATTTTCCATGGCTTATTAATAAATAATATTTATTATTTATTAATTTTTATATTTAATATAAATATTTAATAAATAATATTTAGTGGTATAGACTAGAGGTTAGAGGAGTCTCCCAAAGTATTTTGCTTTGGGTAGGTGCTGGATCACTCCATTCATTTTCTAGTTATAAACTCATTGAAAGGAAGCCACAGAGGAGCAGAAGAGAGGCTCAGAAACTTCTTTCCATTGAAAATTGTAATTTTCTTTTTTAAAATTTAAATTCCAGCATAGTTAACATATGGTGTTATATTAGTTTCAGTGTACAATACAGTGATTCAACAATCCCATGCATCATTGTAGAGAACAAACTGATGTTTACCACAGGGAAGTGGGTGGAAGGATGGGTAAAATCAGTGATAGGAATTAAAGAATACACTTGTGATGAGCACTGGGTGAGGTATATAATTTCAATTATTTTGAACAAAGAATTTTTTTTGCATACCTAGGGTTTTTTTTCCTCTTTTTTTCTTTTTAAAAAAGATTTTATTTATTTATTTGACAGAGAGCATGAGTTGGCAGAGCAGTAGGCAGAGGGAGAGGGAGAAGCAGACTCCCTGCTGAGCAGGGAGCCCAATGCGGGGTTCGATCCCAGGACTCTGAGAACATGACCTGAGCCAAAGGCAGACGCTTAACCAACTGAGCCACCCAGGTGCCCCTCTTTGCTTTTCTTTTAATTTCATTAAATACTTGACTCTTTTTCTTAATCCCCAAACCTAACCAACTGGACCATCTTTTGACCACACCCCATATGTTGGGCTATCTCTCCCATCAGCTGTGGCCTACCCCCACAACTGCAATTCCCTGCTCAGAGTTCACTCTTGTCACTCTCCAAAACACTCTTCACCCTGCAACCAGAGGTGCTTGTTTCCTTTTCAAAACATAAATCTCAAAACTCTAAGTGGTTTCTTTTTCTTTTAGAATAAAGTCCCAAATTCTTAACCTTTTTGGAATAGGCCATGGTCAACTTATTCCAGCCTTGTTCTACTTGACTTTTCCCTTGCCACTCTATAGTTCCTTAATAACATTTACTATACTTCTCCTATATTCCAGGCCACTGCATATACTGTTCCATCCTAGTCTTCCCTCCATAGCTAACTTGTATGTGAATACCAACTCCTAGGGTTGCGCAGTGCACTCACTACCTATATAGCTCTATATTGCAATCCCAACCCATCTTCTCTCCTTTCCATGCTCCCATAGAGATATTTTATCTGACCCTCTAAATTAAACCCACTTCCATGTGCTTCAATAGAAACTGGTACTTCCTTTTCTGCACATGATATTTTAATTGGTTGTCATTCCACTAGACTTTAATATTCATGAGAACAAATACCATTTGTGTCTTAGGACTATTCCTCATATCAGTCCAGCACCTGACACAAAGTGAATGCTCATTCATTCACTCATTCATTCAATAATATTTACTAAATATCTCTTATGTGCCTTAGTGTAACACAAACACACAAAGATTTAATAAATATTTGCTTAATATTTGTTACTGGGTTTTAGAATTGAGATTGGCCTATACTAAGCCATCTATATTTTTAGGGTGTCTGTTTAGTCTTGATTACATTATGGCACAGTTTGAATCACCCTCTTTGTATATTGTTCTTACCATTGACTCTCCAGAGTTTACCAACTCAGGTTGTATGACTTATAAAATCATGTGTCTCATTTCGTATTCAGAAAATATGGTCATGGGACACCTGGGTGACTCAGTTGGTTAAGTGTCTGACTTTGGCTCATGTCATGATCCCAGGGTCCTGAGGCTGAGCAGAGAAATTGCTTCTCTCTCTCCCTCTGCCCCTCCCCCCTCTCATGTTCTCTCTCTCTCTCAAATAAACAAAATCTTTAAAAAAAGAAAATTTATGGGCTGTGGGGCAGTCTTAAAGCCACTAGATTTGTTATGTAAGTAAAATAAACTCCTATTCATTTAAAAAAAAATTATGATCATTTCCTTACTATTTGTTTAAGGAATATACTTTTTTTCTTTCAATTTCTCTTGCCCCTCAGACTGCATCTAGTTTTCATCCCATAAAGTGTCCCTTGCTATGTCTCTAGAGTCCTGACCTTTGTCTTCACAAATATAACATGCTTTTATTGTTAAGTTGATTTGCAAGAGAAATGCAAACTAGGCCTTTTTCAATTTCGGAGCTGATTAGATTCCAAAAGTTTGTTTGTAAATCTGTTTTCTGGGATTTTGAGTGCATCTTTCCATAGGGTGGTCAAATTCTGAGGCCAAGGTCCTGAATTTCACCTATTCATATAGCGAAACTAGGACCAGCTTGAGTTTTGTGTTAAAATATGAGGCGGCCATGGCCATCACAGGAGGAAGGTTTTCTCTCTCCATTCTGAGTGCATGGTTGTTTCTAGGTAAAGTTTTGAAATGGCAGCTTACTCCCCCGCTCTCCCACCCCCAAGCATTCATCCTTTCTCACATCCCTCTGGCTTTCCCTACAGGGCCTCTTTCATTGCAGGGCTATACTCAGAACCAACATAACCCTAAAAATTCTGTGTCAAATTACCATGTCTCCTTTTCCTCATTCTCTATGTGTAGTTCCTCTCCCATCTTTGGAAAACCAAAGGTGGAATTTATTTACTCTACTGGATAACTGATGGATTTCATTAATTAAACCAAAATTCTCAGTTACCCCGAATGGAATCTTAGGCAATGGAAATATTCAGGCTGACTAAGGAATATGTTTTGGGACATCAAGACATTTGTCATTTGTTAATTTAAAGGACATTTGTTGAGCAGCTTTCATGAATAAGCTCTATGTTAAGTTAAAGAAATTCATGAACTAAGCTCTATGTTAAGAGATGATCCTGAAGGATATATGGGCTAGTGGGAGGGAGAAATAATTCAATATGGTGTATTAAATACTCTTATAGAAAACTGTAAAATATGAAATTTGTGGTGCTCAGGTTTCCCAGAGGAGATGATATTGAACTAAGATGTAAATGACAAATAGAAATCTACCCTCACAGTTGGACATTCTAGCCAGAGGAGCAACAAATGCAAAGGCATGGAGGCAAAGGAAAGCATGGTCCATTTGGGTTAATGCAGTCAGCTCAGTATGGACAGCCTATAAGGTTTAAAGAAGGGAAGTACAGAAACATTAAACTGGCTCTGGCCATTCTTTTCCAATAAGTGATATTTATCTCCTTATTTGGCATTTTGTAATTCCTCTCTTCTACTTCTATATGAAAGCTTCTCTAAAAATCTACATTTTTAATTTTCTCAATGACTCTGAAAGCAATTGCAGAGGGGAACTTGGACCTAAGGGCTGTGGAGGCACGAGCACAGCCATTTTTATGTACAGTGTAAGTTCTTTTCTTACTCTTGACTTAATCTTTGGTGAAGAGATCAAACATGAATGTGCTTAGGAATTACCTAGGCTATTTGTTTGAAACTCATATTCTCAGGCTCCATTCCCAGTGTTTTGATTCCACTGACTTGAAGTGCCATCTGGAAACTTAGATAATTTTTTTTGAAGATTTTATTTATTTATTTGACAGAGAGATCCCAAGTAGGCAGAGAGGCAGGCAGAGAGAGAGGGGGAGGCAGGCTCCCCGCTGAGCAGAGAGTTTGATGTGGGGCTCAATCCCAGGACCCCAAAACCATGACTTGGGCCGAAGGCAGAGGCTCAACCCACTAAGCCACCCAGGCGCCCCTGGAAATTTAGATTATTAACAGACCCATGGGTAATGTGGATCCAAGCTGTTCTGGGCTACCTTTTGAGAAATAACAGTGGAGTCAGGGAGACCTTTTAGTTTAAACTATAAAGTGTATAAAGTCATGTATAAAGTGTATAAGTATATAGAGTGACTAAAGTAGTCCCTTTGTACACTCCCTTCCCTCCTTACATACTTCTGACACCCTAAAGCTGCCTTGGATTAGTTAGAACTCTACTGGGGTTCAACCAGTGTTACCCTGATTTCCAGTCCTGTTCCTCCACCATGTAAACTTACTATCCTGTAAAATTACAGAATATTAGCAGAACATCAGAATTGGCTGACACTTGTAATGTGGATAAAAGCAAGGCATTGCCAAAATTCATTTCGCTTCTTTGTTTACTTTTGTAATCCTCAAGTGCCCTTCATCCACTAACTATGAGAGCCTGTGCTTAAGCCTTATTCCCTTGATGTTCCCATCTCTTTTGTCATTAAAATTTAAGGAGGTGAAACTCACAATGCTAGGTTTCTAGTGCACATCTAACAGTATAACTGTGTTGGGATAAAACAAACTGAAGTTTTTACCGGTCTTCAAAACTGTACACTAGTTTTATGTTATGTTATGTTAAATTTTATTTAACATAAAATTTTAAATTGACAATAATGACTTTCCCCCCTCTTTTTTGTTCTCCCTTACCACAAAACAGAATTCTCTATCATTTTCCCATTCAACTATCCAACCTCTTTGCCAGCCTCAGGTTTTCCCAGAGCTATTTTTTAAAAGAAGCTTTTTAGATGCAGTGCAGAACTTTATGGCAAGGAAACTCAGTGCTTACTTAAAGTTTCTCAAACAAAGGGATTTATGTTGTTTGCAAAGTCCAATTTCTAGGCTTCAAAAAATAACACGTGACTTAGAGAGGTTTTGAATTCATATCAAAACACTGATCATGATCCTAATACTCAGAACCAGACCATTTCTGTATTCATACCACATAAACAGATTTTAAGAACTCTATCTCCAATACTCAAATCACCAGTCTAAGGAAACTGAAATGAAAACTGAGATCAGGTGAAGGTTTATTTTTAAGGAACATTTGATCCAAAACAGAGTTAAACTTAAAGCATAAATTCTGTTCTTCCTGACACTAGTTTCTTCCCATCATTTCAGTTGGCCAAAACTATCTGTATGAAGAACCAGGTCTTTGGAAGTCTTTTAGGAAATAACTTTTTGAGATCTGCATTCCACTAATACACCATGACTAATTGCTGCAGGAGTTATGACCAAGCCTCCAAGTCATTTTATGTGTACTACTTGGTGTGGGAATTCTATGACAAAGTTTGTTAGCCTTATTTTGTTTGCCAACCAAAATGCTTTCATCCAATGAAATTGGGGCAATCAGAACATGTTAAAGAGTCTAGTAGCATGAACTGTATAGTGCCATTGTTCAATCAAACCTTCAGAGCTTGCATAGAAAAGTCCAGGGAGTACTAAGGATGAGATGAAGAGAAGAAGGAAGAAAGTGGAGAAGGAATCTATTAAAGACTATTTTTCAGGGATTCCTACCTGCCTTTTAATATACATTATCTCATTTTTTCTCTTTTATACCCCCAGACACAAAATCCTCACTTCCTAGACTCTGACACCAACAGAAAGATATTTATTATTTGGCATCTGCAAACCAGCCAGTGGACCTCTAAAGTCATGGATTAGCTGTTGATACCCAACCTCTTCCCCTGGTCTAACTCTTAAACTCAGTTCCTCTGGTTTTCTCCTGGAGAGACAAACATTTGCATAAAGACAGACCTTCTAAGGGCTCTGAGGACCATCCCTGCTGTTGTTTTGACTCCTCTTCAAGGCTGCAAACAAATGAAAAACAGCTCTTTCTCACAGAGGGGCTGAAAAACCTTGATATAGAACAGATCTCCAATTGGCTTTTGGGCCGAAATAACTGAGCCAACAAGATATTTTAGAAATGTTTATTTCGTTTCTCAAATTAAGATGAGTTTTATAGACCCATTTCTCATGGGTATATCCATTTTAATCCTAAATTAAGGATTAAGACATATTTTTTCCACAAATCACTCTATGAGTGGAAATAATCCCACCAATATCATGACCCAAAGGTTAATACATAAAAATCCTTTCATCAAGAACTAGGATTATAGTCTATCCCAAATCAAGTTAAGTAAATATAGATGATGCCAGACCACTAAACCATGTTTTCTCGGACTCGGACTCTAAAAGGGCAGAGTAAGTATCACCCTTAGAGTGATGGGCCATATGTGTGGTCTGGTATGAAGAGTAAGCTGTGAGGTCCAGGCCAGTCACTTACTCTCCCAAAAAACCAGTGCCCAATGTCATGAGAATTTGGTTAATTAAGGCCTTAACTCATAACAGAGTATAGTGGACAATAAAGAGTGGCTATAAGTTTCATTGGCTTGAAAACTCCTAGAGGACAGGGTGTGAATGTTTATCTTTGTAGCAACAATGTTTATCACAGTGGTGATTATTTAATAAATCCTATATAAGCATATGTTCATCAAAAAAAAAATGCCCAAAATATTTCTATCGTCATGTATATCTGTTAAGATTTTCCTTGCTAGAACTACATAGGGAAAAACACTTAATTCATATATTCTGGGGACTTTTCAGTGTCATCAAAACAAAGAAAATTAACTTTTTCCTAGAACTTTCTCCTTATTACTAAAAATTCTACGTACTATTCATTTTAGGCCATAAATATTATATCACAATTTTTAAAACCTGATAAAGTAATATAAAAGCTGGTTCTTTGGAAAAATCTAATGACACAAACAACTAGCAAGACTGAACAGGAGAAAGGAGAAAGCATAATACATAGTGGTATTAGGAATGAAACAGAGGTTACAACTACAAATACTATACAAATTTATAAAAATAAAAAGTAGCTTTATCTTTGTAAATTTTAAAAATTAAATGAAAATTTTAAGTCTCTAGGAAAAAAATAACCAAAAATAAAAATAGAAAAAACCCAATAGGCAAATAATGATTAAATTTTATCTATCTATCAATCCTCATCCCCCCAAAAGGCACCAGCCGGAATGCATTTATAATTTATAAAACCTTCAAGGAACTATAATATCCTAATTGTACAAATCATTGGAGAAAAAAAGGAAGAAGGAATGGAAGGAAGGGAAGGAAGGAAAAAGCAAGAAAGAAAAGGAAAGAGGATCAAGTGAGTGAAAGAAAGGAAGGTGTCTTGACTCATCCTATGAAGCTCATACAATCTTGACACTAAAAGTAGACCTGAGTAGTACAAGAAAAAGCAGAAGCCAATCGTGCGTAGTTCCTACCATTGACTAATTAGATACTCACATTTGGGCCTTTGACTCTTTAGAGAGTGACCACAAGATGTAAGAACAGTTGGGAAGTTTTGTTCTTATAGTGGTGGCAGTGACCTTGATAGAACTAGCACTCAGTGCCAAGAGGAAGCAATAGCTGTAATGATGTCCTTGGCAGTGTCCTTGGAAATGGATGTGTTCAACTTCAGATGAAGTTAGTCAGGGTGAGCTGCTGTGACTTCTAACCTCAAATCTTGACTGATACACCTTATAACAGGGGTCTACCAAAAAATAGCAAACTCCATACTTAATAGGGAAACTTTAGTAGCACTGTCTTTAAGGTCAGGAAGAGAAGGTGCTACTAGTTGACACTGACTGGAGATTCTAATCAATGCACTAAGATTAAAACAAAAATTTAGCAATTAATACTGGAAAAGAAGAAACAGAATTATTGTATTCATAGATCTTTCTGTAGTGAAGATCAAAGTTCAGCAAAATTGGTGCAAACAAGATTAATAAGCAGTCATCACTAGCACTCCTATACACCCGCAAAAATCATTCAAAAATGTAATTTTTAAGGGTGTTAGGTGGCTCAGTCATTAAGCATCTGCCTTCAGCTCAGGTCATGATCCCAGAGTCCTGGGATAGAGCCCCACATTGGGCTCCCTGCTCAGCGGGAAGCCTGCTTCTCTCTCTCTCACTCCCCCTACTTGTGTTCTCTCTCGCACTGCGTCTCTTTCTGTCAAATAATTTTTATTTTAAATTTTTAAAAAGCCTCATAAAAAATAAAAACAAAAGTACAGTTAAAAATAAAGGAAAGACATAAAAGGTCTCAATGGAGAAAATTATTAGATTTGATAGAAAGGAAATTAGAGATATATTCAGCTATACCATAATTTAAATTATCTCTCTCATAAAAGATTGCATAATTAAAGTTAAATGACCAGATTATAATTTCCTAGTCAATACACATACTTAAGTTAAAAAACAAGTGGTGGACTAGGAAAAGATATTTACTAATTGTATACCAAAGCATAATAACAGGATATATAAAGAACTTCTTGAAGCAATAATAAGATAAGGCAATAATCAAACAATTCACAAAAGTTAAAATGATGAATAAACATGGAAAATACTCAACCCCATTAGTCATCAGGAAAATAAAAGTAAGAATACTATTTATTAGATTTATAAATATTTCATATCTTAGGATATAATTAGCATATACAAAAATAAGAATTTTCATACACTTAGGAGTGAATTCTGCTACAATTATTCTAAAAAGTAACTTGGTGGTTGCTAAAATTGAATCTAACCATAACTTACAACCCAACAAATCCTTTTTTCTAGACATATAGCCCAAAGAAATAAGGTGACACATACAAGAATGTACAAGGATGTTCACTTTAGCATTCTTTACCAGAGTGAGGAGCCACTTTTAAGTCCATCAATAGCGGAATGGATAAATTCTGGTGCAGTTACATAGTAAAGTACTATGCAGCAATTATAATAAACTAGACTATATGCATCAACATAATTTCTCTTGAACTCATGTTTGGAGTCAAGAAAATAAGCTGCAGAATGATACACAAAGTATGATACCATACAAATAAATTTTTACATTACAAAACCAGGGGACTCCTGGGTGGTTATGGGTTAAGCATCTGGCTCTTGGTTTCAGCACAAATCATTATTTTGGGGTTGGGAGATCGAGCCCCGCCTCTGCACTCAGTGCAGTTAGCTTGGGATTCTTTCTCCTTCTCCTTCTGCCCCTCCTTCTTCTCACTCACTCTCTCTCTCTCACACATAAAAAAATCTTGAGAAAAAAATTATAAAACCAGTCTATGGTATCTATGGCTATGACATATATGATGAAATTACAAAGCAAAGGTGATGTATGTCAACTGCAGCAAAGTGAGATTTAGGGAAGAAAGGAATGGAAATGGAACCAAGAGGAACTCAACTACAATATTTCCATTTTTTTTTTTTTTTTTTAAGTAGGCTCCATGGCCAGCATGGAGCCCAATGCAAGGCTACGACCCACCCTACGATCAAGACTTGGGCTGAGATCAAGAGTTGGATGTTTACCCAACTAAGCCACCCTAACATTTTAATTTTTTGAACACAAGTGTTAATGGCATTCCTTGGGGGGGTGTATTTGTTATAGGACTCTTTGTATCTTCATGCATTTGAAATATTCCATAATAAAGAACCTATAACTAATATGTAGGGTGTAGTCAGTATGTGAAAAAATGTGATTTATAAGCCAAATGATGCTACTGGAAAACAGTTGGCAACTCAGAAACTTCATCATTTAAAAAAGTCTTCTCATACCCAAGACAAGATCATTTTTTTCCTCTCCCATAAATTATAAGGAGATACGATTATGTTGACATCATTTTAAAAATCTGAGAATGTGGAAGCTATTAATTATAATCAGTCTTCTAAATTAACATCATAGAATCCTCCTTTAAAAATGTGGGTATTGTGACCATGTAGTCAGGTTTTACGGGGCTTAAACTTGATTTTAACTCCTTTGTAAACAACAAAATTGTGTTTCCTGTGAGGACTATTTATGGGAAAATATAATCTCATATTGCATGGGTACACTGCTGTATATGATGGACAGATGTACTTTTATTTGTCATGAAAAAAATAAACCCACTTAAAGAATGAATTAGTGTTCTGATTATTTAAAGAGAAAAATGTCTGTTCTAGAATAATTTGAGTTTCTAAGAATCTTTTAATGCAAATAACTTTAAAGCTGATGCAGGAAATAGGAAGTCGATATGAAACAGCAGTTCTTCACCTTTTAAAAATAATTCATTTATGATAAAGATTAAAGACTTTAATTTCCATTCAACCTTCATTTGTTTTACCTTATTTTATGTATTAATGTAAGTTCAATGCATGGATCATATACTGGAATAAAAAATAGAAACTACATAGAGTTTGTATTCAAGGTAAACTTTCTAGTAAGTTCTACCCTTTAGTTATAGAAAATGGTACTAAGAGTTTCTTGTGTTTGTCAGATCCAACTATTCAGCAATAACATAATTATTGAGTGCTAATTACTAAAAAAATAGTGAGTTGCATCCAACTGTCTGCCATCATGTGAAGAGCAGACGTTCAGAAACTTTCAGAGTGAATCTGAAAACCATGATTAAGTGATTTGTCCAAGTCCATCAATATTATTAGGGTCAACTTGCAATTAAGGTAGACCAGTACATTGCCCTACCTTCACAGTGTTTTTTTTGTAGTCCCTCAGGCCAGAGAGCTAAGGATGTTGAAATGACAAGTTTGAACCTAAGTGGATCCTGCTCTCACCATGTTCTGTGACTACAGACTTCATATTTAATCACTGATTATAAGGAAAAAAACCCTTTGATTTAGAAATCAACTAATCCAGCCCTATTGGTTTACAGATAAAAATGTAAAGTCCATAAATCCTCACTCCTTAAATGTGGGGTGCACATAGTGACTTCCCTTCAAAAAGCATAGTATTGAAGGGAAAAAAACACTAATTTTACAATGGAGAAATCTGAAAAACATTACATTAGCCAGGTGATCAAGGTTAATATCAACATTGACAAATCATGTTGATAGTATGTACCCTTGTCACGATTTGATAAGAAGGGCATTTACCGGGCACCTGGGTGGCTCTGTTGGTTAAGCGACTGCTTTCAGCTCAGGTCATGATCCTGGAGTCCAGGGATCGAGTCCCGCATCGGGCTCCCAGCTCCACGGGGAGTCTGCTTCTCTCTCTGACCTTCTCCTCACTCATACTCTCTCTCAAATAAATAAAGTATTTAAAAAAAAAAAAAAAGAAGAAGGGCATTTATCTCTGTAGTCTTCCAAACACCCTAAACCCTAGTCTTATGAGAAAAACATCAGAGAAGTCCCAGTTGAAGGAGAATATACAAAATACCTGACCAGGACTCTCAAACGATCAGAGTCATCAAAAATAAGAAACCTTTGAGAATGTCACAGTCAAGAGGAGCTTAAGGAGGTGTGATGATTGTCTTGGCCTGCTCAGGCTGCCATAACAAAATTCCAAACACTGAGTGGCTAATGCAGATGTTTATTTCTCATAGTTCTGGAGGCTGGGAAATCCCAAGTCAAGGTGCTGGCAGATTTGATTCCTGGGGAGGACTCTTCCTGTTTTGCAGATGGCAGTCTTTTCACTATACCCTCACACAGTGGAGAAAGAAAGGAAACACTCTGATCTCTCTCTTTCTTCTACATTGTAAAGGAACTAAGCCCAGTATGGGGGCCCCACCTTTAGGACCTCATCTAAACCTAATTACCTCACAAGGACCTCTCCTCCAAATACCATCACATTGGGGCTTAGAGTTTTGATACAAGAACTTGTGGTGGGGTGAGTATGACTCAGTCCATAAGAATAACAAAATGTAGTGTGGTATCCTGGATGGTCATTGGGTAAAAGTTCATTAGGTAAGAATTAAGGCTATGGGAATAAAGTATAGACTTTAGTTAATAATAGTGTTTCAATATTCATTTATTGATTAAGACAAATGTATCATATTAATATGAGACATTAAAAATAGAGTGTTGTGGACTGAGCTGCATGCTTCCCAAATTCATATGTTGAAGTCCTAACCCTCAGTACCTCAGTCAGAATATGACTTTTAGGAGAGAAAGCCTTTACAGAGGTAATTTAGTTAAAAATGATGTCATTAGGGTGGGCCCTCCTCTAGTACAACAGGTGCCCTTATAAGAGTTGATTAGGACACAGACAATACATAGACCAAGGGACAACCACAGGAGGATGCAGTGAGAAGGGGGCCATCCGCAAGCCAGGGAGAGAGACCACAGAAGAAACCGGTCTTGCCTGTACTTTGATCTAGGACATCTGGCCTCCAGAACTGTGAGAAAATAAATGTGTGAAGACCCCCCAGTATCTGGTGCCTTGTCATGGCTGCTCTAGCAAACTAAAACAGAGAGGAAACTGGGTGTGGGGTATCTAGGAACTACCCGTACTGTTTTCACAATTTTTCCATTAAATACTAGTATTTAAAATTTCTATTTTAAATATTGGTATTTTGTTTTTAGAAAGTGAAGCCCAAAAAGATTAGGCAAGACAGTATATGAGATGATAAAGACACAGTGAAGCCCACTTTTTATACCTCATACAACACGGACAGGTTACTTGCCCTCTTTAAGCCTTTGTTCATTTATCAAATGAAGCTGCCCTACTTACTTATTATTATGACACCCAATGGTTTAATACATACAAACGCAATGTCATTAAAAGACCTGTCATTAAATGTTTTACCCAAGTCCCATGGCTATTTTAGGCAGAGGTGAAATGACTTAGAGCTCTCGTTGGCTGTTACTTCAGTCCTCCTCCTATCATACCTAACTGACCCTATACCCAAAAACTTCTGTAGCCCAGCAGTTCCAAGGGCATGTTAGGTCATAATCTGTGGCATGTTATAATCCACTTTGCCATCTCCAACTGTGAATGCTTGTCTTTCATGGTGTCCTGGGGAATGTGACATGCAGACCAACACTACTCCTTGACAAGCAACTCCAAACAAATACTAACTGAGGACCTATATTTTTTCTGTATGTGAAGGAAAACACGTTTTCTGTTAAGTACGATATGTTACAGGTGGTCGCTAAAGTGCAGTGCCTAAGGCAATACTTTGTGGTATGGGAAAAATATTAGACCTTTGACTTGTAATTTAAAAAATTCATACTCTGACTTTGTTTTTGTGTGTGTTTTACAATTTACATGGCATATTAACACAATAGTACATATCTGTAAGACACATACACACACACATTTTAGAGTGCTGATTGGAAACATGCACAAAAAAGGGTCTGGAGACCACTTTTTTAGAAGACAGGAGAAATCAGACCATTAGGTGGACAAGTGTGAAGTGTATTCTCAGTCTTTATTTCCCTTAATACAAAAGCAGAGACAAGTAACACATTTTCATGGGTAGGGATATTTTTAAATTATGGGCTCTGCTCCTTATTGGTTTATGTGCCTTGCACAAATCATTCAATCTTTCGGTGCCCCAGCACTCTCTTCCTTAAATTGGGGATCATCCTAGTACCTCCCTTGTGTTGGAGAGGGATAAGGAGGAAACCCTGAGTTTACTAGGATGGAAACTCTTAATCAGGAAGGCTCCTGGTTGTAAAACCTATAAGCCACACCACTCAGATTTATCTTTCTCCTTGTTCATCAACAAACCTTGAGCCTGACTTCCAGTACCTCTGAATCAGAACAAGTCAGAGCAAAATGAGGCCATTGCACCCAAGCTTTATGGGTGAACTGGAAGGAATGGCAGGACCCAATGCTGGGACCACTCATACCAGGAAACAGAGCAACTGGAGAGGCACATAAACTGGGCTTTTACTGTGCTAACTTTGGTAAGCAATAGATTTTTTACATACATGACAAAAGGTAGATATTTGCCTGCTGAAAAGGAATATAAAGAGCATTCCAAGCAAGGAGAATAGTATATGCAAAGCCATGGAAATGCGAAAAGGCTGGGAGTGTTCAGATCTGTGAGGACTCCAAGTAAATATGAATATAAAAGGCAAATAAAGCATGGTTATTGGAGCCACTGCTATCTGCTTTCTGTATACAGCTTAATAAAGAGATGCTTAATAAATATTCATTATTGTTTTGATAGTTGAGAAGAACATATGGGAGATATCAGAGCCACCTGTAGGGGGCCATTTTCTTCTTCAGATTGCAAGCTCTGCTCTTGGAGATTCTGATACACACACAGGAAGTGTTATGTGTAGAGTTACTGTTACAGACATGGGGCGGGGGTGGGGGGGTAAGGTGCCATTATTCTAGATTAGTGCTTTTCAAACTGTAGGTTGTAAGCCATTGGCAGATCATAAAATCAATGTATTGTATCATGACTATCCTTTTTGAAAAAGAAATAAAGTAAAATGGAACACATACATACATAAATATGTCTATATCCTGGGGTACAAGTAAAGTGTATTCTTTACCATGAGTCATGGTCCAAAGTGTCAAGCTACTGGTTTGCATGGTAGTTGATGGAAGCCCTGACTAAAGCATTAGGTAGATTCTGGTGATGATAGTGACAAAGAATTCATGGGATTTAGTGACTAGTTAAATGTGGAAAGGAAAGAAAAGTGATGGCCCAGTTTTAGAACTAGCTTAAGCTAGTACTCGAAGTGTAATGTCCTTAAAACTGAGATTAAGAATGAGGAAGTAAGGGGCGCCTGGAAGTCTCAGTCAGTCAAACCTCCCACTAGTCATCTTGGCTCAGGTCAAAATCTCATGGATCATGAGATTGGGTCCTGAGATTGAGCCCTGCATCTGGCTTCATGCTTAGTGGGGAGGGGAGTCTGCTTGAGGCTCTCTCTCTGTGGGTGCTCTCTCTCTCACTCTTTCTGAAATACATAAATAACTCCTTAAAAAAAAGGGGGAGAAAAAAAGTAAAATGTTGTGGGATTCTTTGGGGGTTGGGAGTGGAGACTGAGGGTAGGATGTCAGTGAGAAGATAGTGAGTTGGGGTGAGATGAGTTGAGTTTGAGATTCCCATAGGTCATCCAAGTGGACATAATCTATGAAGCAATAGGAAACATGGTCTGAAGCATAAAGAAGAGTTCAGGGTTAATGATCAAGTCTGCTAGTCATTATTACCCAGGTGATAGCTAACATGTTAAATTAGATGAGATTTTCTTTCTTTTTCATTTTTCTTTTTGGTTTATCTGCCCAAAAGAATTTTATATCACAAAATTCAACTTCATTTACACTTTAGTACTTAAAACACTTTCTGATGACTCTGTTAGAAAAGATTATTTTAGCACAGAACTTTTTAAAATGTCTTTTAAATATGAATCATTGATGATATGATTAACTGTAAACAGAGACTAAGTCAATCAATATAGATACATTTTATGATAAGACTGAAATATCTATAAAATACATATCAGATTTACTGAAGAACATTAAAAGAGCAATGTGAAATGAATGAGCAATTTCATAAGGTGGCAAGATAAGTAACTAATTGTCTATATTACTTTATTATGATTGTGCCAGAATTGACCTTAAGAGATTAACTCCACTATGTGCTCATTGTTACTGAACTGCCCAATAATTTGTTCTAATATTGTTCAAGAGAACATAAATATCTTGCACAAAAACCAAAGCATGGTGTTTATTTTCATTTTTAAATATGAATATTGGGCATTTTTTCCAAAAACTGCTTTTTCTTAAGAAAATGCTAAGAAAAACTTACCCCATCTAGTTGTCCATTATAGATATGCTAGTTTTTATTCTTTCTTTTAAGTATTAGGTGTTATTTTATTTTTTTATTTTAAAGATTTATTTATTTATTTTTAGAGACAGAGCAAGTGAGGAGGGGGAGGGGCAGAGGGAGAGGAAGAGAATCCTCAAGCAGACTCCTCGTTGAGCATGGAGGCAGATGTGGGGCTCAATCTGTGGACCCTGAGATTGTGACCTGAGTTGAAATCAAGAGTTGGATGCTTCACTGACCGAGCCACCCAGTTACTCCTATTTTTATTTGTTAAATTTTAGTAAGAATATTAGAGATCTACACTTTTAAATTTTTAAGTGTATGACACACTTAGTGTACAACACAGTATTGTTGACTAAAGGTAAACAATGTACAGCAGATGGATAATCTGGTGATTATTCACTTTGCTTAACTCAAACATGCCCATTGATTAGAATTACCCATTTCCCTTCCCGCCGGCCCTTGGCAACCACCATTCCACCCTCTGATTCTATAAATTTGACAGTTTTAGATATTTCACATAAGTGGAGTCATGCAGAATCTTGAGGACATTATGTTAACTAAAATAAGCCAGACACAGAAAGACAAACATTGGATGAGATTATCTAAGGAGCCTGGTAGCATTCAAAAAGGACAGAGAATGGAATCCTTGGGAAGATCCATCTTTAATGAGCAAGTCTCAAAGAACAGTGACAAGCTTGGAGAGTCTATTGGTTATAGAAATATCGTGTTACACAAATATCAAGCAGAATAAAAACTGAACCACAACCTTTAAATAGGTGGTTGAGTCATTAGGGACCTCTAGGAGAGTAAGTGATAGGAAAACTAATGAGATGTTAGCAGGTCAAAGAGTAAATGGGAACTAGAAAGTATGATCTGTAAAGAGAGTAGGGTTTTTGCATTATGATGGAGAATGGAAGGAAACTGATAGAGGTTAATTATGAGGAGGCAGAGTAGGATAGGAATTTTATGTGCAGAAATTGGATAATATTTGTAGGTAGTGATGAAAGACAAAGGACGATGGTAATAGTAAATCATAGTAAATAGCAAACCGTAGTAAACCAAAGGTGCTTACTATGTGCCAGCAATTATTCTAAACCCTTTACCTAGATTGGTTCATTTTAATCTTCATAACGACACTGTGGTAGGCACTATTATTATCCCTATTAAATGAGGAAACAGGAGCAGAGAGATTAAGAAACTGAGCAAGTTCACACACAACTGTCAGAGATAGAATTTGAATCCATCCTGGGGCACCTGAGTCTTAACCGCTACACTTTGCTGGAGAGAGCAAGGTGCAGGACAATAAGACATAACGGGCCATAATCCTTTAACCAGAAACTTTTGGGGCCAAATGTATTTTAGAACTGAAATTGTCAGCTTTTAGGAAGGTAATATACACATGTTTTATTACAGCCAAGCAGGATCTGGGGCTGTACCTTAAACACAGTCACACAGGTAATTGATATTTTTGTAATAAATGTTATCAATCAGTAAAGACTAAATAATCTCAACTCAGTTTGGGCCAACTTCTGCTGCCATGAGTTACCAGAAAATTGTCAAAGGTCAGAGCTGTTTGAATTTTGGACTTGCAGATTAGTCACTGCACTCCTGTAATAGCCAAGATATCTCCAAGGGAGAGGAAGAGGAGAAGCTGGTAGTGGGGTCTCGGAAGAGGTTAGGAACACCTGCTCCTTTGTGAAACGAGAAACCGAGCAAAAGGAAGTCCAACAAACTTAGGCCTCAGCTCCTTTATCCCAACCCCCACAAAAGCTCTGTTCTGCTTTCTTAGCAAAGGTCAAACGCCAGACAGATAATTAGTTTTTTTCCTTTAAATTCTAGAATGGTCTGCCTTTGCTTTTCCTCTCTTTTACCTAAACCATAAGAGGGGTCAAGGTGATTTTGCCTCTCCCTATAGGTGAGACAGAGAAGGGGGAGAGGGATTGAGGGACAGAGAATGCTGTAAGAGAGATTTTTTTTTTTTTTGGTATAATTCCTGTTTTTCCTTTGTGAGCATTCGTTCACTTATTCATTTTGCTACTGCTGAGGAAAAATCCTTAGAAAACTGCTAACACCTTGGAGAGTGTTTCAGGGGCAAGGGAAGCAAAATTGAGAGATTTCATCCCGATGCCCAAGAAAAGAGAGAGAAAGGGAGAGAGAGATTGAGAATGAGTAAGAGACTGTATCAGGCTGACATGGATGAAAAGAATGGGAGCCCGAGTCGATATAATTAAGGCTGAGAAGTATACCTGCACAGTATAATTTTTTTTTTTTTTTTTTCCCAGAAGGTCCGTAGCATCTATCACTGCATGTCACCTTTCCAGTCCCGGCCAGGCTCAGGTTGCCAGGACCCCAGGGTTATGTGATTGGCTGGCTGATGCAGAGAATGCTGAACTCAATTGGATAGGAGAGGAGAAGCATGAACCCATTCCTGGTATTCCCAGGAGACACTTGCATGTATTAATCCAGAAAAACATTGCGAAACATAGTGTTGGCTATGAAAGTATTTCTGATGGTGCAGTGCTTAACACACATGTTAAACCAAAACCCGAGTCTGCACTCTGGTTTGCATGCTGATTTCCAGTATACTATTACAAGGGCAGACATCTGAGGGGTTAAAAGGTTTTTAGTAGGCTAGCCAGAAAATATAACATGCATGTAAAATACATTCCAAACAAGTGGCTTTTGGAAAACAACCCTATAAGTTGGGGACTGCTGTTTTTATGTTCCTTTTGCCAAAGTTACTAAAATAGCAAAATAGAAATTAAAAAATAATATATTCTTGTGACTCAACAGCATGGCAAACCCAGAGGATAATTTTAGAGTCAATATTATTTTATTGGACGTTTTCTAGAACCAAAGAGAATGAAATGGGAAGTCACCACATCTGGCAATATTAATGGAGAAATTCTGCCTTTATTTTTACAGTTAAAAGTGGCTTCTTGCAGTGTAAATATCAGTGTGAATGGAGGCACGGGTTGTATGTTGATCAGACCTGTTGATGTTACAAAACTGAGAGAAATAGCAGGTCTGATCCATAAGAGACACAAACATTTCACTACTCTCTCATCACCTCAATCTCCATGATCCAAAATGGTAGCAGTTTGGAAGGTCATGCACATTGCATTTAGAATGGAGAGAAAAAAAAACTGCTGTGTTTAGCCTAGAGAAGACTTAAGGGAGGGAGGAAAATCATTAAATAGAAGTGAGATTCTTTCTGATTTTTTTAATGGGGCTCTAGTAGATACATCTAAGACCAATGGAGGTAGATTTTTTTTTTTTCCCCAGTGTAGGAAGGAATAGCAGACTTCTTCAAAAATGAAATAGTAAGTTCCTTTTCTCATGTGTATTCAAAGGATAAATATCATGAATCAAGCTCAGGAAACTCTTACATTGGGTAGAAGATTAAAGTAGATGGTCTCCAAGTTCCTCTTCCAGTACTAAAACTCTGTAAGTCCATAAACATCATAAGTATTTCCACTTTCTTCTCCAAGCAATATGATATCTTCAAAATTAGATGCCAATGAGAAAATTCTAGTTGATGCTAAGACCCCAGTTGGTCATACAATTGTGCAATCAAGTTTTAAGTGTTCTTGATGGAGCCCGCCAACCTGAGACTGCCCATTTCCTTAGTCATGGAGATGTACTTTTGGAAACCAAAATCTGTAGTAGGCAAAAAGCAGTCCAAGCCATGTGGCTTTCCAATAGGGTATGATTACAAAAAAGGCCGAAATTATTATAACCCAGAAGGGGAGAAGTCAGCAGAATTCATTATCCTTATAAAATACATTCTTTGATCCTTCCTTCTACCATATTGCATGCACTGTTTCTTGGGCTATCTAGTGGTCAGCGAGGTCAAGATAATGTTGTAGATCTCTTGTTTCCTTTACACTGGCTTTAGAGAGATTGAGAGCCAATATTATCCATTTTAGTTTCTTTTTAGAATAGTTATTATTTAAGAAGTTCAAGTTTTTCATTGTTAGAAAGCATTTGGAATTCTCTAGTATGTGGCAGTAGCTTCTACTCGATCTTTATAAGTAAGAACTTTAAGACGTTGCATAGTGCTCCCAAATAAATTTATAAAGGAAGTCTGTTTTTCTTTTCTCTTATACCCACTAAACTTGTTTGATCAATGTTGGCCATCCATCTGGAATGCAAATTCCATGAGAGTATGGACAAACTAGCTGTCTTATTCAGCTTTCCATTTCCATGACCTAGCACAGTGTCAGCACCCCAAAAATACTGAATAAATAAATCTAGCAATGAAATGATTATCTGCTCTCCAACACTGTTTATATCTTCCACATCACAACACACACATGCACACACACACACAGACACACACTTTTTTGGAACAATTTCTTAAAAGAATAGAAACAGTCTACCTCTCCATTTCACAAATTAGAGAAAGGAAAAGTAGTTTCTTCTCCCCAGTATCCTGGATCAGTTCAAAGATTCTATTTCTTCCTTTCGAACTACTTCATTGATCTCTGTTATCAAATGATCTTGTTATCAAATGGGCACTGGGGCAGTTCACAGTGGTGTAAGGACAGCTCATCCAGCTTTCAAGATTTCCCTCTAATGTACAACAAAACTGCTTCCATGTCCCATACAAAGCAGATCAAGCTGTGGATGGCTTCCTAAGTAGGTACATACCACCTGATGAAACAATGGAGACAAGCAGCCTCATCATAAAATGTAGGCAACTATGGAAGGTTTCCTGCTGCTTACATAACTTTGGATGTCTTTTCAGGCAAAATTCCTTTCTGAGAGGCAGAACAAAGGCAGCAGGAGTGTGTATGTTACCTAGGAACTGGGAGGTGGGGAGATTGGTAGTTCTAAGCATTTGCCCTGTCTTGCAATTTGGCAGAAGCTGGACAATCTAGTTTCTAACCTGGGATAGTTCTAATAATAAAATTGTCTTGGTTTGGATATTATCTACTTGTTCCATAAATGCCTACGTATATTATTTCATTTGATCTTTGTAATAACACTGTGAGATAATTAATGTACTGATCATTATTTTGCATATGCAAAAACTGCAGGATTTAAAGATTTTTTTTTTAAATTTATTTGACAGATCACAAGTAGGCAGAGAGGCAGGCAGAGAGAGACAGGAGGAGGCAGGCTCCCTGCTGAGCAGAGAGCCCAATGCGGGACTCGATCCCAGGACCCTGAGATCATGACCCGAGCCGAAGGCAGAGGCTTTAACCACTGAGCCACCCAGGTGCCCAAAACTGCAGGATTTAGATGACCATTTTAGGGTTAAAGGTAGTTAGAGGCAAACTGGATTTCTTTATCTCTAGGTGACAAAGAAGGATGGCGTAGCAATCACAGGACTGAAGCCCGTTTAGTCCCAACTCCACTTACTATCTATGTGACCTTAGAAAAATCCTTTGCATTTTCTGAGCTCAGGTTTCTTTAATTGTTATTATTTTTTTAATGGGGGCTAAAGAGGTGTAGAGGGATAGGGAGGAACAGATGTTAATATTTGTCCTATTTACCTCATGGAATTATCCTGGTGGAGATAATAAAGATCAGAGTGCTTTGTCAGGTATAACTGTGAAATGGTATTGCTTTTTATTTTTAAGTTTTGATTTTAATTCCAATTAGATAACAGTGTTATATTAGTTTCAGGCATACAATGTAGTAAATCCAATTTAAAAATGGGCAGAAGACATGAACAGTCATTTCTCCAAAGAAGACCTACAGATGGCCAAACAGATACATGAAAAAATGCTCATCATCAC
Source organism: Lontra canadensis (assembly GCF_010015895.1). Lineage (NCBI taxonomy): Eukaryota > Metazoa > Chordata > Mammalia > Carnivora > Mustelidae > Lontra > Lontra canadensis. The sequence goes on along the minus strand of NW_022631058.1, from coordinate 2,208,940 downwards.
TGACCATCAGGGAAATGGAAACCAAAACTATAATGAGTTACCCCTTCATACCTGTCAGAATGGCTAAAATCAACAACACAAGAAATAACAGGGGTTGGTAATGATGTGGAGAAAAAGGAAGCCTTGTACACTGTTGGTGGGAATGAAAACAGGTGCAGCCACTGGTGAAAACAGTATGCAGGTTCCTCAACAATTTAAAAATGGAACTATGCAATGATCCAGCAATCACGCTAGTGGGCATTTACCCAAAGATGTGGTATTACTCTTATTCCCAGCAGAGGCGCAGAGCAAGGGGATCTGAGGTAAACAGGTTTCATTCAAGGCCCAGGGCCACTCTTTTCTAGCGCCATGACCCTTGTCTGCATTATGAATTCTCACTAAACTTCAGTTTCCTCATCTGTAAAATGGGAACAATAAAACTTGCTTATGGGGGGACGTGAGGGTTAAATGAGATTAAGTGCAGGAGACAGAATTACCAAATGGATAATAATAGTATCACCATTATCATAATATTGTGTCTTCTTTACAATGGAAGAAACTGATGTTTAGTAGCTTACTGATTTGCTGTCAGGGGACCCATAGAACAGAGCAGTGAGAAACTTGGTAAACCAGTGTTTTGTCTTGTATTGGCTCTGGGAAAAACGCATTTGATAAGTGGAAGCTAGACAAGAAGAGACTTTTTTTTCTTTCTCTTTCCATCCTACCACCTCACCCACTCAGTACATAGGGTCTATTTCTTTAGGATTTCAGAAAACTGGAGCCCCTGGAGGCCCAAGGAGGGACTAGTACAAAAGACTTTCCCTCTTCTATTGCTACAGGAATCCCAAGAAACCTTAGGCAAGAGATTGGATTCTTAGTGGTACCATTGCTTAACATCCGGGTTTTCCCAATTATTAGGACAACAGTGCTTCCCAACGAAGACCAAGTCTGAATGTGGAAGTTTTCTGGGCCCCTGAGGTAACTGGAAGTAAACTCCTCAGATGAAATCAGCTTTTCTCTTGGCACTGCCTCTGCTGGTTCATGACAGAGCAACGTGATTCACAAATTTTGCAATAAACAAAATATAGTCACTCACTAGGTCCTAGAAAAAAGTTTCCAAGAATAAAGAGGAATCATGGGAATGTGTAGCATTATATTGCAAAACCATTAATTTAAAATAGTTCAAATCTTCCAGGAAAGGGAGGAGATATTGGTGAAGCAGAGAGCATCTAAAACTTCATGCAAGGCTGGGTTTATGTTGGGACTTGGGGATTCAATTGAAAGTGTGACAAAAAGGAGGAAGAATTAGCAATTCAGTTCCTGCTGATGCAATTAATTTGAATTTCTCACCTCAACAGATCACCACACAGTTACAATTTTGAAAAATGTTTTATATTTATAAGGGAACACACCTGTTTTTGAGACACAAGATAGAAAAACTGGATCAAAAAAAAAGAAACTGATATTCACAATTTTTTTTTAAGGCTTACAAAAAACATATACAGAAATTCCAGAAAAGTCACTTAACCTTTCTCAAAAAGCAAAAGCAAAAGAACCCCACCTAACTAGCTTTGTCTACATGAGAAGAAGGGAATGGAAAACTTTCAGACTAATCTGTAGATAATTAACACCAGGAAAGGTCCAAAATAAACAAGTATTTGAGACAGAGGTAAATTAAGCTCCTTAATTGTCCACCAGTGCTCTGCAAAGTGGTTTGGCTGAATGGAGCTATTTCATATAGAAAGAAAACACATTAATATTTCTTTTTCTTTATTTCACACCTTCACCTGTATTTATATGTACTTTAAAAATATGTATAAGCTGTGCTGATTAGTACAGTGTATAGCATGGAATTTAGAAATGAATGTAAATATTTAGAGTACATGTTCAAAAATTTCACTGATAAGCATACACAATGAATTAGATCTGGAAATCACTACTCTAAATGACTGGCCAACTTCTATACTCTACTGGCCAGAGTAGGCACATACTCATAGTTAAATATGATTATTTTCATTGGCATCAATCTGTGAAAAATTTGGGGACTATGGATTTTGTGCTCACCACTATGCTAGGCATGGATAGGAGCACAAGAAATATCTAAACCATAGACATTCAGGCACAGGCTGAATCCCTGAAGTCTCTCCATCTCATAGAAAAGTCCATTCCATTGTTGAAGAGCTGTTATCATTAGTACACTCCTTCTTGTATTGCATCTAAATTGGACATGTGACAACACACTTTGGAATTACAATTTTGGGGGATCTAAGTTTTGCCTACAGGGGCAATACTGGATAGCATTTAAATATCCAAAGACAGCTCAAGTCTATCTTTTATTTTTCTCTTCCCTTGGACCCTACTTGGGCTCTTTCAATTCTGTAATATACCCTCTTAAACGGCAGTGACCTGAATTTACTCTAGTTTGTTAATTTCCTTTTAAAATGTGATGCAACTTGTACTGAATGCATGAGATTAACATTTTCTTGATTTGGATGCCATGTACTATTGACAAAATTAATATTAATATTATTGGAAATTTCATCTGTGTCTTGGCTCTTCTTATAATTGACTACAGCTCCCAGAGGTTTTTACCATGAACTCTGGGCTTGGACTTCACCAGTTGACTTTTTACAGTTACCCCCAGTAACTGTGCAAATAGTCTTTAGACCTAAATGTAGGGTTTACATTGATCTCAAATATCATGCTGTGCATTTTGACTTACGGTACAGCCTACTGAGATTATTTTTTAATGATGCCTCATTTGACAAAAACTTACTAAGCCCCCATTAAATGCTAATCAGTGTTTTGGGTTTTGAGTTCATATAAAAAAATAAGTCACAGTCTCTTTTCTTAAGTATCTCATATTCCAGTTAGGAAACTGGACATAAACTTTTCCATCATGCAACATGTTAAACTCTGTAATAGAGGCATATGTAAAGTGCAATAAACATGCAAAGAAGGAAGATATTTCAATCATTGGTAATATTTTTATATTGATTTAGAATTTGTGATTAACTTGCATATCTTATTTTATTTAATTCTCAAAACAATTCTGATGGATTCTGATGGATTTAATTCTCAGAAAAACAGGGCTAGTAAATTGCCATCAATTTACATAAGAACCAAAGGTTCAGAGCAATTAAGTGACCCAGCACATAAGAAGCATCTTTTACCCTTTTGTGGAAAACCAGGACAATGTGATCCTATTTCTCTGGCTCATTGTTTATTTTCTAAGATTCCCCAGAAATTCTATATAGTGCCCTCAGAGATTTCTGACTAAAGCACTTTAGCACCTAGGGATGTAATCTCTCCAGGTGTCTTGGTGTAAATTTGTTTAAAGCAACTTCTCCACCTATAATGTCAACTGATCTGGGTCTGTAATATCCTTCTCAAAGTTTGAAATCCATGAGAAAACCTTCTTTAGGCTGCTGTTTGTCACCTGTTGTTATTCATTAAATTTCCAGTGTCTCCTAGCAGTCTGCTGAGTCTTTAGTTAGTCTTCCCCTACTCTGAACATGGCTTTTATGTGCCCCTTTCTATTGAATTTTCTCTTCATTTGCTAGACTCCTTTTCCCTCCTCTTCTCCAAAATTTTACAATAGAATCTGGAAAGAGTGGTCATGTTAATAATAAAATGAAGTAAAAGCCTTGGACCTGTCACCATTAATTGCTTTCAAATTTTGGCCCGTCTTTATGAAATTTGTTTCTTTATTCCCTCTTTGAAAACAAACCTTGGTTATTGAACGTCTGAGCTGGAATTTCTGTTGAAGAAAAATATTCAGAGGCTCTTGGAGTGTGTCCAAGCTCTCAAGTCTTTTTTGTAAGTAGGTATAACCACTTGTTTGAAAAAAAAGTCTTCTTTGTCATGTGCACTGGTGAGCAACTTTCATTAAAAGTATGAGTTACATATGAGGATGGAGTGACAGGTTAAAAGGATGGACTGTTTTGTGCTGTACTGAGTAACTTAATGGGAAGAGGAGTTTATAGGTCTTTTAATTTTGAATCAGATAATCAGATAAGAAAATACTAATTTTTAAGAGCTATGAATGCACTTGCCAATTATTCTTGATTTAGAGGGAAAAATCAGGACTTGTTCAATCTGCATGTCCGTCTTCTTATTCACAAACATCACTGCCTACTTTTATTATAAAACATTTAAAAAATTATTCCTGTTCCAGGCCTCTGTCTAAAGAAAACTGCTACCAATTCTGTGTTTCTAACATCAGTATACTTCAAAAACTAACAAAGTAACAGCTGAACAGGTTGCGGTTTAGGGATATTTGTCAGACTCATATCACATACATCTTCTTCCAGTCTGACTCAAATGAGAAACCTTTCAATAGGGCATGCAATCCGACTTTCCAAGGAACCTTTGAAGGGCCAGAGATCACAACTGGAAGTGTGGGGTGGGAATGGGGGAGACAGGAAGTGGGAGGGAGTGGGTAAGCTCTTTCTATGAACTGCCCTAAAGCATGGATTTTCCAAATAGCCTTCCACAGATACCCCACACATGGGTATGTATGTATGGCTGTGCATAACCTGCTGGGTTCCTCGTGGCTCACTTGGAATGAAGCAGCAACCCGTGCACTGTCCCTGCCTACTTCTCCTTTTCCTCATTCTCATATCAGCAAGTAACCTCTGCATTAGACTTTTTTATCTGGGGAACCCACAATAGGATGGCTGTTGGTTAAAAATACCTACTAACCAGCCCTTTAGGGGTTCATTTCAATCCAGGATAAATTTGTGAGCCTCCTGTACACAAAGCACTAGATTAGGAACTAGAAGGGAAGCAAAGCTGAACAGAGTTCTGTATCTGACCTAAGGCACTAAGTCTAGAAGAAAAGACAGAACATTTGCGTAGACATAGCTCTAGTGGATTCTAGTGGATCCCACTAGTGGAATCTAGTGGATTCGGGAGAGTTAGTTTCTAGGTCTGTCTCAGCTAGTCCCTGGCTGACATTTAATTCTGAGTGAAATATTTATTCTCTTTGGGCCTCAGTTCTCTTAGCTGTAAAACACAAGATTATATTAGATAACCTCAAAAGTTCCTTCCACATCTAAAATTCTGTGATGTTATAAATTCAGTCAAAGAGAAGGAAGACTCTACCCAGTTCTGTATGACAAGTGCATTCTCTGAATCCAAGGGCTGTGGTAACTGGGGCTTTAGACACTTGGGAAGTTTTTATGAAGAAGGAGGTATATGGGCTTGAAGGATTTGTGGAATTTTGATGGGCAGGTAGGAGGCAGATGGGCATTTTAAGCATGAGGAAAAGCAGGTACAAAGGAATACAAAAGGAAAAGTATAATGTGCATTCAGGAAGACCAGTGAATAGTTCAGTCTGGTTGAAATAAGGAGTAGATAGGTATCTAAACTCAAGAGACTGATTAAGTAGAAAATGATGACCCAGCTACACACTAAGTTTCAGCTTTATCATGTTTTCTCTGATTCAACATATTTATAGAACACTTTCTATGTTCCAGGTAGTGAGTGAGGTGCATAAGACACAGAAATAAATAAGATATGGTGTCCTCAACAGGCCTGTGAGCAGTGGGCAGAGGAGTGAGAAACACTTGGAAGTGAAACTAGTGTGCAAAATTCTGTAACATAAATAAAACTGAGGTGCAGAGCATGAAAGTGTGGAGCATCTCAGAGGTACAGGAACAACGGAGAGACAGAGGAGGGGTTGATAAGAGAATGATAAGAGGTTGGTAAGAGGATGATAAGAGACTATAAGGATAATAGGAAAGAGAGAAGAATGAGCAGTTTTGCTGATAAGAACATGAATTTGTTTTGATGTTAAATTTGAGTCCCTTCCAGAGGGCCAGACAGAAATGTCTAAATAGTAGAAAAAAATCTCGGACTATGACTAGGTTGAAATGCTGGAGTAAGAGATTGAGGTATGAGTATATTTTCTAAGTGACTTGTGGGCCTGGGAGGGATTGTCAAGGAAGAAAATATAGACAGAAAAGAAGGCCAAAGGGAACACCCGAGGGAATGCCCATGTTTAGGATTCAGAAGAAGTAAGAAGCATGAACCAAGAAAAGTTAAGACTATCAGAAATGTTGGACAACCATATGATAACCTTTATGATAACCATAAGGGATATCAAGGGAAGAAAGAATTTCAAGAAAAATGAGCGGTTGGACAAGATCAAAGTCTTCCCAAACTTGATGGAAGAGCTGCATTAAAATCACTTGGAACATGTATTAAAAGCATGGAATGTGTGTTTTGATGGGTCTCTCAGAAACTACGAACAGTAGTTGTCTTAGGGGAGGGAACCAAAGGGAAGTGTTAAGAGTGACTTACATTTTAGCATTTTCCCACCAGTATATATGGTTTAAATTTCTACTGGGTGATATTTTACTAACTGAACAAATAAATTGAAATGTGGATTTCCAGCCCCTCCCCTACCTCTCACCTCTACTCTGTAAGGATTTTTAGGGATTGCTCAGGGACCAATATTTTTAATAAGGTCTTCTGGCAATCTTAATCTGCAGTCAAATTTGAAAACCCCCGAAGTAGCAAACTTCAGATGGAGTATCCAATTCTTAGAACAAATATGTCATGGGTATATAGGAAAGGAAAGAGCACTATTTTCAAATATCATAAAAGACATCCGTGTAACCATGGAACGATGGATCATGAAAGTTTTGGCAGGAGGATCGGGGGAGAAGTCAATCTGAAAAGGGATAAGGAATGAACGAACAGTGGCAATGAGGAATATGAGAGTGAAAGAAGATACTAGAACTTAAGAGGTAACTACAGCAAACAAAAAAGTTTAGCAATGGTAATATAAGCTGATTGAAGTGCCAGTCTGTCAGTTACCAGGAGACAATAGAGAGCTTCCTGCTGAGTGACCTGGTGGAGGAAACCTAGGTGAGCTGTGCTGTCAATTAAAGAGTATGGAAAGTTTTTAAAACAAAATGAATACAAGAAGATTGAACCAAGTTTGAGGTCCCCACCCAGAAATGAGCAAGCAAAGGCTTCAGGGGGTCACCAGAAAGTAAGGGAATCAGGCAGAAGTCATAAAATGCAGACAGAGTATCAGAGTGCTACAGCATACTGCCTCATAGAGGACCAGTACAACTTTGGAAATGGCAAATAGGAAGAACCAGGACTGCTTTGCCTGGTTTTTAAGAGGATTTGCAGATGCAGGAATGGTGAGTTGAATAGTACTTAACTGAAGAAGACAGAAATACTATCTTGAGAGGGTGTCAAGTACTAGAGGAGGTATTATTGTTTTGCTTTGTTCTGTAAGGATAAAGGAGGCTTGAGCAAATTTATTTGCAGAGAAGAAAGAACTTAAAAGGAAGGAAAGGTGATAATGTATCAATGATTGGGAAAAAGAAAGGCTGATAATGGAATTTTCATAAAGACACTGAAAATTTTCAAGAGCTTTCAAAAATAATTGTGTTCAACAATTACATTCTAATTCCTGCAATATGCTGGGCCTTCAAGGTGGTTTGGAACCATTAATTGAGAGGACATTCTTTACCATCTCAGAGCCTATAGTCTAATATAGAAGATGTGCAAACACTTAAACATGCAACTGAAATAGTCTGATAGAATGAGGAAATATGCAGTGCTAGATTAGGTCTATGTAATCTAGATTTGAGAAAGGTCCAGGAAATCTTCCTGCAGAAACTGATGTCTAATTTATATCATAAAGTTAATAACATAGGCTCTATTTCTCCTTTTCTTTACATAATGTTTTCAGTATCCAAAAGCCACTGAAAAAAATAAATATCTGTAGAATCAATAATCTAGGAACTGAAAGATGGAGACTTCCTGGAGTCTGCCCAATCCAAAAGCCTCCCTATTGTGGCCACACATAAATGCTGGATTAGACATAATTCTTTCAATGAATAGCTGTAACTCCCCAGAAGGAAGAGAACTTCTCAGGCATCCAGAGAGAACTACAAACAGAATGGTAAGCTTTGTGAAAGCTCTAGGAGCAGGAAATTTATAGTGGGGAAGTTTTCCCCAAACTCAGTATCCAGGGAGCTTCGCTTTTAATGCTGACTCCAGGTCAGAAGAAGAGACCTTGGCACATGTGAAAGGCAAAGTTGGTATTAAGATACTGCTATATACTTGGTAATGTGAAAAGGCTACATACTTAGTGAAAATATGAGACAGAAGAGATCTGCATCCTGCCCAAAATTTGTATATCCCTTGTATATGTTCTGTATTTAAAAAATATTTTTGAGAATCTGGAATCATGGTCCTATCCATCAACTTGGGTGTTTGGGATAGCATTTAAACTACTCTCTGCTTGAGGCATCTCCCAAGCTGGGATAGTATCATAAAATACGTTTCACCTAAGTGGTGAAATCCCTAATGTTGATATCCTTAATGTTGGTCCTGATGACTCCTGCTCTCAACCCAGGCTGTACCAAATTCTCAAAGATACAGTCATGCTGAAGATGAGCTCATAATCCGAAATTATACATTAAGAAGATAACAATTCACCATGGAAGAGTCAGAAGACCCAACAAATAGCAAACTGAAGTCCCCAAGAATTTCAGAAAATAGAACAATTTCATAGTGACTATAAAGTTTATTTAAATTAATCCAGGACATAAAAGACATAAATAAAACCACAAAAAATTAAATGTAAAAAACACAATGAAATATAACAGAATAAACAATACATGCATTACTACTGGATGGATTAAGCAGAAGAGCAGTCAGCTGAAGAATAGTGAACTGGAAGATAAAGTTATGGAAATTAGACAAGATGCAGTCTGTGGAATGATTCATGCTCTGGGTTAGAAAAGATGCATGTCTGGGGAGGCTGGGGTAAGAATGAGGGAATTGAAGAAAAGCAATGCATCCATACAATCAGCTGACTTCAATTAAGTTGTATTGAAGCTACTACAGACAGATAATGAAAAGCTGAGACAACTAATAAACAATTGAAAACTGAATATGATAGCCCTTATCTAGTCAGTGGGAAATCAGAAAAAGTGAAGACCAATCTCAGGACTCACACTTATGCTTTTATTTATCCCTCAGTAGGAAAATAGTCAAATAAATTATAGCTTATTCATTCAGTGGAATACTGTACAAGGATGGCTCTGACCATATTTCTGTTGACATGGAAGTCTGCCAGCTTGGAGTAGGGGCTGAGCAGGACTCTGCACTCCAGTTGGGTTATATGACACGGTAGACTCTACTGTGTTGGAGGTGTTGACAGGAAAAAGAGAGTGTGGTGTGGAGTTTAGGTAAACCTTCATAAGAGACTCATAATGCAGTTCCACAGAGTTCTGGAACAAATCCACACATCTGCAGTGCAGAAAAACAGCTCTTGGTATGCTACTGGGCCTTCAGTCAAATGAGACAGAACATTTGACTATGGAAGCCAAGTGACCACGCATCTTAAATTGCCCATTATGAGCTGAGTTTTCTACAACCCACTTAGTCATAACATTAGGCAGACTCAGGAGCAATTAATCAGATGAAAGGTATCAAGGATCAAAGGTGAGCAGGACTATGAAACATGAATAAACTGTATAAGCTGGTATCCTAGACCTCCATGTCAACTACTAAGATTATATCACTGTCCCTTTTTTGGCTCACAGCTATGACTGTATGAAGTGTCCCATGTGTGCCAGCTAAAGGAAAATGACTAAAGCCAGAGCTTGGTTCGTGGATCATTTTGTAAGTAAGTAAGTCAGTCCACCCAAAATGGACATGATATGCACATGGAGGGGGGCCTTGAAAAACAGCAGCAAGGAAAAATCTTCCCAATGGGTGGATTTCATCGAAAAAGTAGCCTAAGATAAGAATATATATGAACTCACCAGCAAATGGATTAGTGAGCTGGTCAGATCCTGGGAAGAAAAAGTAGAAGACTGTAGAAGAAAAAGTCTGGGCTAGATGCATGAGGATGAGTATATGGGAGTAGGCATGAAATATGAAGATCTTTGTATAAGTTATTAATGACCACCATAAAGCAGTCACCATAGAATAAGCATTAAATACCTAAGACAAAATGACTTGATCAGTTAAGGGTAGCTAGTCTTTATCACTGGCCACCCCAAAACTAGCACAATTGGCACATTAACAGAGTGGAGAATACATGTCAATAGCAAGGACACCCACTAACCACAGCTTATCTGTCTACTACCACCGTTGAAAGTCCAACCAGTTAGCAATAGAATTCAATGTGGCACTGTTACTTGAGGGTACCATATTGTGGTAAATTGACCACATTTAGCCCTTTCTTCTTGAAAGGGCCAATGGCTTATTGTCATAGTAGTAGACACTTACTGTTGGTAACTGTTCACCTTTCCTGCCTCTGTAACCTCAGGCAAGCACCACTATCTGGGAGATTTCAAGGTATGTGACCCAGGTATATAATCTCATATAACATAGCATATAACCATGGGACCTATTTAACAGAGAAAGAGATAAGGGAGGTAAGTTCATGGTCATGGGTAAGTTCACTGGTCAAATCAGGTACCACATAATCCAGAAGTAATTGGTTTTACAGAGTAGTGGAATAGTCTGCCAACGGCACCACTTGTAAGCAATACTCTGCTATGGTTGGGTATCATCAAGCAGGTTACATATTAAGTCACAAATCTCTGTTTGGATATTGTGCCCCTTTAGGAAAACTATGCAGGTATGGGAACCTAGGAGCAAAAGCAGGAGTGGCCCCAGTTGCCTTCTTTTTTTTTTTTTTTAAAGATTTTATTTATTTATTTGACAGACAGAGATCACAAGTAGGCAGAGAGGCAGGCAGAGAGAGAGAGAGGAGGAAGCGGGCTCTCTGTGGAGCAGACAGCCCGATGCGGGGCTCGATCGTAGGACACTGGGGTCATGACCTGAGCCGAAGGCAGAGGTTTTAACTCACTGAGCCACCCAGGTGCCCCCCCAGTTGCCTTTATATCCAATGACTCACTGAGGGATTTTGTGTTTCCAATCTTTACAATTCTAGGCTCTGCAGGGAACTAGAAACAATGACTACCACCTGGGTATTTTGGACTTCTTATATCCAGGGACCAGTAGACTAAAGGAGGAGTTACTATCTGGATAGGAGTAACTGATCCTGATCAGTGGGAAGAGATAGGTCTTCTGTGACCCAATCACAGTAGGGAGGAATATATGTGGATTCATGTAAGCCACTTGGGCATGCCATAACACTTGCTCAATTATGACTAAAATGAACAATCACAGCAACGCCCACCTGCAAATAGTATAGTTACTATGGGTTCAGACCCCTCAGAAATAAGGGCTTCGATCATACCAGCAGATAAGGCATCAAGGCCAACAGTGGTAAAAGCCAAGTATGAGGGGAATTTAGAGTGGATAGTGGAGAAAGACATAAGGACCAGTTGTGGCCCTGACATCAACTACAACAATAGGGACCAGAGTTCATCCCCCAGCCTCTCTTTTAAATTCCTGCAGCAAGACTGACCCATTGGAATCCTGGATGCTCTGCTTGACAAATGTGTGGGGAAGTAGATAATAGCACAAGGGGTGGGCTGAGGCAGCCATGGAGGTGAGCCCCCTATTCAGTAACACACTTCCATTGAATCTGTAAGTTGCTTTGGGTAGTATGGACATTTTAAAAAAATTATTTATTTAATTACTGGACAGAGATCACAAGGAAGCAGAGAAGCAGGCAGAAGAGAGAGAGGAGGAAGCAGGCTCCCTGCTGAGCAGAGAGTCCGATGCGGGGCTCGATCCCAAGACCCTGGGATCATGACCTGAGCCGAAGGCAGAGGCTTTAACCCACTGAGCCACCCAGGCACCCCTAGTATGGAAATTTTAATAATACTGATTCTTTAAGTCCATGAGCATGGACTATCTCTCCATTTGTTTGTGTCATCTTCAATTTCATCAATGTTTTATAGTTTTCAGAGTACATGTCCTTCACCTCCTTGGTTAATTTTATTCCTAGGTATATTATTCTTTTTAGTATAATTGTAAATGGAATTGTTTTCCCAATTTCTCTTTCTGCTACTTCATTATCATTCATAGAAACACTACCAATTTCTGGGTATTGACTTTGTATCCTGCAACTTAACTGAATTTAAGAACTATAGGGGCCCCTGGGTGGCTTAGTTGGTTAAGTATCTGCCTTTGGCTCAGGTCAAGATCCCAGGGTCCTGAGATCAAGCCCAGCATTGTGCTCCCTGCTCAGCAGGGAGCCTGCTTCTCCTTCTTCCTCTGCCACTTCTCCTGCATGTGCTCTCTCTCTCTCTCTCAAATAAGTAAAATTTATAAAAAGAAGAACTATACTCAACTTAAAGAAAATGTTTTAAAAAGAATGCACTTGATGCTAAGATGCAAAGGGTGCACCCAGCACTCCTAACTGGCTCATATCTCAGTATCTGCCCTCGTTGTGCAACAGCCGCCCTACCTCCCAGGCTGATCAGAGATGCACTTTGAGGCACCAGGCAATCAAGGATTTCGATGTGGTGGAATCAGAGGGAAGTGGTCATCACTACAAAAGCAACCATCGGTTCAATCCAGGAAAGGATCTAAAAATGTCAGCTGGATTTTGCAACAAAGGTTGTTAGTGACTTTGGCAAAAGCCTTTTCAATTGAGTAATGGGAACAGAAGCCAGATCTCAGTAAGTTAAGGAGTGGATGGAAGTAAAAACTTCAAGAGAGCAACTTGAGAAAAGTCTTTATGAACATTGCGCTGCAAAGGAAAGGAGACAGGGAAGCAGCCATGGCAGATGAATTAAGATGCGAGAACCATGGAGGAATTTTGTTTTAGCAGGAAGAGACCTGAGTGTGTTTAGACAACAGTGGAAAGAATCTGGGAGAGGAGAAAGAGGGAAAAAGTCAAAGAAGGGGGTGAGGAGAGGAGGGAGCAGGGATGCAGGTGAGGACAGTTCTCTTGCATTGTTAGAAGAGTCGAGGATAACAGGATGGGTGCAGATGATTTTAAATGGCTTAGTTTTTGTAGCTTTGTTTGTTTTTACAATCTAATTTTCTCAAAATCCTTGTGTGATAAATCTGTGTTCCCCCAAATATTTGATAAAGTATAACCTCCCATATTCTTACTCTGTTGAAGGATAAAATCTATCCCTAAATAACGAAGATCACCTTGTACAATTGAACAATTACTTCTTTGGGCTTTGCAACAGTTCTCCAAAGTAGGACAGAGCGATCCTACAATTTCATTTCACAGATACAAAAGATGAGACACAGAAAGATTTAAGTGCCTTGCTAAAATGCTCATCAACAATTTCCCTATTAAGTTTGACCATGACTTTAGCTGACTTAACTTTATTCAAGATATTTCCCCTCCCTCTGTTGCTATTGAAAATGAAGATACTGGATATGATATAAAAAGAATTCATAGGGGTGCCTGGGTGGCTCAGTGGGTTAAAGCCTCTGCCTTTGGCTCAGGTCATGGTATCAGGGTCCTGGGATCGAGCCCTGCATCAGGCTCTCTGCTCAGCGGGGAACCTGCTTCCCTCTCTCTCTCTCTCTCTCTCTCTCTGCCTGTCTCTCTGTCTACTTGTGATCTCTCTCTCTCTCTCTCTCTCTCTGTCAAATAAATAAAATCTTAAAAAAAAAAAAAAAAGAATTCATAGCCCCTCCAAGCCACCCTGGGTCTTTTTGGTCACGAGATACATACTTTATATAAAATGCCAAGTTTCTTACAAGTAAAAAGAATTCTTCGTAAATACCTTAGAACTTCTATTGTCACAGAACTGAATCAGACAGAACCTTAATAGGTTCTTTCATGCTTCATAGCGCACATTTCAGAGCTTCTGGCTTTGTTGTTTTAGATTCCAGGGATTGAGAATGATTGTGAAATGGCAACTTGGTTATGCTACATAAGAAGGTCAGCCAAGCATTAAATAGGGGCATCTGGAGAGTTTGGAAATCCTAACAGGTTTTCCAGCCAAACTCTGACACATAACAGAGAGATCCTTACAGATTTATGGGCCCTCCTGGGACAGAGGACCCCCCCCAACTCCCAGCTAGAATTTCAGTCACTTTACTCTACTGACAGGAACTCCCCAGGGATGAACATCTCTGGAAGAAGATAAGCAATCTTACAAATATTTCAAATGTGCTTTTTGCACAGTGGACAAGTGTTTGGTCTTAATAGCTGTGCAAGCATTAAGCCAGACAGCTGCTGAATGGTCTGTGTTGGAAGCGTGCTGTCTGCAAATCAATGCAATACCCACACCAAGGGTTAAATCAGACCAGGTCTCCCACATGCTCGGACCCACTCCTGCATTTGTGATCCTAGTTAACTGTGATCAGGCTTTATTCTGGTTTACCAGGTATTTCATGTACACACTAATAGCATCACCTCACATGATCCCCCACAACGACTCCTCCATGATGTGGGCATAACAGATCTCACTCGTTTGGTCATCCTGTGAGTTGTGCAAACAGATTCTACCACACAGTGAGTTGGTGGAGAGTTAGAATTTGGCCACTCATTTTCTATCTCCAAGTTCCAGAATGGATTGGGAAGAAATAGCTGAGAAGTCAGCTCCAGGAAGCCTCAGGGGAAGAAAAATCTTTTTTTTCTTTTCATTTAACCTTTTTTTTTTGTTGTTCTTAGCAAATTTTCTTTGTTGGCATTTTGGTTAAATTGTTAAATGGAGCTCTAAGATATAGAAGCCAATATGATTGTAATAAATACCATTACAAATGGGATATTGTTTGAGTTCTGCAACTCACCTATAACAGAGAAAAGCCCTTTGCATAAGTACTGGTTTTTAAAATGGTAAAATAATAATGGATAATGGCTCATGCATTGCTATTAAGTCACCTCTTTCTAGAGGCATTGACTAAGATTGCCGTGGGCTCCAGAAGGGATAAGCACATGGTGTTGCTCAGCCAACTGGTTAGAAACACTCTCCTTCATAAGATGTGTACTCTCAAAACCTTTTGACATGGGAAAGTAGTTTTGTAGCTCTAAGACTCTGAGAATAACTATGAGAATTTTTGACATTCCAAATACTATATCTAAGATGTAAGGCATTTAGACATGGAGTGGGACTGCTCTCTACAAGAGGGTGCTAGAAATGGACCTCCATGAAAAGTTCTGAAAGTACATAAAGCTTGACCTATTTACATCTCTTTTCCCATTGGGCCACTTGTCTGATGGGCCACATTCTCTCTATTCCTGCAATGTGGATGAAACATGAAAACATGTGCAAGGAACCAGGCACACAGGTCACATGTTGTATGATTCCATTTATACAAAATGTCCAGAATAGGTAAATCCATGAAGATAGAAATCAGATTAGTGTTTGCCAGAAGTTGGTATGGGGAGAGGAAGAATGGGGAGTGATGGGTTAATCAGTACAGATCTCCTTTAGAGATGATGAAATTAGTTTAGAACTAGAGTTGATGGTTGTACAACATTTGTGAATGTACTAAATGCCCCTGAATAGTACATTGTATGAATTTTGTCATTTGGGGAAGGGGTGGGAAAGGAAGGAAGAAAAAGGAGGGGAAGAAACCAGATTTAGGAAGATAATTATATAGTAGAGAGAGCCTTGGATTTGGAGCTATGGGATCTGAGTTTGAATACTCTTTCATTTACTGGCTGTGACATTAAAGATAAGAGAGATGACATTTCTGGATCTCAGAGTCCTCATCTCAAGTAGAACCAAACAGAGCTATTGTGAGTTCCAAAAGAGATATCATATATGAAAACACGTAGCAAGGGGGCCTGTGTGGCTCCCTTGGTTAAGCATCTGCCTTCGGCTTGGGTCATGATCCCAGTGTCCTGGGATCAATCCCCATGTTAGGCCACCTGCTCAGTGAGGAGTCTGCTTCCCCTTCTCCCTCTGCCTCTCTACCTGCTTGTGCTCCCCCCAGCCCCACTGGTCAAATAAATAAATAAACAAAATTAAAAAAGAAAAAAGAAACACATAGCATGGGGCTGGTCACAGAGTTGACACAGTACATAATTAAGGAAAAAAAAATCCCAAAGGTGACATATTTTAAGGCAGTACACAAAACCCATTTAATTCACACTATAGTTCAACCTGTGATTATGTAATAGAAGTAACAGATTAATAATTCATGGGAGATAATTATGGCAATTTTCAGAAATCCAAATACTCTAAAGAACTAGATGTTTTTGTAATTGTGGTTTATAGTTTATTATTTTGGCATCAAGGTATTAGTTTAAACCTAAAAATTGATGCTATGGTAAATTCTTCACTCCTGGACTGTGTTTTGAATTACACCAAAAGTAACTATTTCATCAATTTATGATGCAGATTTTTGAAAGAAAAAAACAGCTCTGAAATGAGAAACCCACTGATTGAATGGGAGGCTGGATCCCTTTAAGGAAATTTTTTTCAGTGTCACCCCAGAGAGGACTCTCAACAACCAGGTGGACAAGGTGACTCATTCCTGTGGATGTCTCCCAGCGCTGGTGCAATGGGCGTGAATGAAATGGCCATGGTGACAGGGATGGAAGTCCAGCATAGGCTCCTTTCCATCAAATCTCATTAAGATCCTGCCTCTGTGAGTGACCAAACTACCAGCAATAGGATCCTACACTGCAAGGCAAATTTCCTCAAAGAGAATATCCAGTTAATTGCTGGCAGTTTGATTGCACTGGACCCATTCTACCTGTTGAAAGTTGTAATTCATTTTAAAAAGAACTATTACTTTGGACTTGGGTTTGCCTTCTCTGACCTCCTTGCCTCCACTAGAGCCACTATTCAAGGACGTATAGATGGCCTGAGCTACCAGTATGAAATCCTACAGAGCACTGCAAGAACCAACCATTGCATACACCGCGGCAGCACAACACTCAACCCAGAGACATGTTTCTTGGGACAGAAGGTGCAATAAAGGGCGCATGACAATTGTATCCACTAATCTTACCATGTTCCTAATCATGAATGCCTACCTAATAGAATGGCAGAATGCCATTAAAGGCTCAGCTAAGGTTCTGACCTGGGTACAAAGCCTGCAGGGTTAGGGATCTGACCAAGGAAGTATACACACAGTACCAACAGCCAATATATACTAGAATACCTATGGAGCTCCAATAGGACCTAGGGCTGTTGGTAGGATTGGCCCTTCTCACCATCACCACAGTGACTTATATTTAGAATCTGAACTTCTTGTCTCTGTTCCTACCATATTAGAGGTCCTAGTTTCTGGGTAGAAAGATTACTTCCTCCATAGGGAGCCTGATGCTATAATGGGCACCTGGTCATTTGGGCTCATGATACCATGGACGAATGGGCAAATAAAGGAGTGTCTGTACCAATAGGAATAAAAGAACCATGAGAAGCTAGGGTAGCTGTCATACATTAGCAGTGAGGAGTATGTCTAGAGCCAAGGGATTTCACTGGACAATGTCTTGGTTCCTCTATGGCCAGCGACAATGGTGAGTGGGAAAGAGGGCAACTATAGCTCATAAGGGCAAAGCAACCAAGGGTTTAGAACACTTGCAGTTGAAAGTCTGGGTCCTTCCACTAGGCAATCACTGGCCCAAGTCAAGCCAAGGGTAAGAGAAATCTTCAATTCCAAGAGAATTGGAGTTGAAGGGAGATATGACTACCAATTACAGTCTTGGGATCAGCCACAGCAGAGTAGACTTCAGCTTATTTCCTTATGTAGGCCCTCTTGCATTAATGTCTTTGCAAAGTTTGCATTTTGGAGGGAGCTCTGTGGCAGTTTGGACTTGTGTTCCCCTCTTTCTCAGAGAAGATATAAGGGCATCTTGTTTTTACAAAATAGAAGGTCCCATATTTTAACATGAGAGCTAGATATAATGGAAAGCTTGGGAAGATCTGAGTGGTTCAAAGGATAAACTACATTGGAGACCTTTTAATAGAACACTTGAGATCCTTTCAGCCTTACCTGTCCTATTCCTGCCACACTGAGGCCATCAGATCTGTGTGAGTGTCGACTAGCTCCATCCAGGTACAACTGACAGAGCTGCATCTCAGCCCTGCCTCATGCCCTGCTTACCTTCCACCCTGGGCATTTCTGTTACCATCCAGAACCCATGCACAAGAATCCTGGAAGGGTGGTGGTACCACTCTGATCTGTGGGGTGGGGGTGAGTGGACAAGAACTCATGGATAAAAGAGAAAGGGTCCGAGATGTATGTCGTTCTCAGGTGGCCCCATGGGATCAGCAACCCTTTGCCTCTAGTAGCAGCAAAGTCTTCTTCCCTCCCTGCTTTACTTCACCAACTTACCCTTCTGCTCCCTGGAATCACAGTCCCCAGAAAGAATTCCCACACCCTCTCTGCTTTCTGGAGAATCCAGGCTGAGACATTACTGGCTCCTTTCTTTCCCTTGGACTCCACACACTCTGTGAGGAAATCCTGTTGGCTTTACCTTCATCATAAATCCAGGACTCAACCATTTTCACACCTTCTCTGGTAGTAAGCTGGTTGGAGCTCTTGTCATTTCTCACCTCATTAACAAATAAGAGTAGCCTGGGTGCTTCTAGTAAAATGTAGGTCGCTTCATGTAATTTTGGGGGCAGGGCTCAGCATCCTTAATAGCTTCTTACCTCACTCGGGAAAAAAATATACATATATAACATAACTTTTTACATTTATATATTTATATTTATTTATTATATTTGTATTTTTAATGCCTTATAATGATCTACAAAATACAAATGCTCTGTCCCCCATAACTACTCTGATCTTATTTCCTACAACCCTTTCTTGCTTCAGGCACACTTCTCTCCTTGTCATTTAAACATGCTCCTCCCATGTCCCCCCAGACTGTTGGTTTTTGCATTTATTCAGAATTTTCTTCCCTGACCCCCAGATGTCAGCCCGGCTTAACGTTTCTGGCTCCTTCAGGTCTTTCCTCGAATGTCACTTTCTCCGTGAGGCCTTCTCTGACCGTCTAAAAGGCAACCCCCAGCCTTCCTTCTCCTTGTCCCTTCCTTTATTTTTCTCCATTATACTTATCACCATCTGATATTCTATGTTTAATTACTAATTTTGCTGGCTAATTACCCCTGCTAGAAGCACATCATTTATTTTATCTCTCCAATACCTAGAATATTACTTGCATATATTAGGTGATCAATAAGTATTGGTTAAGGGGGAAAAAAAAGGAAAAAAGGAAGGAGCAAACACTAACCACAATAAAACGCCACCTGTCTAGAGTAAGATTTCCTGCTATCTCAAATCTCTGAATCATGGCTGCCTGCTCAGAAATAATTGGAAAGGGTGTTGAGAGGGAAACAGAGCAGCCACAAAGCCCACAAAGACTTTGTCACAGGAGAACCCCTCATCTGTGCCCTCCCTTTAGATCTTGTATTTATTGTCATGTACAGATCTTTGCCCTAAAGTTAGCCTTCTAGTTTCCCAGCTCATAAAAAGATTAAAATAACAAAATATAAAGTGACAGTAGCTGGCAATAAGAAAAGAGAGTTTCAATCCCTCTCTGGAGTTGAATAATTACGATAATACTCGGGTGTGGGTAAAATTAAGCTAATGCCTGCGAAAATGTTAGCCAAAAGCTTCATGTATCATATAAATACAGAGATCATGTTTTTGAAAGAAAAACTGGGACACAAGGAGCTCTTTCCAGGTGCAAAAGCGGTGTGGGAAGTTTAGTTAAAATGATGATGATAAAATATTTGAATTTCTAGAATGTTCTGATGGCAAAATATTTTAAATAGGGTTGTACCAGAAAAATCCAGGTTGGATTTACATGTCACTACATGTCAGAGAACATTTATAAGATGCTTTAAAAATCACAAATGCCTGCTTTGTAATTCTAAGAAAAGGATTTGCTTTGAAAAATTTTAGAACACCCTACATATTCTTAAGGATTCATACAGAAATGAAGCAAAGTAAGTAGAGTCTGACATCAAAATGGAACACTTCAAAATCTAATTTGTATCCCTGAACAAATGGAACCATTTTTCCAACACTTAAAATTTCCTTCAATTATTTTTAATTGCGGTAATGAAGGGCAAAAGAATAATTAAGCATATCAGACAGATTCAGTGAGAATAGAAATAGAGTTGGTAGAAAGGATTTAATGTGAGATATGAGGCATAAGACACTTGCAAAATCTCTTTTTAAATGACTAACTTGAAGAATAGGCACATTTAGTGAATTTCTATGAGAAGAACCTATTCATGGGACAGGTTCAGTGTGAGGCATAAAAAAGTAATTATACTACTGTATTTAGGAGAAAAAAATATCACATTCAAAGGTCAGGAAGCTCCGGTTTATTTTTTTAAATATATGTTTTAGCATTCTTTGTAATAAAATAAAAATATTAAGTCATAGTTAATACCAATGTACACGTCTTACACAAAAAAGTAAAGTTATTCCAAAACATAATTTCTTAATTTGGGGGACTGTCAAGGACACCTTTAATAATCTGAGGGAAGTTACAGATTGTCTCAGCAGTGCCCTGAGGTACCTGTCTACAAATTTTCATTTAATCGTATATTTCCAGGAGGACAACCACGGACTGCTAAGGAAGGCCATGAACTTCCAGTTAATGAATCTTAATCTGAAGGGTAGTTTATTTACTAGTGTCTCAGGTAGCCAGGAAAAATATTAAACAAAGGTAGAATTTCATCTACTTTAACAGGGCAATAAAACTCAAGGACTTTGAAAAAAAAAAATGGTTTGAAGAACCCAATGGAATGATAAAAAAAGAAAAAAGGGCTGCAGACCCTCATCAATGCATTCATTTATTGAAAACAAATATTTACTGGCAACTAATCATATCCCAGGCTCTTTCTGGGCACTTAGGATACATAATTGAACAAAGCAAACAACAAAAATCAAACCAAAACAAAAATCTTGCCCTGTGGGGAAAGAGATAAATACAAAATATATAAACAAACAAATTATGTCATATATGAAAACGTGCCAAGCTCTATGGATTTTTTTTTTAAAGCAGAAGTGATAACTTTTATCTTTCTTTTATTCTTTTAAAGATTTTATTTATTTGAGAGAGATAACGAGTGGCCAGGGCAATGGTGGGTCAGAGGGAGAGAGAGAAGCAGACTCCCTGTAGATAGGGGAACCAGATTTGGGGCAGCCCGACTGTGGGTCTTGAGCCTAGGACCCTGGGATCATGACCTGAGCTGACAGAGCCACCCAGGTGCCCCAGGAATGCTAACCTTGAAATAGAGTGATTATGAAAGTCTTATTGAGAAGGTACTATTTGAACAAAAACCTGAAGGAGGTGAGAAGATTAGCCATGGGGACATCTGGGAAAATAAGGTTTGACGCACGGATAAGAATCTAATGTGGAAAGCCTGATGAACATGAGGAACAGCAAGGAGGCCAAGGGAGTAAAAGATGAATTATGAGTGAGAGTAATAAAAAAGAAAAAGAAAAGGAAAAAAAAAAAGAAGAAGGTCTGAATCATGTAGAGCCTTTGGGACCTCTGTAAGTACTCTGGTTTTTTTCCTTAAGATAACTAGGAAGCCTGTTGGAAGGTTCTAAGTAAAGGAAGGGCATCACCTGACATACATCTTAAAAGATCTGTCTGTCTGTTGTGTGAAGACTAGCCTGTGGAGGTCCAGCAAGGGTGGAAGCAGGAGACATGCTAGGTGGCTCCTGGAATAAGTCAGAAGGGAAGACACAGGTTATTTTAAGAGAGTCAAAGAAATGCAAAATTCAGCTGACACTTTGAAGGAAGTTCACTACCATCTATTGGGGGTTGCAGATTTTGAGATGATACCAAGAGACCCCTGTTTAAGTTACTAACTCCCAGGTATGATGACAATAAACAAGTCTCAGAATGTTCCAGCATGTCCCATAGGCCTCTGGACTCAATGGTCTATTAGTAAGACCTATTAGTAATTTATCTTCCAATTTGAGACAGCTTTGAGAGTGAAAGGAAGGCTATTAATTACACCTGGATAACAGTTATAAGAAGAAGCACCTTTTAGATAGGGCGATCCTAACTATAAGGAACCTAGGAAGCCAATGGATGGTACCATCAAGAATTGGAGTTCGTACGTGGTAGAGTTCTTAAGAACCCAGCTTGCTTAATGAATAAACATCTTTTGGCTTGGGAAAATGTAGAATTAAAAATAGAAATGAAAATATAAATCAGACCCATAATATTAAATTGTGATAAGTTTAAGAATACTCACTAGGGGCGCCTGGGTGGCTCAGTTGGTTAACTGTCCATGACTCTTGATTTCCACTTGGGTCACCATCTCAGAGTGGTGAAATGGAGACCTGCATTGGGCTCCACACTCAGCAGGGAGTCTACTGGAGATTCTCTCTCTCCCTATCCCTCTGCCCCTCCCCTCCTGTCTAAAATATATATATATATATATATATATATATATATATATATATATATATACCAAATATATATGAACAAAACAGTCAATATATATTTGGTATTTTGAGTATTTCTGTTATTTAAACTTGGCCTATTGGAATATCTAATAGATGGGCCTTGCAATTTCAGTTCAAAATGTATAACTGAGTAATTTATTTTGACTTGTGATTTAAGTTGAAAAGGAAATTATTTTTTACTGAGTTCATCTGTGGAGTGTTTACTGGCAGCTGGTAACTTTTCTAAGCATTTTATATGTACTGTAGAGGAAAAAATTGTGCTTCAGTGGAAAATTATGCATTGACTAGAGCATACTCTTGCAAGATTCTGAGTCTGATTCTATGGGAGCTCTTCTACAATTCTATAGATTGTACATAATTGATAGCAATGCAAATTAATTTTGTCTATAGAATGGCAAATTCTGTCCTGTCTGGTAGAGCTTCAAGTGACTCCACCTCACCCTCTGATCATGAAAGAAGTTACTTTTGCCTCCATTAGCACATTCACTTCAATATTCTTCATCATAAATGTCCATTTTGTGGATTCTTCTTAAACATAATTGCAACATTTTGCCAGTTTCTTCACTATAGTGGGTTGAATAGTGTCTCCCCCCAATTCACATCCACCTAGACCTCAGAAAGTGACCTTATTTGGACATAGGGTCTTTGTAGATATAATTACTTAAGTAGATATCATCCTCTATTAGGTTGTGCCCTCTACTCAAGGGGAAGTGGTATCCTTTTAGGAAGTGGGGAGGACACACTTATAGGAAGTGGGGAGGACACACACGGAAACACAGAGAAGGCCATGTAAATAAAGAGACAGAGACTGGAGTCATGTCGCTACAAGCCAAGGAAAACCAAGGATGGCAATGATCAGAAGCTAGGAAGTGACAAGGAAGGATTCTTTCCTTGAGGGTGTGAGGTTAACGTAGCCTTGTCAGCACCTTGACTTCAGACTACAGAATACCACAACTGTCATGGCAACCTTAGGAAACTAGAACACTTAGAGTTAAATAAAATCTTTAATGTGTTCAGTTTATCGCTGTAAGAGAATCATGATCTTACCTTTCTTTGAAAATTGTCCTTTAACACCATTAACTCATTTATACATCCCACCAATTGAACGAGGCTAATAATATTATTATCCTTATTTTACAGATGAAGAAACTGAGGTACTGAGCAAGTAGGTAATGTTCCTGATGGGGTCCAGAACATGCTTTCCCAAAACATGGCACCTTGGCATACTGAATAGTTTAACGTGAAAGAATCTGGGAACTAGTAGGTGCAGACGACTATCTGACCTTCCCCTAGAGCAGAGCACAAGACCTTCACAGGAGAGGTGACTTCCCTATACCCAGAGGAAAGGAGCATCCTTATCTCAAAGACCAAAGGAAGACAAGAGGAATCTGAAGTGACAGAACTTGTTTCCCCCAGTTTTCCACACTTAGCTTATACCCTCTTCTTGCCCTATCATATTATTTCATGACTTCCCACTCTTTATCATACCTGATATAAAAACACTTAGGTTGAATTACTTCTTTGGGTCTTCATTTCTTTATCAGGACCTCTGAGTCCTCATTCTATGTCACACAAAACTTATACTAAATACATTTGTATGCTTTTCTCTTGTTAATCTTTGTTGTTGTTGTTGTCACCAGGGGTTCTAACCAAGAATTTAGAAGAATAGAAGGCAAAATATTTTTCCCTTCTCTACATTCCCAAAAGCATGCTTAGGAAATGGTTGAGCAAGGCATTCAACCAAGATGATCTCACTCCAGAAAGAGCGCTCTTGGGGTGCCTGGGTGGCTCAGTGGGTTAAAGCCACTGCCTTCAGCTCAGGTCATGATCCCAGGGTCCTGGGATCGAGCCCCGCATCAGGCTCTCTGCTCAGCGGGGAGCCTGCCTCCCCTTCTCTCTCTCTCTGCCTGCCTCCCCTTCTCTCTCTCTCCCTACTTGTGATCTCTGTCTGTCGAATAAATAAATAAAATCTTAAAAAAAAAAAAAAAAGCACGCTCTTCACCACTTTACTCTCTTGCCCCAATAAACAGCACTGGGATATCTAAAAACCTTAGAATTCCTGGTACTTATAAAGCTTAATGTAATGGATTTTCTATAATTTTTTAAGTACTTGGAAAGCACATTTGAGGGCTTTAAAAGAACATATACTAAGTCTGTACTTAAACTATGTATTATTTTCTTAAATTATTTATTAAAATATTATTACATTATAAAATCTTCCTTGAAGTACTTATTATTATTAATTAAATTTCAAACAAAATAATACATACATGGAAAACTGAAAAAAGAACTAGTCTTTACATGCACTACTACTTAAAAGAATCAAATATTTGTTTTTAAAACCAGTTACCCTCAATAACTCTTTTTTTTGGGAGGGGGGCCAGGCACAAAAGCTGCTCCCACCGACATAAGAATTCACTTTGACCTGTTTGGTGTTACAAAGAAAGTTGTAACATATTTTTGCCCCGAATGAATAAATCCAACTCTTTCACTGTTCAGATGAGAATTCTTCAAAGCTCTTCAAATGAGCAGTTCCATCCCCTGGAGCACCACTTTCTTACCCTCCACTCCAACCTGCGACTCCCTATGTCCCTTCCTGGTTCAGGATATAGCTCAAAACCTTCCCTGAACCCAAGTTTAAGTCAGTTCCCACCCCCATTCCCACCAAGTATACTCTCAGCATATTAACACAATTCTAATTATATGTTTATGTGATTATTTGATTAATATTCCTCTTCCACACTAGATGGTAAGATCCCCGAGGACAGGGATATGTTGATGTTATTCTCCACCAAATCTAGAGCATTTAGTACAGTGTCTGGGACATAGCCAGTGCTTAATAAATATTTGCAGAATGAAGGAAGTGATGAACAATGTTGAAGGCATATAGTCCCTCTTTAGTGGAAAATTCCCCATTGCATGGGTGTGTACTCTTAGAAGGA
This sequence comes from Lontra canadensis, assembly GCF_010015895.1. Taxonomy (NCBI): domain Eukaryota; kingdom Metazoa; phylum Chordata; class Mammalia; order Carnivora; family Mustelidae; genus Lontra; species Lontra canadensis. The sequence goes on along the minus strand of NW_022631058.1, from coordinate 2,183,735 downwards.
CCTAGCTTTTCACCTCCCACTACAGACACCCAAAGTCGGGGAAAAGAGACCTCCCCATCTCCTATCCCCTGGCCCCCACAGCTAGGACACAGCAGGTAACCTATGGCAGACAATCAGATGCTCCCATCTAGGATATCACTTTCTGGCTGGTGATTCAAAGTGGCAGGAACAGTTGAGAAATTACGAAAGGCAGCACACAGACAGTCCAGCAGCTACAGACTAAGGTGCCCAGCACCACAGATGTCCAGTGGCTTGTAGTTGTGGTGTTGTCTATGGAGTTGTTCCAACCAGATGGTTGGCTATGGCTCCAACTCCCTGCCTGCCCTGGGCCTTGGCTTCTTTTGAAAGCCTGGATCTACACTAATTCTGTAAATTACATGTTATTGTTTCAGAACATTTATTCCCTCCTTAAGCCAGGCAGAATGGGTTTTCTGTTACTTTCCATCAAAACCGTTACACACACAGAGGATAAAAAGAGAATAAATCATGGAATTTACAAGCATGAAGTGATGCCATCTTTAAGACACAAAATATTGGGCTGTATTTGGCAAGCATGTAGGGGCTAAAGCAGAGGGCTTCTCTTTAGGTTGGAAATCAAGTGTTACTCAGGTTATGACTACTGATTGTGACAAAACAGTTGTGAAATATGGGATAAATCCACATTTCCCTAAGCGTGGAAAACAGGTATGACATGAGATTATTTTAGGTGGAATGCCCACATGGCATGAAACAATATTGAATCACACAGAGCAAAAGTGATTCCCTTTTCCATGGTTTTTCAATTCTCCTGATACCATCAAGGACAGCAAGTTGAATTGGTATCTCTTTAATAACATTCCTTTTTTTTTTAAAGGATTTTATTTATTTTATTTATTTCAATGGAGAGAGAAACAGCCAGAGAGCACAAGCAGAGGGATTGGCAGAGGGAGAGGGATAAGCAGGCTCCACACTAAGAAGGGAGCCCAAAGCAGGGCTCAATCCCAGGCCTCCGGGATCATGACTGGAGCTGAAAGACGCCCAACTATCTGGGCCACCCAGGCGCCCCTAATATTTCTCTAACACTTATCACTCTTCCCTTTTAATGAAAGAAAGTCAGCCTCAGGCTTAGAGCATTCACAGGCAATAGTCATGAGCTAGAATATAATTACATTTGTGTTTTCAACATATTTAGCTTTCTGGATTACCTCCTTTTTATAGCAAATCATGCTGACTTCCCATTTATTGTCATGACATAAAATTTCTAAGTATATTTCTTTCAGATAAAGAAGTGAACCACTTAAAGATAACAAGTGAATAATAACACAGGTGGAACACAGGGCAAAAATTCTGAAGATGATGAGTGAGTGTCTTTTGTTTAGGAAAAAGAAACTGGGCTGATCCATCAAATAGAGTCACAGATGCAAAAGGCAAGGAATGGAAGCAAAATCCAGAACCTGAGAAGAACAATAGCCACAATGGCTCCTTCATAAACATTTCTGAAGGAACAAGTATGTGATGGACAAAAACCATCACTCCACTGGAGCTGGAGAGAGTGGGAGGGGGAGGAGGTAGTGAATGCCACCATCATTAGCCTGAAAGTGGGTAGGTCAAAGGACAAGACAAGCAAGGCAGCACTTTCTTGAGGAACAATCCATATAAATCCAGAATGACTGTCTAACCCCATCCTCCTCCTCATTCAGAGAAGGGATGGTTCTCTTGTGCACACAGGTAGCAAGTGATAAATCTCTGAATGAGGTTCCATCTCGCTATCCTTGGTTTTGAGGTAATATGATCTATAATTATATGCCAACATTTAAATTTTTAGTTTTATTCTACTGGCTTAATTTCCCTTAAATCAGTAATTCTCCATTAGGAGGAGCAATTTTTTTTTTTTTTTTTTCAAACTACCTGTGTATCAAAGATTCTAGAATATTCCACTGGGGAGTAGGAATAGCAGTTCCCTTACTTCCTACCTAGTCAGAACCACTGTTAAAATAAGAGTGAATCATGCTCCCTTGTAGAGGGGGGAAGTAGAGAAGAAGGTTCAGAACCTCTGTTCCAGTGAGTGTAACTGTCTCTCATCTATTTACCAAACCACGTGGCAAGTGTATGTAATGCAGAAAGGGACAATCTGTTTACATTTCAGCACCATAATACATGGATAGGAGATAAGGCTTAAGAGAAAAAAGTGCTCTCAGCACCATTATAATTTGTAAAACGCCACGGTAACAAAGCAGTGAGTTTCAGAAAAATGGTTACCACCCAGAACAGGTTTTTAATGACAAAGGTCTGGTTTGTTTCAGCAGGAAATGCCCTCTATGACCTAGATATCTTCTTTCTTTTCCTCCCCCTTCCCTCCATCCTCTCTTTTCCCATTCCCTCCTTCTTTCTGTTCTTTTTTCTTTCCTGCCCCTAACTTCCTATTCTTCTGAGTTCTTACATTTTTCTCTCCTTTCTTCTTTCTTTCTTCCTTCCTTCCTCCCTCCCTCCCTCTCTTTTTCTTTTTTTTTTTCCTTCATTCTTTTTTTCTTTCTTCTTTCTTTCTCATGACCATACTGGGAAAAACTGGGTGAGACCTGCTTTCATCTGAGTGCAGGGGGTTTCATAGTGCAGCTCTGTGCTTTTTCAAGTCTTAGCACCACAAATTATAAATTGCATGACATTGAACAAATTGCCTCACTTTTCATGCCTTAGTTTCCCCATCTACAAAACGAGAATAGTAAAATTATCTACTCAGTTGGATTTTGTGAGGAGTCAACAGGTGAGTTCATGTAAAGTGCTAAGGACAGGAATAAGCACAATGTAATTGTTGTCTTTACATACTTGACTTCTCTCAGAAGCTTTCCTTTGTCAAAAGAGTTCTACTGCCCCCCAAAGATTTGCAAGTCACTTTGCTACTGTTGCAGATGGCTGTGACCATGGTCTAAATCAGCATGCCTTTTCACCGACGCTTTTCATCAATTTCTTCTATATCTCAGAATAACTTCATTCCTCAGAACGCGGCCCCTCCCCTGCCCCCCAATTGTTTTCAAAGTCTCCGTGATCCAGTGGATCCCCTCACTTGCATCAAAGACATCAGAACACACCTCATTGAACCCTCTCTTTTACCCAGAAAGAATCTTGGGTTTTCCCAAATAAATGATCTCACCTAATTTCACAGTTTGGTGAGAGAGGGATCAAGAGAATGCAGGTATCCTGACTCCTAGTCCATTGCTCTTCCTCCAACATTATCCTTTCTCCTCAACATTGGGCGGAACTATAAACAGGATGACTCCAAGTTCCCGTCCATGGTCAGAGCCATTTCCCTTCCATGACTTGAAATTCTGCCCCCTTTAAAGCGATCTCTGAAGGAGTGATGTCTCTGGCCTTTTATTCTCTCCATCACACAAAGGACAATCTGAGATTAGCATATTCATTTTTCATTATTCATTCAACAAGCTTCTGCTTGAGCTCAGTTGAGGTCAGTTCTTGAGTTGCTTAATAGCAATATATATTAACATACACTATATATTAATATATAATATATATTATCATAATATTAGTGTTGATATCTTAAGTGCAAGTCGGAGTCAGCCAGGCCTAGGCAAAGTGAAAAACAGCAGCTCTTTAGAAAGAATAACTCTCACTTTCATCCTGTACCAAAGTTTTGTTTTTTTTTTTTTTTAACCTTTTCCTGTGTTACGAGTAACTAGGGTGTCAGCAATCCCAAATTTGGGCCATTGAGTTCTTACTCGTTGCGCAGACGCACACACACACACACACACACACACACACACCCATCCTCAAGCTTTTCTGTGCAGTTCTGCCCACTTCTGCAGCTGCCCTCGGCCTCTTGATCCTACCCTCCCCTCTCCAAGGTACTCACAGAGTCTGCGTGCTGGGCGGCAGGCTGGGGATGCGGTGGATATCTTTGCAGGTGACTCTGAAGTCATCCTCCTGGTGGCACTCGCAGGGGGGAGACGGACACCCTTTCCCCGCCAGGGTCCTGGGCAGGGCAAGAAGCAGCGCCAGGTGCAGCAGGGGCGTCGGCCTCATTTTCCAAGGGTCCCAAGGCTATTTCTTCATCCTCCACGATCGTCTTGGCCCTCTGCGGCTCAGGTTCCCGCAGGCTGAAGGACAGAGGGAGTGTGGGAGGAGAGAGGACTCGCTGGGGTTGTGACTTCAGCTCCCAAGAGGAAGCTGGAGAGGGGAAAAGAAGTGGCTCTTGAATGTTCTGTTTCCCTAGGCAACTGTCCACCCCAACAAGACTAATTGCTTCACTCTCGGTGCCCTGAGCCACGCAGCCCGCTCCGTCGGTTCCAGACACTCAACACCAGTCCGACTTGTCCCTTCTCCTTTCCAGCCAGCCCCACGCCCTCCTCCCAGGAGTTCTCTCCAAAGCCTAGTTTAGACGCTACCTTGTCTCTAAACCCAGTGGTCCACCCTTTCCTGTGGGGAGCCTCCCGAGGGCACCGCCTGCTGGGACCACGTGCACGCACTCCAACCAGAGTAGGTCCCCGCGGCTGGACTGTCTCAGGGCGGACGGGGGTCCTGCAGAACTTCGGCTTCTCCCGACCTAAGAAGCCTCTGCGAGGAGTCGGAGGCGGGCGTACCCCGCCGGGCAGCCGGAGTGCGGCCGCAGCGGAGTGCGACACCCGGGGTAGATCCTCGCTGCCCGCCCAGTTCAGCGCAAACCAGGAACCCCGGGGTGCGAGCCGCCACGAGCACAGAAATCGCCGCGCGGACTCCCCCTGCCGCGCGCGGCTCCCGGGGCAGGTGAGGACTCTGCGAGGCGCGTCAGCAACTGCGCTCTGGGGCCATCTGCTGCGCAGAACAGGGAACTGCAGGAACACTTGGGTGTCCGGATCGGAACTCTGAATCCCAGCTTTGCCATAGGATTGCAAGCTGGCCGGTAAATTCTGGTCTGCCCAGGAATTTTATTGAGCCATATTCTGCTCGCCCACCGCACCCTCCCCCCCGGGAAGGTGGGAGTAAAAAGAACACGTAAGTGGCACAATATCTTCTACTTAGCGCAGTAACCAAAAACATAATTTAAAATCAGATCGTCCCAATTTCCCTCTTAGAAGCCTCCAGTTGGGCGCCTGGGTGGCTCAGTCGGTTAAGCGGCTCTCTTTGGCTCAGATCAAGATCCCGGGGTCTTGGAATCCAGTCTCACGTTGGGCTCCCTGCTGGGCGGAGAGCCTGCTTTTCCCTCTCCCTCTGCCTGCCGCTCTGCCTACTTGTGCTATCTCCCTGTCAAATAAATAAATAAAATCTTTAAAAAAATTTTTTTTAAGAAGCCTTCAGTTGCTTACTAAATTCTCCTCGGAGTAAACAGAATATTAGCTCCTTATATACTGTGTGACTCCATTCATATGTTCCTAGAACGAATAATAATTCGGAAATCCGAATAATAATTAGTGAGACTGATAAGAAAAAAGGCAGGAAAGAACTCACAGGGGTTATGGGAATGCTTTATATTTTAATTAGCCTGAAAGTTAAGTGGATGTATATATTTATTTAATTTCATTTCACTGAACACTTAAAATATTTCAAAGTTTATAACCTTTTATTAATAATCACCCCAAAATAGAAACAACGCAACAGTCCATTGACTAGGTAATTAATGAACAGTGATGCATCCATACAATGGAATACTCTTCTAAAAAAAAAAAAAGAATTCCAAAACAAAAAAGAAAGAAAGAAAATTATATACAAATTCTTTAGCCTAACCAGTAAGATCCTATTGTAGGGACTGGTAAGCTTTTTCTGTAAAGAACTATATAATAAATAAATAAATAAAAAATAAATAAAAAATAAATAAACAAAGGCCACATTCGATCTTTGTTGCATTTTCTCCTCCTCCTCCTCCCCTTTTTTATACAACCCTCTACAAACATAAAAGCCACTCTTAGCTTGTAGACTGTACCAAAACAGACCCGGGGCAGGATTTGACCTGAAAGCCAAAGGTTGCTGATTCCTGCCTTTCAAGGTCCAGCCCCTACCATCCCTTTGCTAGACCTGGTTTATTATAAGACAAGTTTATTATCACCTCCGGGATTTGTTGTCGCTGGAACTCCATGCTGAACAAGCTATCCCCACATCTTCACATTATTTAAATCCTGCTTTAAATATCACTGCCTCAGGAGGGTCTCCTCTTAAGATCCTCATCACATTACCCTTTTCAGTATCACCAAACCACTTATCATTGGTTATTGTTTTTCATTAGTTTCCTAATATATTGCCTGTCTCTCTGCTCTCCCATCCCCATCAAAATAGAAGCTCTAGGTGTACTAATCAGGAAAGAAAGAAAAGACACAACGTACTGGTCTCAGGTATGAGAGAGTTGACATTAGAACACAGTATACAGTTACGAAGAGGGTGACAAGAGAATATTATGGACACATTTATGCCAATAATTTAAAATTTGTTAATGTTCTTAAAGAAGCAGCTTTTTTTTTCATGGATTCTAGATTGTTTTTTATGTTCTATTTCATTGATATATGCTCTTTATTGCTTTTTTTTTTTGTATCCTTTGGGTTGAATTTGTCCTTAGTTTCTTAAATTTTCTTTTTTTTTCTTTTCTCTTTTTTAAAGTAGTCTCTGTGCTCAACATGGAGCCTAATACAGGGCTTGAACTCACTACTCTGAGCTCAAGACCTGAGCTGAGATCAAGAGTCAAATGCTTAATGGACTGAGCCACGTAGGTGCCCCGTCCTTCTTAGTTTCTTAAGTTAAAACCTGGAGGCATTGATTTGAGATCTTTTCTCTTTGATAACATTATGGATATATTATGCTATGTATTTTCCCGTAAGTACTACTTCAGCAACATACAAGTTTTGATATCTTATAAATTTATTTACCTTCAGCTTAAAATACTTCCTAATTTTTAAAAATTTCTTCTTTGACTCATGGGTTATTTAGAAATATGTGAGTTTCCAAGTATATGGGGATTTTCCTGATCTCGTTCTATTACTGATTTCTAAAAATACTTCATTTAGGGAAAGAATATAGTTTTTATGACTTGAGAACTTTTAAATTTAGTGACATTTGTGACTCAGAATGTGGTCTATTTTGATAAAGGATCAGTGTACATTTAGAAAAACATGTGCATTCTTTCGTGAAGGCATGAATTCTGTAATTGTCAATAGGTTATACTGTTGATAATGTTCAAGTCTTATGTATTTTTTATGATTTATCTATTTATTATATCAATTAGGAGATGTGGGTACTGAAATTTTTTACTACATTGATGTGGGTACTGAAATTTTTTAATACATTGCAGATTTTTCTTTTTTCCATTCCATTTCTGTCAATTTTGGCTTTGTGTATTTTGACATTCTGTTATTAACTACATAAATGTTTAGGAACTCTCTCTCTCTCTCTCTTTTTTTTTTTTTTTTTTTGGACAGACAGAGATCACAAGTAGGCAGAGACATGAGCAGAGAGAGAGAGGAGGTAGCAGGCTTTCTGCTGAGCAGATAGCCCAATGCGGGGCTGGATCCCAGGTCCCTGGGGTCATGACCTGAGCCGAAGGCAGAGGCTTAACCCACTGAACCACCCAGGCGCCTAGGAACTCTCTTATTTCTGGGTGATTTGATGCCTTTATCATTACTAAATGGACTTCTTTATTTTTGTGATATCCTTTGTTCTTTAATCTACTTATTGATAGAGCCAATCCAACTTTCTTTTGATGAGCTTTAGCATGCTATTGTTTTTCTATACTTTTTTCAACCTCTTTATATCTTTATATTTAAAGTACATTTCTTATACATACCATAGAGTTAAGTTTGTTTTCAACCTGACAATCTCTACCTTTTGTTTTGGCTGTATAGATTATTTATATATGTCATTACTGATAATAAATTTAAGTCCATAATCCTGCTACTAGTTTTCTGTTTGTCCCATCTGTTTTTTGATGTTTCCCTCCCCTTTTTTAACCCCCCTTTTGGGTCAATCTGGGAACTTTCATCATTCCATTTTATCTTCTTTGTTGACTCATCTATAACTCTTTGTCTGGTTAGTATAGTGGTCATTTTAGAGTTTGCAGTATGCATCTTTAAGTTATTATAGTTTACCTTCAGTTGATATTATACCGCTTTATGTATGATCTAAGATCTAATTTCTGTTTTTTCTCTCCTACGGCCTTTTGCCATGCATTTTACCTACACATAAGTTATATGGCCTTTTGCCATGCATTTTACCTACACATAAGTTATAAGTCCCATAATACATTGTTATTTGTTAAGAGAGCCAATTATCTTTTTTTTAAAGACTTTATTTATTTATTTGAGAGAGCGAGAGAGAGCAAGAGAGAGAGAGAGAGAGAGTGAGAGCGCAGATTCCCTGGATCCCAGGCTCCATTCCAAGGTCATGACCTGAACTAAAGGCAGACACTTAACTGACTGAGCCACCCAGGTGTCCTGATAGCCAATTATCTTTTAAAAGAATTTAAATCATAAGACTTTCATTAACATTTCTTGTAGTACATATCTTCTGGTTATGATTTCAGCTTTTGTGTGTCTGAAAAAATATTAGTCTTGCCTTCATTTTTAAAGTATATCATTGCTACACATAGAATTAAAGATTGACAGTATTTTTCTCTTTCAGTATTTAAAAAACCCTGTTCCATTGATTTGTTGCTTGCATTGTATACAAGGATGAATATTCTGTCATAATTTTCTTTGTTCTTTTGTGACACACTTTTTTTTCCCCTCCCTCAGCCCACTTTTAAAAGACTTTCATTATCACTGGTTGATTACCATGTACCTTGACGTATTTTTCTTTATATTTCTTTTGCAGTATTTTGAGGTTCTCTGATATTTGTATTTATGGTTTTCATTAAATTTGGAAAATTTTTAGCCATTATTTCTCTATATTTTTTCTATTCCCTATCTCTTTCCACTCTTTTGAGGGTTCTGATTATTATACTTTTATTAGGCTGATTAAAGTTGTCTCACAAAGAGCTCATTGATATTTTTTTCATTAGAAAATTTCTTTTTCTCTCTGTTTTTTATTTTGAATAGTTTCTTTTGCTGTGTCTTCAAATTCCTTTTTTTTTTTTTTCCTTCTCTGAAATAGTTGATGTGGTACTAATCCCATTAGTATAAATTTCATCTCAGGTGAAGTTTTCATATGTAGAATTTCAAATTAAGCCTTTTTCATATTTTCCCTGTCTCTAAGTAACTTCTTGAACATATAAAACACAATAACTATCTTGATGTCTGTATTTGTTTAATGGTAACAAAGTATCACAAACTTGATGGCTTACAACAACAGAAAAATAATTCCCTCCTAGTTTTGGAGGGTAGAAGTCCAAAATCAAGTTGTCGTCAGGTCCATGTTCTATGTGAAGGTTCTAGGGAAGGCTCTTCCTTACTGCTTCTAGCTTCTGATGGTTAGCAATGTTCTTTGATGTCCCTTGGCTTCCATCACTCCAGTCTCTCCTCTGTCATCACAAGATGTTCTCTCTGCATGTCTCTATGACCAAAGTCCCCTCTTCATATAAGGACACCAGTCATTGGATTAGGGTGAGCCCCAATCCAATATAATAACCTTCGATTTAACTTGAATATCAATTTAACTTGAATATCTACCCTATTTCTAAATAAGGTCACAGTCACAAGGACTGGGTATTAAAACTTCAAGATATATTTCTGAGGGACACAATTCAATGCGCAAAAATCTCCTCGTTTGGTTATTCTAACATTTTTGATAGTTCTGGGTCAGTTTACATCGGTTTATCTTTCTCCTAAAAAAGGTTGCATTTTCCTTCTTGGCATGCCTGATCATCTTTGTTTGGATAGTAGATATTATAAATTTTATTCCTTTTGGTGCTGGATTCTTTGCCTTCATATAAATATTCTTGGTATTTGTTACCAGATATGGTTAATTGCTGGGAAATAGTTTGATCTTTTTGGATCTTGCTTTCAAGGTTTCGTTAGGTGGGACCAGAGTAGCGTTTGAACTTTCACTAGATATTCCCCATTCCGGGGCCAAGAGTTTTCTGAGTATTCCACCTAATGATCCATGCATAACGAAGCATTTCGGTCCAGCAGTTGGGAGTAATCACTGTTCCTGGTCCTGTGTGACAGGCATTTTCCCCTCCCATCTTGTCAGATGCTTCCCTCTCTAGCTTCAGTTTCCTCAAAAGCACGGGAAGTTGCGTGCTCTGCAGAATACTCCATGGAGACCCTTTTTGGTTCTCTGGAGTTTTCTATGTAGCTCTCTTCCCTCCAGATTTTGTCCTGCAGCCTCCAGTTACATTGGGCTTTTCAAATTCTCAGCTCTGTTTCCTCAATTCAGAGAATGCACTGGGCTCTGCCTGGCTTCCTTCTCCTGGTACCATGGCATGGAAATTCAAGGCAGGAACTTCTGGCAATCCTAAAGCTAATCTTATTTGATTCCTGTCTCTCAGGGATCATTGCCCTTTTTTGTCTGATGCTTACTGTTTTAAAAAGCATTGCTTTGTATATTTTACCTGCTTTTGTTTCTTTGTTTGTTTGTTTGAGTCTGGTGGGAGGGTTAATCTGGTCTCTGCTACTCCATCTTTTCTAGGAACAGAAGTGGTATCCTGAGATCTGTAAAATTTTAATCAGGGTTTTGATTGCATAAATTTGGCTTGGTGATAATTATAATGCAGGTAAATTCTACTATGTCTACTGTAGTTCATTAAATTGAATAAGCCTCAGGATAACTAACAGCCTGCTCAACAAATTGCTATGACAATCGATAAAGCAATTTTCTTTCCTTAGCATAATTTTTAAACTAGGACAAATGAACACATGAGATGAGAAAATGAGTCACTTTAAGTAAAGAGAAAAGTGTTAGCATTCAGATCCATTAAAAACACACAAAAATCCCTTTAAATATAACAGATTAGTGAGAATGGCTATAGAACATGACATATTTTTTTTGGTAGAAGAACCATTAAAATGGTCCAAATATCAGAAAAGAGTGTTTAGTGTGAATTCCCCCTTTTTTTCCCCAAAGGTGTCTATTAAGGTAGAGCAAAGGCTGTATTACTTTGCTTTAATGAATTGTTTTAGAATTTTGGGTTTGTACATTAGTAGTTGTTCATTTTGACCTGAATGCATACAAACTGCTGTGATTTTTATCTGTGGTGTTCCTGACAGTGACAGATGCCTATAATTAGTAACTGTGTGACCGAAAAGAACTGTATGGAATCAACAGTGCTTCTACACAATGAATGGTTGATGATGATTCTTTCAGAAATGGGCATTGCCATCTTTGGAATATCTTTTCTTATTTTCACTCTCCTCAGACTTGCAGTTATCTGAAAACTTGATTGCAGAAAAGGTCAAGAACCACTTAGGATCACTTTTTGCTGACTTAAAGAGAATGGCTTTCATCACTGTCATTGTTCAGAGAGAATTTTGAGTAGTTCCATTCAGTCCTAACAAATCAGGATGTTGGAGATTTTTCCTTTACCTTAGCCTAGCATCCCATTTTGGTGTTTCATCTTCCTTCTTATGATTTATAATTGTCCTGTGGTATTACAAGGGAGCTTGCCCATCTGTGGTGGCTAGATGGAACCAAGCAGAGAAGAGTGGTACTGATGATCATTATCTGTGCTGGACAATCATTAGACAAAATGCAGGCTGCTTTTGGAGGGACATTCTCTCTTAGTGCCAATGGGCAGGTTAACTAGGTTTAGGCTATGAATAGTACTTGCTTGAGTCTTGAGTGGAGGCTGGGTACTCTATGGACATAAACTTTCCTTCAACATCTTCACTTCTGGCCCCCAGACCCCCGTCTGAGGACTCTCTTTTCTGTTTCTTTCTTTTTTTTAAATTAAATTTTATTTTTTCAGTGTTCCAAGATTCATTGTTTATGCGCCACACCCAGAGCTCCATGCAATACGTGCCCTCCTTAATACCCACCATCAGGTTCACCCATCCCCCCACCCCCTCCCCTCCAAAGCCCTCAATTTGTTTCTCAGTTATCACAGTTTCCCATCAGGAGTCACTTCTATTTTGGGGGACTGCTCTTGTTTATAATTTTTTAAAAAGATTTTATTTATTAATTTTGACAAAGAGAGATCACAAGTAGGCAGAGAAGCAGGCAGAGAGAATGAGGGGGAAGCAGGTTTCCCGCTGACCAGAGAGCCTGATGCGGGTCTGATTTCAGGACCCTGAGATCATGACCTGAGCTGAAGGTAGAGGCTTAAATTAACCCACTGAGCCACCCAGATGCCCCATTCATGATATTTTCTTCCAAATCCTTTGCTTATAAGCATTGGACCAGCTCTTTTCTGAGAGCAAGATTGGCTTCATGGGTTTGTGATGTGCAATTTCTTTTTGTTATTTTTTTAATTTGTGTATAGTTGACACACAATGTTACATTAGTTTCTGGTGTACAACATAGTAATTCAAGAAGTTTATATATTATATTATATACTATGTTCACAAGTGTAGCTACCATTTGTCACCATATACTACAGTGTCATTGACTATATTCTTTATGCTGTGCCTTTTATTCTCTTGACTTATTTATCCATAATTGGAAGTCTGTATATTCCCTCTCCCTTTCATCCATTTTGCTCCTTCTCTCTCTCTCCCTCAATTCTGGCAACCATCAGTGAAATCATATGGTATTTTTCTTCCTCAATCTGACTTATTTAACTCAGCATAATATCCTCTAGGTTCCTCCATACTGTCATAAATGACATGATCTTATTACATATATCACACCTTCCTTATCCGTTCCTCTATTGATGGACACTTAAGTTCCTTCTTTATCCTGGCTATTGTGAATAAAGGTGCAATAAACATGGGCATGCACATGTTTTTTGAATTAGTATTTTCATTTTGTGTAAAATATCCAGTAGTAGAATCACTGGATCATATGGAATATCTATATTTAATTTTTGGAAGAAATTCCATACTGTCTTCATGTGGCTTTACCAATTTACATTCTCACCAACAGTGCAAGAGGGTTCCTTTTTTCCCACATCCTCACCAACGCTTTTTTCATAGTGGCTGTACCAATTTACATTCCCACCAACAGTGCAGGAGGGTTCCTTTTTTTCCACATCCTCACCAACGCTTGCTATTTCTTGTCTTTTTTTTTTTTTTTTAATTGTAGCCATTCTGACAGGTATAAGGTGATATCTCATTGTGGTTTTGATTTGCTTTTCCCTGAAGATTAGTGATGTTAAACATCTTATGTGTCTGTTGGCCATCTATATATCTTCTTTGGAAAAGTATCTATTCATGTCCTCTGCTCATTTTTAAATTAGATTGTTCTGGGTTTTTGAAGTGCTGAGTTGTATGTTTTTTTTTTTTTTAATGTATTTTATATATTAACCCCTGATAGGATATGTCATTTGCAAATATCTTCTCCCATTCAGTAGGTTGGTTTATTTTGTTGATGGTTTCCTTCACTGTAAAGCTTTCTATTTTGATGTAGTCCCAATAGTTTATTTTTGCTTTTGTTTCTGTGTCCTACCAGACATATCTAGAAAAATGTTGCAATGGTCAATGCCAGAGAAATGCCTGTGTTCTCTTCCAGGATGTGTATGGTTTCAGGTCCCACATTTAGATCTTTAATCTATTTTGAGTTTGTTTTTGGTATAGTGGTAGAAAGTGGTCCAGTTTCATTCTTTGGCATGTAGCCATCCAGTTTTCCCAGTACTACTATTGAAAAGGCTGTCTTTTCCCCATTGTATGTTCTTGCCTCCTTCGGCATGGATTAATTGACCATAATTGTGGACTTATTTCAGGACTCTCTGTTCTGTCCCATTGGTAATCTGTGCAATTTCACAGGGCCCTATTCTTGGTTTAAGGCTCTGCTGACACCATTTTGACAATCTGAATCAGTTTTGAACAGGGCCTGACATTTTCATTTTGCACTGGGCCCCACAAGTTATGTGGCCAGTCTTATGTGAGAATCTAGGTGCTTAATGCTCACTAGCCAGGGCGAGAATACTTTTTCTTCTTCTCTTCCTCGTCTTCTCCCTTTCTGCTTCCTGTGGTCACATAACTTCTCTGAGGCTGTAAGCACAGACCAGCTTAGCTGGATGAAATAGAGGTGGGAGAAGAACCAATTGGGAAAAGCGAATACTTGAGGAAATTCTTAGTTAGTATTCCAATTATATTTTTCTGTCACATGGAAATAATCAGTTTGTTGCTTTTGTTTCACAGTAGTATGAATTTGCAAGGTATTGGCAAAATACAACTTCTGCTCCTTTTACTTGAAACAGTGCTGTCCAACAGCCTCTAATGGAGTAGCTTTCTTTCCTTTTCTCTGCTTATCCATTCCATATGAATTCGGGTATGATGATGGTGTCAGGGCTCTCAGACTAGTCCCATCCCAGAACCTTCTATGGATTAACCCATTTAGATTTTTTTTTTTTTTTTAAGATTTCATTTGTTTACTTGACAGACAGAGATCACAAGTAGGCAGAGAGGGAGGGGGAAGCAGGCTCCCTGCTGAGCAGGGAGCCCAATATGGGGCTCGATCCCAGGACCCTGGGATCACGACCAGAGCCGAAGGCAGAGGCTTTAACCCACTGAGCCACCCAGGCACCCCAGCCCATTTAGATGTTTAATGTTTGGTATGGTTTGAAATAGTTTCTGATGAAATTGCTCAAGAATTAATGTAATGTTAAGATCTCAGATCTCACAGGCTGGACAATTGGGCTTCACCAAAGTAATCTTAGTCAAGAGTGTTTGGATTTCAATCAATAGAATTTAAGCTTCAAAGGGAAATCTTCAGAAGGCAACAAGGTATATTCTTTGATCTCAGCATCTAGAACAAAATAATAAACTAAGTTTCAATGCTCATGGAACTCACTTTCTGGGGTATCATATTATATATCAGCCAACATATCCTGAGGGCTTACTATGGACTAGGCACTGGGTGAAATGCTTCATATACATTCATTTTTTTTATCCTCAAAACAACTTTACTCCATTTGGCAGGTGAAGAAGTGATGACAGAGTGATTGGGTACTTGCTTGAGATAAGATAGCTGAGAGATATTACAGCTAAGATGTGAACCCAGGTGCTCTCGGTCAAGAATCTGTGCATTTAACCAACTTCGGCTGCCTCTAATGGATCCCAGAACACAAGTATATGGAATACAGTGGAAATAACAAGAGATTAAAGCCAGGAACTTGGAATTTGTCAGGAGTCAAGATTCTGTCCTCTTAGGCTTATTTTCTCTGGGGCTGCACAGTTTACTTTTGCTGATTTACTCATTTCTCTCTCTTTCTCTGCAGATTAGATTTTTCCATTTTTCCTCGAAGGATGATGAAGATGGTCACCTCACCGTGACAGCCTCAGTTTGTACTTGTACATTAAGACTCTTCAGGCAACGAGTTGAATGTTGGGGTCCCAATTTTAAACCCTTAAAGGATAAAGAACCTGATGGGCCCAAATTGTTTCAGCCATGGACCAAAAAGCCATGGTTAGAGAAGGGGCTTTATATAATATAAACAAAGCTTTGGGGCCCCAGACTGTGGGTAGAATCATTTCAAGTTAAGAGGTGATATGGGTGAGGTATGTCAAAAATATCTGTCACACCTACCATTATCGAGGTATCCTGTTGTAGGAAGATCACTGGTGACACTAGTTGTAATTGGGTACAATTTTGAGGAAATCACATGTTTCAGGCTGAATCAGGTCTGCCTCCCCAGCTTTGTGGGTTGAAGCTCGAAGCATCAATATTACCATATTTAAAGGTAGTGTCTGTAAGCAGGTAATTAACGTTTAATGAGGTTTTGAGGATGGGGCCCTAATCCCAAATAACTGGTATCTTCATAAGAAGAGCAAGAGACCTCAACTACCTGCCTTCATGGAGAAAAGGCGATGTGGGAACAAAGAGAGAAGACAACTACCTGCAAGCCAAGGAAAGAGTCCTCAGGCGAACCTAAACCTGCTGATACCTTGCTCTTGGACTTGTAGCTTCCTTAACTGTGAGAAATAAATCTCTGTTTTTTTAAGCAGCCCATTCTGTGATATTTTATTATAACAGCACTAGCAGTGTACTCTCTCTCTGTTTCTATTTACAGTGTTTGCAAAAGAAGGGTTCTGCAGGTGATAATCTTTGTGGGTTTTTTCAACTCTTAAATCAGGTATTTTATTAAAACAACACTAGCAATGTAATCTCTCTCTGTTTCTATTTACATTGTTTGCAAAAGAAGGGTTCTGCAGGTGATAATCTTTGTGGGTTTTTCCAACTCTAAAATCAGGTGATTCTACTTGAGTATGGTTTTGGGGTTGGATTATATGGGTCTGTCATACTGATTAAAGGCAGTAAATGTTTTTGGGAGTTATAAGACACATTTTGTGTAAAACGTTTTTTGTTGGCTTTCTTATTTTGTCTGTTTTGTTAAGGAGGAGAACGATTCTATGATCGGACTTCACTAGATTTTTTCTGAAGTCATATATGTAGATTGAGAGCACATCATCTGACAAAAAAGCTGCTTTAATTTAATAGTGTATTTTAAAATATCTTGGTCATAATGAACTCAAATTTTATTCTCCACCCATTAGTCCCAGTTGCGTCCTCTGATTTTGCTTTATTTTGTTAATATCACTTCAAGAATGGGGTCTCCAGAATTTAATCTTTTCTCTGAATAGGGTTGGACCAGTGAAGAGAGGTTGTGGACAGTTGATTTTTATTAATGCAGCCCGAAATGACATTAGCTTTTTTGGTAGATCTTGCATTTGATCAGATATCACTTCCCTAAAAAGTTTCTCTTTCACGTCTCTTCATGGAAACCTACACAGTACCTTATCATCCAGATTTGTAGAAATTTGTTTAATAAATGTTTCTTCACTTGACTCAGCAACATGAAGGCAAAGAAGCTGTTGTTCATCTCTTCATGTTTATTGCATCTTTAGTGTGTAATACAGGTGTCTGGTTGCTAGAAAGATGGCATACATTTGTTGAATTACATGAATGAATATGATTGTTCTGAAAAATTAAAATGCAGAGTTATTATGTTTCTGCATGCATATGGGAAAATTTTATGGCTGTTTTGAATTATCTTAATCTCTGTATCAGGTGGAATATATTCTTGAATAAAACTATGAGCAAGCAGCTTGAAGATATGAAAATACATAGGTAATTTTTAGAAGAATTATTTTATGTTCAAACTGGTTATGAAATAAACTTCACCCCTCAATACTGGATAGAGAAAATAATTGAATTATTTGAATATATCAAATTTGTATGCTAATTATTGATGATTTTGTGTATGGATGGTGGGGGGGATGTGGAGAGAGAGAGTGAGAGGTGAAGTGAGGAAGACTGAGAAAAGAGATACTGATTTGAAAAGATCTGGCCCCTGCCTTTGAAGGGCTGAGTTTGATGTAATGGGAAATGGATAATTATAGCACAAAATAGGGAAACTGCATCGAATGCGATCTAGGTTTTCTTGAAGTAGCCAGGAAAGCTTTCACAGATAAAGCAAATTTTGATTTTAGCGTTGAGGAGGAAGTGATCAATGGTCTTTTTGGCAGAACACGAGGAAATGAGGTTCTACATGACTAACTGATTTTCACTTCTTCATAGCTTTTCCAAAGTTGAATTCTTTGCTGGGGTTTTTATAGCCCTCCGCCCCGACTGAAACCAACTTCTACTTGGTGGAATATGTCTCTCTCATCTTCTAGAATGACTGAGGAGATGACACCCTAGACTGAATGTAGCCCCTGTTTGGTTTGCTGTTAATGAGTTATGTGATCTTGGGTAAGTCACTCCTTCCAGACCTAAAGGGTTTGACTAGATAATTTCTGTTCTCTTGCAGTTCTAAGAATTTGTGAGCTTTCGGAAAAAGATGCTGGGCTCTGCTATTAAGGGGATTTGTACATTTCACTTCTGGAAAGTACTCTTCCCTATTCTGAAAGGAGTAAAAGAAACGGAGTCAGTTATTATTGCAACTACTTTGAATTTTTCTTATTTTTTAAAAAGTGAATGTTTTAGACTTTTCTGAATAAATTACGGTCGGGGGCAAGGCAGCTAACTCACTATCAGGTGTTTCCTGCCTATAAAATCTACTGGCCCTTTAAGAAAAAAGAACAGGGCAAGAGGGCGCGGCCTAGGGACTCAGGTGCCAGCTAATCCGGCTTCTTCCGGGAAAGTTGCCTTAAAGCCAGTCGTATGGCATCCTGGGATTTGAAGTTTCTCTTCGGGCAACTCTCTTGATGGCTCCTTACTTTTGAAGACAAGATGGACTACAACTCCCAGAGGGCCAAGCGGCAGCAGCGGGGTCTTGTTCTCTCGCCGTGGCTAGGCGGCTAGTTCAAGTTGCCATAGCTGCGAGTCTGGGGAGAGCACAGTCGGTTGCGCCGCAGCGTCAGGTCAGTTGCACCTTCTGGGTCGCTGGCGGCCGTGGGAGCCGGGAGGGGCCTCGGCGATGATCCGGCTTTAAGGACCTGGGGTCCTCTTCCTATCTCAGGTACCTGCTCCCAACCGCCTCCTCACCCTTTCTTTACTACTTCCCTATTCTATCTTAGAAGTTTTAGGTCTTTCTTCCACTAGTCCCAGAGGTGGGGACGCCAAAGCTGCGGAAATCTGGGTGTGGCGGTGGAAGGGTGGAGTGCGTGAGGGTGGGGGGAGACAGCGTGCCAAGTGTCCCCACGCCCCTTCCTCAGCATGAGTGTTTACGGTCCGGTCGTGGTTATGTTATCCAGGGAATTTGAACTACATAGGCCTTTTGGGGGGAGCCGGTAGTCTTGGTGCCAGCAGCTGCGAAGCCTGAGCTGTCAAGGATATTGGGCTCATTCTGGTGTTAACTTGCCTGGGATATAACGACGTTTTGTACCTGTTCTGTGGTTACAAAAGTGCTGCTTTCGGGAGCGCTGTATTAGCCACCTGGCTTTCCTAGGCCATCATGGAAGTTGGGTGTTAACAGTCCCTTACTTAAATTATTTCGTAGGAACACCTCACATTGAATGCCAGCTGCATCCTTTATTGGTTTGACGAAGCTCGGTCACTGAGGCAGATGTCTTGTAAAACCACTTTGCAGCCGTGTCTGAGTAGTGTGTAGGGTATTTCACACATGGTCTGACACAGTGGAAGGGGTCAGTATTTGTTATTTATTTATTTTAATTCTGCAGGACTGTGCTCGGTTATAGAAATATAAGATGAGCCACACACACACAAGTTTTAAATTTTCTAGTACTCACGTTGAAGAAGTAAAAAGAAACTGGTGAAATTAATTTTAAGAATTTATTTAGCACAGTATATCCAGAACTTTTTCATTTTAACATGTAGCCAAGTGAATCTTTCTGAGATATTTTACGTTTTAAAACAATCTTTTCAATGGCACTAAGTCTTCACAATCTGTTACATGTTTTACATTTACAGCACGTGTCATTTCGAACCCCCCAGATTTTAAGAGCTCAGTAGCCACATGTGGCTAGTGACTGCTGTATTGGCAGCATAGAGAGAAGCTTAAAACTTCAGCCATTTCACACTGGTACAGAAAAATTTGGTTGATTGTATGACTTACCTTGGGAAGTTTGCCTCTTTGTTAGATGAGTGCATTGTGTGTGTATGTTACCCGTGTCTTCTCTGTCATTGCATGACATGGGTCACTTTGAACTCTCTGACAGTTTATTTTGATTTAATTTTTGCAGAGTGCATTTTTCTTCAGTTGTTTATATATGTATTCCCAGAACTACTTCTTAAAAAAAATTTTTTTTTAATCTATTTATTTGTTTGACAGAAGGAGAGAGATCACAAGTAGGCAGAGCAGCAGGCAGAGAGAAAGGGGTAAGCAGGATCCCCACTGAGCAGAGAGCCTGATGCAGGGCTCGATGCAGGGCTTGATTCCAGGACCCTGAGGTCATGACCTGAGCAGAAGGCAGAGGTTTAACTCACTGAGCCACCCAGGCGCCCCTCCAGAACTACTTTTTGTGTAGACAATGACCAGTTCTCAGAAGAGCTTTCTGTGGATTCTTCCTGACTGCTTTGAAAGCAGTCACAAAGAATTGAAAATATTTCTGTCCAGAGCTCTGTCTTACCACCAAAGACATTTTACTTTTACTTATTGTTTTGCAGTACTAAATGTGGGAAGAGTTGGGCAGCTTATAAAATATTTCCTTGACGTATGCTAGTAGATAGTTCATTACTGGCTTAGAAATAGAATTGGGCTTTTTTTTTTTTAAGATTTAATTAATTTATTTATTTGACAGAGAGCTCACAAGTAGGTAGAGAGGCAGGCAGATAGAGAGAGGAGGAAGCAGGCTCCCCGTTGAGCAGAGAGCCCGATGCAGGACTCGATCCCAGGACCCTGGGATTATTACCTGAGCCGAAGGCAGAGGCTTTAACCCACTGAGCCACCCAAGCACCTCTAGAATTGGGCTTTTAAATTCAAAAGTAACATGTTAACTTCATGGCCTGCCTTAGTGAGTTCACTCACAGATAGATGTGCTCAGGGACAGTATTTTTAGCCAGACTTGGGCTACAGTTCACACTAGGCCAGCCCAAAGGGTGACCAGGCATGAGTGGAAGTGACCAGTGAAGAGTATGCTGGCTGGATACTTGGATGTGAAGAATTCCTATGAGTTCACTGGGGCTTTTGCATGACACAAAGAACATTTTCTCTGTTGTCTGTTATGCTGTAAATTGTGCATGGTGAGGGTGAGTTTATTTTCATCCTTTATTATATATAAAAAAATTAAGGTTGTAGTTGTGTCTTACCCCCTTGTTTCATTTATCTGTAGGTGGTTTGGGGAAAGCATAGGGGCGACCAAAGATCATCTACTTGACGAGGCCTTTTGCCCTGAACCTCATGAAGAAATGATAGGAGGCAGACATATGTGCCTAAGAAGAGCACTGAGGAGAACACAGAGGAGAACAACACGGAGTTTTGGGGGTGTGCTTTGTAAGTAGGCTTTCTCCCTAAGTTTCTGAGTTAACAGATTTTCACACAGGGCAGCTAAGAGATGGACTTTTGGGGGGCAAGAAACTCCTTTCTAACCTGCAGTATAAAGATAGGATGGTTGTGAAAGGGGTGACCAAAGTTCAGATGAACAAACAGATTTGATGTTACAAAAATTCAGGGCAACAAACTAGATAATTTAAAAGCAACAATGATGTAACTGTTTCTGTTAGACAAGTATTTGAGAACCTATTTTGTCCCAAGCAATGTTTTAAGCACCTTTTACCTGTTATTGATATAATACTTTAATTCTTATTTTCATTTTGCAACTGAGGCAGTGGAGGTTCAGATAGATTTTTTTTTTTACTTGCTTGCTATCTGGAGCCAAAACAGTGGTCTTTGTCCCCTGATCTTTTGACAAATCCCAGCCCTGCCCCCTGCAAAGAGGCTGCATTGATGTTTATGATTGTTCTCTAATCAGATTTGATTTACAGTTAGCATTTTTAGATTAGATATACTATATAAGCTCTGTTTACTGTTACTTATCTCTTTATATGTTCAAAGGGGTCTGTTGGCCTTTTTTTTTTAAAGATTTATTTATTATTTGGGGGGGTGGGGCTAAGGGAGAGGGACAGAGAGAATCTTAAGCACACTCTATTAACCATGGAGCCTGATGCGGGGCTCGATTCCACAACCTTGAGATCATAACCTGAGCTGAAACCAACAGTGGGATGCTCAATTGACTGAGCCACCCAGGAGCCCTAATACTTTCATATTGCATTTTGATAAAGGGCCCTTCAATATAGAGGGGAGATGCATTGGAACCTTGCAATAACACCATGTACAAGATCTATGTTGTACAAAATTCTTAGAATTAAGGAATTTTAGAGGTGGAGGGGCCTGATTAGAATAATCTAGCCCAGAAGTTTTGAACTGCTGTCTTGATACATCTGGGAATAATATGAAAATAATCTAGGGTTCATTGTTATCTGTCTAATATTGTCACTAGTTTGATTCTCTTATGAAATGTTTCCAGTCTGTTCATACTATTTTATAGTGTGTTTTTCTTTCTTTTTAATGCATTACATGTTAGCACATATATTTCTATCTTGTCTGTTTTAACTGCTACCAGTATCTCAACGACTGGATCCATTTAATGTATTATTTGTTTTTTCTTGTTTATTTATTTATTTATTCTCTTAACCAATTCTGCAGTGAAATTATACACACACCCACATGCAAGATGTATACATTCATCTGCTTTTATTTTTTTGGAATAATATTTATTTATTTATTTTGAAGATTTATTCATTTGACAGACAGAGATTACAAGTAGGCAGAGAGTCAGGCAGAGAGAGAAGGGGAAGCAGGCTCCCTACTGAGCAGAGAGCCCGATGCGGGGCTCGATCCCAGGACCCTGGGATCATGACCTGAGCCAAAGGCAGAGGCTTTAACCCACTGAGCCACCCAGGTGCCCGGAATAATATTTATTATAAAATCTCTGAGTCAAAACATACATATTACTTATTTTTGTCTTGCCAGTTTTTTCCAGAAAAGTTAGTCTATGTTATTTATTTAAAAAAGATTTTATATATCAGTAGTGAAGTGACCAACCTACGCAGTAGTCCTCATCAAGTGAATCCCAAATAGAAATTAAAAGCACACACACAAAAAGATTTTATTTATTTGAGAGAGAGCGTGTGCACGCACACACACACACACACACACACAGGAGAGACAAGTAGGGGTAGGGGGGAGGGAGAAGCAGAATCCCAACTGAACAGGGAGCCCATGCGGGGCTGGATCCCAGGACTCTGAGATCATGACCCAAGCTGAAGGTAGACACTTAACCAACTGAGCCATTCAGGCGCCCTGAAAAATTATTCTAGTTAATACTCTTAAAGCAAGGTATACCCATGCCAAAGCTTTTTTTCATCTGCACAAAATAGAGAAACAAGAATATGATTTTATCATTTTAATTTGCAATTGTTAGGGAAATAAAGTAAGTTATATGTTAGGGCTGTGTATGTTCTGTGAATAGCCTGTTTACATATCCTTTCGTATCCTTTACTACTGCACTGTTTTTTTTTTTTCCATTTTTTAGAAGAGATGATTAATCCCTTCATTCTCATATATTGCAAATATTTTTCTGTGTTTGTCCTTTAGATTTTTAACCTTGTTTCTGGTGTCTTGTTATTAATTGTTATCAATGTTCCTAAGAGACTGATCAGGCCTTTCTCAGATATGTACACCTCCCTGAAATTCTTATAACTTTTAACATAGATCTGTACAATGCTGGTGCTTGGAGTGTTTAGGAGATGGGAGTATTTGTGGTTACATGAATCCAGTTAGCTGATGAACATTTAGAGTCTACCCTGTGCATCAGATTTGCCATGTAAATGCTCATGAATGAATGAGTGAGTGCTCATGGACAAATGAGCTTAGAGGTGAATGGAGGGATGAATTAAAGTAAGTAAGCCCTGAACTAGGCTTTTCTGAATGAAGAGAGATGTCACTGAAGAAGTGACCTATGATTAGTATTTATTTATTTACTTGGTTGTCAAATGATCCATTATTGAAATATTTCCCTTTGTAGTTCTTTTTTTTTTTTTTTTTTTTAAAAGATCTTATTTATGTATTTGACAGAGAGAGAGATCACAAGTAGGCAGAGGGGCAGACAGAGAGAGAGGGGGAAGCAGGCTCCCCGCTAAGCAGAGAGCCCAATGTAAGGCTTGATCCCAGGACCCTGAGATCATGACCTGAACTGAAGGCAGAGGCTTAACCCACTGAGCCACCCAGGCCCCCCTCCTCTGTAGTTTTTAAGTAGTTGGGCATTCCACTGCACTACCTGTTGATGTCATCTATGATGTCATGAGGGTGCCAGCCACCAACATTGCAGCTCACAGATTGGACAATCCCTAGGATCTCTTTAATGGTTCCAGAGAGTTCTCTGGCTAAAGATCTGTGACAGCTCTTTTAGACAATGTTGACAGTCTCATCAAAAGTAATATGTCCACTGTGGTTAATGTTTTTCTGTTTCTTTCTCTTGGTGATTCCTTGAGGGTTTTGATAATCAGGGCAGAGACAGAAGGTCCTACTTAATTCAGACCCCAAGGGCCCATCTTCCAGGGCCAGGGCAGACATGGTACTGACTTCCACACCAGTGCACATCAGGTACACGAGTTTGATCTTGTTGGAGTCAAACCTAGGTGGCATGGTGGAAATGGCTAGTGTTGGATGAACTTGGATTTAGGATGACTGAAGGCAGTTGCACCTTGGCCTCCTCTGACCCAAACACTAAAAGCCCTATGATAGTTTTTTAAAGGAAGAAGAGATAGGCAAATTTTATAGATCATAGAAAGAAAAAGCTTGATGGTGGGAGAGTGAAGGCTTTAAAATGGCAAAATAGGTTTACCTGTGAGCAGTGATTGGTACATTGAAGCAGTACTGAGAATGGACCCAGATGATAAAGAGCCTAAGTAATTGGGAGTTTAGAGCTCCATAGTACAGATAAATAAAAATTGAGGAATGCAGGTAGCTGCAAATGACAATGATAAACTAAAGTGATTTGTAGTAAGTCAAGGGAACTCTCTAAATTTGATTCACTTATAAGTTTTAATACATGTATTCAAGTCAATTTGAAATGTTTGTCCTTGTTTACCTTAAACAGACACATTATCAAGTATTCATATTTACACTGTTTTTTCAGTTCAATACATATTGTTTGATGGCTTAAGATAATTTAGGCCATTTACCACTAGAATTATTTCATGCAGCTGTTATTTAATTAGTACATGCTATTTGTGAAGTCCTGTTCTTTGACATTTGTCTCTGGATTAATTAGGGTAATAAAGACAATTTAATTGTAAATTCATTTAAAAATGTTCCAACTACATGCCCAGCACTATGCAAGGTATTGAAACACAACCATGAACAAAGTAAATGGAGTCTCTGATGAAATTTAGAGCCTGCTGAGGGAGCAGACCAGTAAACAGCCAGCTAGCAGTCCAGGGGCTGAGATGAAGTTGTATTCACTGTGGGCACTTGGCCCAGAGTTGGGACGGGGCAGTGAAGGAAAGCTTTTTAAGGGAAGTTTCCTGTACACTGAGATTTGAAGGGAAAAGTAAGAGTTAGTAAGGGAAAGGAGTGAAAAGAAGGTTCTAGGCTATGAATCCGGCAGGGAAATGAGTATGCCATATATGTTATATTTGAGGAATTGAAGGAAAATTCCATGACACGAACAGTTACAGTAAGGACATGTTTAATAAATGTCTTGCTATGATTATAGAGCTATAAGAATGTTGAGGATGGAAAGATCCCTTCTGGCTGGAGATGGAAGGCTTCACTGAGACTGTATTATTTGTGCTATGCCTGGAAAGATGAGTGAAATTTCGTTAAGTGGCAATAGTACACAGCAGAAGGTGTTCTAGACAGAACTCACAATATTAGGGAGGGAGGGAAGTGATAGGAGAATAGTTGGGATCAAGAGCTGAATGCAGACCTTATGTTTTCTATGGTTCTTTTGTTGGAGAGGAGAGTGGCTAGCTGAGGGTCTTGAATTCCTGATTCAAGAACTTAGACTCAATCTTACATGGGCAGTGATGTGTCCTTGAGAGTTGGAAAGGCTAGAAAAAGACTCACAGTTAGAGAAACCATTTTGGTGGCTAGGACTGAGTTGAGAAAAGTCCAAATGATGATTGGTTGCAGTGGCAATGAGAAGGGATAAATAGGAATGTGGGCATTGGAGAAAGGTTCAAGACTCAGCCTTGTCACGGGAGCTATATATAAACTTGGAGACTCATACTTAGCTTCTTTAAGCCTCTTATGTATATATTGTGATGACAATAGTACTTTGTAGGGTTATTGTCACATGATAAGCTGTTATGTGAAAGCCTTAGTTATTCAGCATTAATATTTCAACTTTTTTTTTTTTTTTTTCCTGAAGGGTTTTGAAATTGAGGTTTTTAACCAGGGTCTACTTCTATGTACTCCGAGTAATTTAACTTTTAAATGTAATTGGTTTTCAGTGATACTGTAGTGCATTTCATTATAATTGGATTCCTTTCTAACCCTATAGGCTTTATCATTTTATTTTATTTTTATTTATTTATTTGACAGAGATCACAAGCAGGCAGAGAGGCAGGCAGAGAGAGGAGGGGGGAAGCAGGCTCCCCGCTGAGCAGAGAGCCCGATGCAGGGCTCGATCCCAGGACCCCGAGACCATGACCTGAGCCTAAGGCAGAGGCTTTAACCCACTGAGCCACCCAGGCGCCCCAGGCTTTAACATTTTTATTCATGCTTTTAAAAACATTCCGAGAAACAGTTCATGGTTCAAGTCAAACTTAAGAACTCCAATGACCTTTTTAAAATAAATTTTGTAAGTGTGTGTTTTTTTAATATTTTGGAAAGAGTATACAAATCATTCTATTTATCCACTTCTAAAACTCTAGAGTAAACATATCCATAAGTACAATAGAAATATATTCCATTTTTTTTTTCATCATAAAAGAGTTAAAGGAAAGATCTAAAGATGCAAAGTAAAAGAATAATGGGACAAGAGAAAAGTCTGGGTATTGAGAGTGGCAGAAAAAGAGAAACAGAAAATATGTATAACACCACGAAGAGAATATCTTTTTTTAAAGTTTAAGTTTTTAGGGTATGGTTTCTAAAATAAATCGGTACACTTTTCTTCCTGAAATGTGTTGTAAATATATATATATTTTTTTAAGATTTTATTTATTTGAAACAGAGAGAGATCACAAGTATGCAGAGAGGCAGGCACAGAGAGAGAGAGGAGAAAGCAGGCTCCCCGCTGAGCAGAGAGCCTGACGCGGGCCTCGATCCCAAGACCCCGAGATCATGACCTGAGCCGAAGGCAGAGGCTTAACCCACTGAGCCACCCAGGCGCCCTGTTGTAAATATTCTTAACAAGAGGAAGGATTATTTGAAAGACAACTTAAAATAGCAGTAGTAAGTTGGGTTTACAGCACCTTTTTAGTTCTTTATTATCTTATATTCATCATATTAACCTTTAAACAAGTACATATGAAATATTCTGGCCCTAGGTGCATTTCTTGGAGCGAGAGGGTGGGTCATAAGAAATATGGTAGGGGAAGACAAAACATTTCAGTGATTGGGCAGTGTATTTGGAATTTACATATTTTTTTAATATATGGGATGCAGTGCAAAAAGCACTAGTTTAGAGACAGAACATGTGGATTCCATTTCTAGTATTGCAGCCTTTTAGCAGAGTCCTCACAGACAAGTATTTTACTCAAAGCTTTGTTTTTCTAAAGGCAGCAAAAGCTATGGGTTGTAATTGTACCAACTTTACTGGATTGAAATGGAGATCAAGAGAGAAAAGACTAATGAAAAGGCTTTGTAAGCCATAGAGCAATATGCAAATCTAAGGTATAAATAGCAATAAAATATTTTCTTAAAATTTTTAGTGTTGTTTTGTTCACTAGGAAAGTCAAGAGGAGTTTCTTTTTATACTTTATTTTAAAGATTTTAATGTATTTATTTGTCAGAGAGCACAAGCAGGGAGAGTGGTAGGCAGAAACAGGCAGAGGCAGCTGCCTGCCACTCTGCCTGCTTGTGAGCACTGTCTCTCTCCCTCTCTCTGACAAATGAATAAATAAAATCTTAAAAAAAAAAAAAAAAGAAAAAGAAACAGGCAGAGGCCGAAGCAGGTTCCCCCCTGAGCAAGGAGCCCTTTATGGTACCCTGAGACCTCAGCTGAAGGCAGCCACTTAACCTACACTGAAGCGTCCCTCTTTCTATACTTTAAAAACAAGGAGGAAGAGAACAAGTGTACTTCGTAATATACTTAAGAAATTGCTTGTTTCTTTTTAATGTTTTACAGAGAACAAATATCTCCAACTGCTATTTATGGTAGTTTAGAATTTTTTCTCAAAAATTACTAGCTTTTCACTTGTTTTATCAATTGCTTATGTTTACTTTCTGAATCCTAATTTGAATCTGTCCTTTCTTTCTTCTACCGTTAGAAGACAGCCTGAAACCAACCTGTTTTCTCATGGAGAGTAGGCTTAAGAGGAAACTTCAGGAAATTAACCATCTTCTGAACCAAATCAAATGATTTATTTGTAAACTGTATTTTTCAGTTAGCTTTTACTGCATAACAGATCAAACCTTGGAGGCATACGACAATACGT
Organism: Lontra canadensis; assembly: GCF_010015895.1. Lineage (NCBI taxonomy): Eukaryota > Metazoa > Chordata > Mammalia > Carnivora > Mustelidae > Lontra > Lontra canadensis. Next base: position 2,155,745 of record NW_022631058.1, on the reverse strand, counting down.
GTTGATTGCTTGTGTGATGGGTTAGCTAAGCTGTCTGCTTCTCATCCCTAGACTCACTAATTTTGTCTGTGTTCGGCCGGCTGATCTGTTGATCTAAGCTGGAAGCCACTGGGCAACCGTGGATCCCATACCTTCCGACAGCATAGCCTGGGCACATCCTCATGGTGATGGGAGAATGGCAGGAGGCTGGTAACTCCATGGGCAGATAACTCCATCTATTGTAGGAAGGCAGTGTGTACAGGGAGGGTTGAAGAATGAGAGCCAAATTATGCACTGTAGTACACTTTTGTTCTGAAAGTACTTTCTGATCTATACAATAGGGAAACATTCTAAGTGGGAAAACGTTCTAAGTAGTTTTAATCCTTCTGCTCAATAGTAGTATATCCTTCTGGTTTTATAGTATGGCTGGTTTTATAGGATGGCTAATATCAAAGTTCTATTATCCACTTTTTCTTCTTGTTTGTAGAGGAAAGCATTATCTTTTGAGCATTTAACCTTGATTCATTCTTCATGATCAAATTGCTCATTTTTAACTGGGGAAGACTGGTAAACTTCCTTTGTCTTGGTTCTTTACCTAAAATAAAGTTGCAAGCTCAGCTGCTAAGTGGGGCCAGTCACGTAGTGCACCATGCGAAGCTGGTCCAGTAGGGACTGGGGAAAACAGGAAGGTGGGTTCCTGACTCTAGAGCAAGTCCATGTTGCCATGAGAAGTTACCTCCCAGTGTTGCTACATCTCTGAATTTTTTTAAGAGAAGCTGGAAATTGGAATTCTAATGTGAAATCTCTTTGTTTTCAAATTAAATCTTCAAAAAAAAAATTAAAGCTTCAAAGTTACACAGTGAGTGTTATTTTTAAGTACGTGTTGGTTGCCTAGATTTGGTATTAGTCTTCCAGTTTTCATCCTCCAATGTAAACAAGATGATGTCAGAAACTTGGGTATGCTAGTGCCATCTTTGTCCATGCTGTTATGCTGTTATCTTGCCCAGTCTGAAGCAGTTTGGACAATTAGTAGAGGTCATCTGTACCCCCAGAGAACTTCATTCTTATCCGCTTTTTTGGGAATATTGTAATTTTTTTTTTTTTTTTTTGGTTGGCAAATAAATGTAGGAGCGCAAATCTAGGGTTTAGTTGAAAGTAATAAATCCATCTTGGGTTTGTTAGCATCCTTTTTTCTGTAATTTTTTTTCTTGAGTGTTCATTTGTTTTTTTTTTTTTTTTTTTGTTTTGTTTTTTTTTAAGATTTTATTTATTTGACAGATCACAAGCAGGCAGAGAGGCAGGCAGAGAGAGAGGAGGAAGCAGGCTCCCTGCTGAGCAGAGAGCCCGATGCGGGGCTCGATCCCAGGACTCTGAGATCATGACCTGAGCCGAAGGCAGTGGCTTAACCCACTGAGCCACCCAGGTGCCCCCATTTGTTGTTTTTTATCAACTACTTCATTTATTTTAGAAGTGTGTGGGTGTATAAATCTAAAATATCTGTAGCATTCTGATTATGAGACATGGAGGGGGTTATTAAGTAACTTTATTTTCTTTTAAAACAGCACTGATTTTTTATCAACTGGCACATACATAATTATCTGAGCAGCTACTAGTTTTTTTCCCCATGTCTAAATAAGCTGTCAATTTATATGCTGCATTGCCGTTTCTCAAAACACCCCTGCTCCCTGCTGGCTGGGCACTGGTTCCTGTGACTCTGTCCTTGAACCCAGAGATATTGGAGTAAAGGGAGCAAAATGTAGCGGGGGGGCTAAGCCTGCCTGGCTTCACCCATGGAGTAGAAGAGTGTGGAAGTGTGTGTGTGTGAGAGAGGAAAAGCATGACAGCAACAGGAGTAAGTGGAATATACAGTAAAGAATCAGACCGTGTGTGTGTGTGTGTGTAAGTGTTAATTTTCTAAAAAGTTCTTAATTGGGGATGATTTAAACAACCCAACCCCTCCTTACTCCTACCCCCGGGACATTTATGAATATCTGGAGACAGTTAAATTTACGCACTGGTGAAAGGATGTGAGAACTTTGTTTATTTGTACCTTCTTTAGTTCCTTTAAAAAAATATATATATAGATATATATATATTTTTTTAAGATTTTATTTATTTGACAGACAGAGATCACAAGTAGGCAGAGAGGCAGGCAGAGAGAGAGAGAGAGAGGAGGAAGCAAGCTCCCTGCAGAGCAGAGAGCACGATGTGGGACTTGATCCCAGGACCCTGGGATCATGACCTGAGCCGAAGGCAGAGGCTTTAACCCACTGAGCCACCCAGGTGCCCCTAAAAAAATTTTTTTTTAAATATTTTTGTTTATTTAATTGACAGCAGAGTGAGTAAGAGAGCATGACTGTGGGGAGGTAAAGAGGAAGAGAAAGAAGCAGACTCCCCACTGAGCAGGGAGCCCAATAAGGGGCTCCATCCCAGAACCCCAGGATCATGACCTGAGCCAAAGGCAGATGCTTAACCCACTGAGCCACCAAGCACCCCATAGTTCCTTTGAGACAGATGGTTTTTAACTGGATCCAGTTTCCTTCTCATCTGTCAAAGTTTTATTCATCCTTCCAGATGAGTGAAAGGATCCTGACCCAACTCCCCTGGCATTTTGTTATATTACTTAGCTTACCATGTATAGTACTTTCATAAGCCTTTTTCTCCCATCAAGGACTGTGGTTTTTTAAATTTGCTTTCATCTTCCATTTCTAATGTGGTGACAATTGAGTAAATGATGAATACTTAAATCTATTGCATCTCTTTGATTCTGTTTCCTATGTCTTACATTATCTATTGACTTAATAGAGAACTGGCTGATGGACTAGACTGTTAATTTTGATCTTAAATTAACTTACCGAAAGCTTTTGAGAGTTTGAAGTTACAGAGGAGCACTGGTGTAAAGAAGACAGGTACAATCGATAATTGTACGTGGTAACCTTGGCTGGCTTATTAAGTTTTTCTCTTGAAGGAGAGAATAAAGCTCTCAAGTCCTACAGCTATTGAAACAGTGAGAAATGCTTTCTAAAATTTGAACTTGGTTAGCGATTAAGCTTAAAATCCACTTCCCATCTGCCCCCATCATTACCTTGAACATGGGGGACATTCGCCTTGGACAGGGACAGCTGAGGCACTTGAAGGCCACAGAAGCAGTCACCTACTTAACATGCAGTAGTCAGCCTTTGTGAAATATCACCCCCGATGCTGGGTGCTTATCTTCTGTGGAACAGCTTGCAAATCCTAATTGTTTTAAACTGGCTCTGAGGAAAAGAGACTTGAGAATCCATAAATTATGGCTCTCATACATGCAAATGTGCATCATTATAATGAAGACAGTATGATGGCTCTTTAGGTGAAATAACAAAAGAAGTGGACTGGAGTTTGTAAAGACTCGCCACCAGTCCTCCTGCAGGGTTGAACGTAGTTGCACTCTCTGGTCTGTTTAGGTTTGCATATGGACATCTGCTTTTGATGGATCCTCAGTGGGAGTGAACTGATGAGGGTTCATTACTTGCTCTGGTGGCCGGCTGTCTTCTTTATAAGGTTCATTCAGACAGAAGCAACAATATTTATGCCTTTAAATACTGATGTGCTGGGAACAGCTAAATAAACTACTCTAAGAATTGTACCATCTGGTTTCAGACTAACCGCTTTCTCTAAGACTCCGGAGACTTTCACCCAAGGTCACCCATCTTAGTCCCTTCTAGAGTCTTGGAAAAACCTCAGCATTTGAAAAGCAGACAGCATGAATGTTACCATCTTCTCATCAAAGAGAAATTTTATTGTACCAGTAGGTGGTAGTAAGCTGCAGAGAACATTTACTGCTTTTTCTTCAGTTGAAGGAAATGCCTTTCTCACCTTTAACCAGGATTTCGATGATTCCGCTCGTTTAAATTGTTCTTAAATAAATAAACAGTTCTTGAAAGAGTTCTTCAGGCAGTCTTCAATTTTAGCAACTCCTTTTTTCCTTTTTTTCTGTCAACATATGTCATGCTCAAATTCATGATGGTGAGAACAGAGTTCTAATCCAACTGAACTTTCTTCTTTTAAATCTTTAACCATAGTGATTTTTCTTGAGCATACAGTGATGTTTTTCTACTCGTCTTAGTAATTTCTCTTTGGGCTTCAAATTGTAATTGTGATTAAATGTCATTCTCAACCCATTTTTAATTTGTTTCTCAAAGCAGAATTTGATTGCATAAGCTATGTCAGTGCACATTAGTATACTTTCACATAGTCCTTCAACTTTTAAGTTTGTTCCAGTATTTAGAATGCTTAAGAAAGTCAGTTTTTGAATCTAATGACTGTCCTTCAGCAAAATTGCAAAGATAGAATCATACATGATTAAACAATATTATTTTTTTAGCTCATAAACTCATGATACATGGTTTCTTTCGTCATGGAACAGTAGACACTGACATTGTGATCCCATTTCTTTAGCTCATCAGTTGATTAGGACTAATGACATGACCCCACTTAGGTAGGTGTGAGGGGACTCAGTAGTTGATCAAGAAAGTTGCTTGGGAGAAGGAAACAATTACCAACAAAAAGGGAGTTCTGAATACAGCTTTTATTTAAACACATTTTCCAGGCTGTCATCCTGTTATTAATCTGTTATCTCTACAGATTATGTTTATATTTTTTTTCTTTTAAGTATATATTATATTTTTCTTTCTGATTATACAGTCATCGTGGAAAGGTAGAAAAATCAGGAAAGATAGGAATATTTGAAAACATAGAAATTGACTATAAATGCTAGATAGTAAATATACTTTTGGTTTATTTTCTTACCCTTTTGTTGTTGCCTTTTCTTGCTCCTTTAAATTTGTTTACTGATAATTTATATTCATGTATAGCCGGCATATGATGTTTATTACAAAACTCATACTTTTGTCTTTGTGTTGCTATAAAATGTCTCCAGAAATAGACTTTTTTGTGTCTGTACGCTGTTTCATTGCATTAGAGTTACTGTATTTTAACCATTCTTTTATAATTTGAAATTTAAGTTTTTATTTTACCTCTATTATAACTTCTCAGTAAATATCCTTACATATAAATTCTGTATGTATTCAGATGATTTTGTTAGGGGAAAGTTTTGGAAGTCTAGTTAGGTGATACATACAAACTACCCTTGATACATACTGCCTGCTTATATCAGACAAGTTTATATCAATTTACACATTCCCATTAGGACAGGAGAGGAGTGTTCTTTCCCTGACAACCTGGCTAACCATAGATATTATTATTTAACAGGAAACAACTTAATAGGCTAGAAAAGCATCTCATTGTTTAATTTACATTTTAGGTTAATTAGGTAGAACAGTTTTTTTATAGCCATGCATAGTGTTTACTTATGTGACCACTCTCAATAAACTTTTATCAACATGGAATAAATTTAGTGCTCTAGGTACAATTTCACTGGGGAGGAGATTTTCAGAAGCCTGGTCAATTTTTATTAATGCCACTGATAGTAGGATATTCAATATTTTTAAAATTGTAATCTAAAATAAAATAGTCTTAATGGAATGAAGTGTGTGTAATTGGCACTTACTGCATTGTGCTTTTTTTTTTTTTTTTTAGTCAGTTATATTAAGGGGCTCTTCGGAACTACTTTAATGGCTCTCCATATATTCATTCCAGGTTCTTATTATGTGGCTGGCACGAGCCTCTTGCCAGTTCTAGTAGCTGCTCTTTTCTCTTGTGTTTATCTCTCCCTCCTTCAGCTCTGTGTCTGGGGAGTGGTGGTGCTGGCTGATAAGACATGGCATCTTTTGATAAGGTTGGATTTCTGCCACCACAGCTGCCTTCTGAATTGTGACACTTAGGGTGGGTGCTCTCTCAGCTTTGAGGGTCCCGTTTGACCTTGTGAGTTGTCAATAGTAGTTGGAATAAGTGCTCAACTTTTATCAACAATGAAAATGATCTAATTTCTGTTTTTTTAATGGGTTTTTTAATGTTTCTTCAACATTTATGACACTTATGTATAATTAAGGTGCTTAGATGGTGGCTGAATGTTTCATATTTTGTATTAAAAAAAGCCATCAGAATTCTCAGATCGTTTTCATCTTACATCTTGATATCTTTACAGGAGTTCCATCAGATGCAGGAGTTTGAACATCTTTTGTTGCTCAGAGTAATTGAAAGTAATAGCCGAAGACTTTGTGTGTGTGTACCAGTGAAATTCATGCTGGAAAGTGTGATTTTATCTTATTAAAAATATGTAATCCCTAGTAGGGGTAAGTGAGAGGTCTTTCTTTTTGTGTTGTGTGACAATTACACATAATTTAGTTCAGTTCTTTAGTTAATGCTGCTAAGTTTTACTGTTTTCAAGTTAAATTCAGATACCTCATGTTTTCACTTGTTAATAGTTACCAACTGATTATAAAGGGTGTTCCTTAAGAAAGACTGTGAGGTACATTCACCTGCAGTAAAAGTATATATTGGAGAGTTAAACACAAAATCATGCTAGTGGTTGTCCCCGTTGTGAGGCAGGAAACTACTGGGTGGAGGGTGGGGTGAAAAGGTACTAAGACTTTATTTATAATGTTCTAAATATTTTATTAAAAATATTAGAAGGATACATGACAGAATCAGAAATAATAACTATATATATTTTAAATTTTGTTAGGTGACATACGGTGCAATATTGGTTTCTGGAGTAGAGTTCAGTGATTCATCAGTTATATACAACACCCATTGCTCATCACAACAGGTGTCCTCTTTGATACCCATCATCTGTCTGGCCCGACCCCCATCCACCTCCTTCCATCAACCTTCAATTTCAGTTCTCTATTGTTAAGAGTCACTTGCGGCTTCTTCTTCTTCTTCTTCTTTTAAAAATTAGTTTCAGTGGTAGAATTTAATGATTCATGAGTTGCATATTAACACCCAGTGCTCATTACATCAAGTGTCCTCCTTAATGCCCATCACACAATTATACCTTCCAGGACCCACCTCCGCTCCAGCAACCTTCAGTTTGTTTCCTAAAGTTCGGTGCCCCTTATGGTTTGCCTCCCTCTCAATTTTCATCTTGTTTTATTTTTCCTTCCCTTCCTCTATGTTCATCTATTTTGTTAAGTTCCACATATAAGTGAAATCATACAATATTTGCCTTTCTGTGACTTATTTCACTTATCATAATACCCTTTAGTTCCATCCATGTTGTTGCAAATGACAAGATTTCAGTCTTTTTAATGTCTGAGTAATATTCCAGTGTGTGTTTGTGTGCATGTGTATACACATACAAATATATAATCACACACACTCCACATCTTCTTTATTCATTCATCTGATCATAGACATCTGGGCTCTTTCCATAGTGTAGCTGTTGTGGACATTGCTGCTATAAACACTGCAGTGCAGGTGCCCCTTTGAATCACCACGTTTATATCCTTTAGATAAATACCTGGTAGTGCAGTTTTTGGGTCGTAGGGTAGCTCTATTTTCAGCTTTTTGAGGAACCTCCATACTTTTTTCCAGAGTGGCTGCACCAGTTTGCATTCCTACCAGCAGTGTTAAGAGGGTTCCCCTTCTGCATTCTTGCCAACATCTGTTGTTTCCTGACTTGTTAAGTTTAGCCATTCTGACTGGTGTGGGGTGGTATCTCATTGTGGTTTTGATTTGTCTTTCCCTGATGCTGAGTATTTTTTCATGTGTCTGTTGGCCATTTGTATGTTATCTTTGGAGAAATGCCTGTTCATGTCTTCTGCCCATTTCTTGAGTGGATTATTTCTTGAGTGTTCTTTGGGTGTTGAGTTTGATAAGACATTTGCAAATATCTTCTTCCATTCTGTCAGTAATCTTTTGTTTTGTTGACTGTTTTCTTTGCTGTGCAAAAGCTTTTTATCTTTTTTTTAAAATTTAAATACTTTTTTTATTAATCATTTTTTTAAAATTTATTTTCAGCATAACAGTATTCATTGTTTTTGTACCACACCCAGTGCTCCATGCAATCCGTGCCCTCTCTAATACCCACCACCTGGTTCCCCCAACCTCCCACCCCCCCCACCTCTTCAAACCCTTCAGATTGTTTTTCAGAGTCCATAGTCTCTCATTGTTCACCTCCCCTTCCAATTTCCCCCAAATCCCTTCTCCTAACTCCCCATGTCCTCCATGCTATTTGTTATGCTCCACAAATAAGTAAAACCATATGATAATTGACTCTCTCTGCTTGATTTATTTCACTCAGCATAATCTCTTCCAGTCCCGTCCATGTTGCTACAAAAGTTGGGTATTGATCCTTTCTGATGGAGGCATAATACTCCATAGTGTATATGGACCACATCTTCCTTATCCATTCGTCCGTTGAAGGGCATCTTGGTTCTTTCCACAGTTTGGCAACTGTGGCCATTGCTGCTATAAACATTGGGGTACAGATGGCCCTTCTTTTCACTACATCTGTATCTTTGGGATCTTGATGAAATCCCAGTAGTTCATTTTTGCCTTTGTTTCCCTTGGAGACGTGTCTAGTAAGAAGTTCCTACAGTTGAGGTCAAAGAGGTTTCTGCCTGTGTTCTCCTCTAGGATTCTGATGGATTTCTGTCTCACATTGAGGTCCTTAATCCATTTTGAGTTTATTTTTGTGTATGGTGTAAGAAATTGGTTCAGTTTCATTCTTCTGCGTGTGGCTGTCCAATTTTCCCAACACCATTTATTGGAGACTGTCTTTTTTTCCATTGGAAATTCTTTCCCGCTCTGTTGGAGATTAGTTGATCGTAGAGTTGAGGGTCCATTTCTGGGTTTTCTATTCTAGTCCATTGATCTATGTGTCTGTTTTTGTGGCAGTACCATACTATCTTGGTATCCCAGCTTTGTAATACAGCTTGAAGTTCTGAATTGTGATGCTTCCAGCTTTGGTTTTCTTTTTCAGTATTTTTTTACTTTGGCTATTTGGGGTCTTTTCTGGTTCCATACAAGTTTTAGGATTGTTCCAGCTGTATTAAAAATGCTGATGGTATTTTGATAGGGATTGCATTCAATGTGTAGGTTACTTTGGGTAGCATAGACATTTTAACCATATATGTTCTTCCAGTACATGAGCATGGAATGTTTTTTCATTTCTTTGTGTCGTTTCTTTCTTAAGTGTTCTGTAGTTTTTTGTTTTGTTTTGTTTAAGATTTTATTTGTCAGAGAAGAGCACAACAGGGGGAGGAGTAGGCAGAGAGAGAAGCAGGCTCCCTGCTTAGTAAGGAGCCTGATGCAGGACTCGATCCCAGGACCCTGGGATCATGACCTCAGCTGAAGGCAGACGCTTTAGAGTTTTTAAGAGTATAGATTCTTTTACTTCTTTAGTCAGGTTTATTCCTTGGTATCTTATGGTTTTGGTGCAATTGTAGACTCCTTAATATCTGTTTCTTCTACTTCATTATTAGGGTATAGAAATGCAACTGACTCCTGTGTGTTGATTTTATATCCTGTGACTTTGCTGAATTCCTGTATCAGTTCTAGCAGTTTCGGGGGGAAGTCTTTTGGGTTTTCTACATGCAGTATCATGTCATCTGTGAAGAGTGAGAGTTTGACTTCTTCTTTACCAATTTGTATGCCTCTGTTGTTGTTGTTGTCTGATTGCTGTGGGTAGGACTTGCAGTTCTATGTTGAATAAAATTGGTGAGAGTGGACATCACTGTCATGTTCCTGATGTGGGGGAAAGCTTTCAGTTTTTCCCTGTTGAGAATGGTAGTCACTGTTTTTTTTTTTTTTTTTTTTTTTTGTGTATGTAACTTTTATGATGTTGAGGTATGTTCCTTCTATCCCTACACTGCAGAGAGTTTTTATCAGAAAATGCTGGTTCTTCTGCTTTCACTAATGGAGAATGCTGGAAAGTGTTTTAACTTAGAATAAACAATTTTAGGTCATATGGTATCAGTTTATAAGACAGACACATAGGAAGTAATTTCCTCAGTTTAAAAGGTGAACTTTAATATTTCTCCTCGAATATATTCTTTTGGACTTAAACAGTTTTGTTCCAGGTAAAGCAAAGCTAAATAATTCTGGTTCATGTTTCCTGATGTGGGAGGGAACTACGCTCTAGGCAGTGTAACTTTGGACTTGTGGGCAGGAGATGGGAGGCACAAAGCAGAGGAGATCGGTGCAGCAGGTGGTTGAGAGACCTGCACGGGGGACAGACAGGAGTCTGACAGCATAATCTCTAGCCCTCTCTCTGCTGTTAGAAGTTCCATTGATTCTTTTTCTGATACTGCAAAGACAGACTGTATTTCACTTAAAAAACAAACAAAAAAAACCCCAAAAAACCCTAAACTTACAACAAAGGTCCTTGCTTATCTTTTTATTTAGTTTTATTTAATCTAACATTTAAAAACATAAATGCTTTCATGAATTGCTCTAGGATCTATTTATAATTAACAAATTCCCTTTATCTTTGTTTTAGATGTATGGTAATGTACTACCCAGATGCATTCAGAATAAAGATTCAAAAAGTCCAGAGTATTCTAGATCAGTAATGAAAGTTTTCATCATACTATATGTAATAAGCCAGAAAAAATGGCCATATAAATTTATATATTTTAGGAAGATTATAACAATGTTAAAGATTGTTAAGCCCCCATTAAGCAAAAAATGAAATTGGAATACTCCGTAAACTTCCACTTTTGATCAATGAGTGTTCTCTGATGCTTTTTCTGCTCCAAATATATTTTTTTCTTAAAATTCCGTAAAAGATTTCCTGAAACTTTTGATGTTGTCTTCTCATGAAGTAATTTTCTTTTGCATTAAATCAAATATTGAGGTAAGGATGGAAAGAAAGCATATTTAGAGAATTTTCTACTGATGAAACTATGCTCAGAATGTTTGGCTTTCTGTTTTGGTGGATCAAGATGCCATCTTCTCACATAGTTGTTTTTATGGAGTTTGTACCTCTATTACAGCATTTGTTTAATTCTGTATTTTAAATTAGGGTGCATGGGGAGGGCCTGGCTGGCTCAGTTGGTAGGGCATGGGACTCTTGATCTCAGGGTTGTGAGTTCAAGCCCCACATTGGGTGTGGAGATTACTGAAAAATAAAATCTTAAAAAAAAAAAATTAGTTAAAGTGCATAAGAGTGTTCACTATACACTGCATGGGGTTCTCTTATTTTAGGTCATTCTGCGAGTGTTGTATTTTTGTTTAAAGACACCCATATTCTTATAGCTTGGTGAAATGGACTTCAGACCAGTATTGAGACCTGCAGGTCCTACCTTAGAGAATGACTTTTTTTTCAATTGTAGTGATGCCAATCTAACCCTAACCTGTCCCTTCTATCAGCAGTGTTGTTAGTAAGATTAGGTAAGATACTATATGTGAAAGTGCTTTTAAAATTTCAGAGCATTGCCCAAAACCAAGGGATTATTGTTACTTGTAACCATGACTAAAATCATATCTGAGGAATTCTTCTCTTAAAGCAGAAAAAAATGAAGGAGAGAGAACTACACGGGGAAGTGACTTGTGTTTTCAAGGTACATATTTAGAAATTATGATATGCCAAAGGACCGATGTAATACTTAAAAAGATCAAAATGCAAATAGTTAATTTAATCTCATATTTCCATGCTCTTTACTGTTTGATTGATCTTGACCTGGCTTTGTTTTAAGGATTGTGTACATCAATGGCAGAATCCTCCAGCGATTCAGACCACTTTCGCACTCGTGATCAATTGAGTCGATGGACTGCCAGGTCAACATACAGGGAATCTCTAAGTCATCCTACGGTAGGCGTCACCAAGAAGATCAACACTATAACAAGTACTCTACAGGTTAGTTAAACTGTGGTTGCTTGTAATAGGTTTTAAATAGTTTTGAGAAGTAGTTTTGGTCAGCCTATTAGTTTTTTTGCTGCTATAACAAATTACCATAAAACTAATTATATAATTAAGTAATTATTTATAATTAATTAATAATTAAAATAACAAGGTTTTTTTTTTTTTATAGTTCTGTACATCAAACCTGACACTGGTCTTATTGGACCCAAATCAGGGTTTAGTAGGGCTACATTCCTTTCTGGAGACACTAGGGGAGTATCTGTTCCTTTGCCTTTCCCAGATTTCAGAGACTGCCCACATTTCTTGAGGCTCTCTTCCTTCATCTTCAAAGCTAGCAAGGACAGGTTGAGTCTTTATCACATCACATCACTCTTGAGTACTCTTCTGTTTCCCTCTTCTACTTTTAAGGACACTTGTGATTACCTTGGGTTCACCCAGTAATCCACAACAATTCCCCCCACCACCCCTGTCTCAAGGTTCTTAACTTAAGATATGTATCAGATCTGCAAAATCCCTTTTGCCATGTAAGGTTACATATACACAAGTTAAGGATTAGGACTTGGGCATCTTTGGGGGCCATTATTCTGCCTAACACAATCAGTAAAGATATTTGAAATATATGATAGGTTGTGGAAGTGTTTTGGGATAAGGCAACATGTCCAAATAAAAAGTGTGGGAGTAAAACGAGTATGAACTACCACAGTTTAGCTTATTGTGGACATGTGCTTTTAGAGAAATTGTTCATATTTTGGCCAGGCAGATTATTCAGGAATGAACAATACTGAGATGCCATTTTTATGCAGAGGCTAACTTTTGACTGTGTTTGGAATTTTGAATGGTGGCAGTTTATATCCTCTCCATAGAAAGGACTTGGGAAATGAGGTGGGGGAAGGGTAACACAACCAAGCTGGGCAAAAGAAAAAGAGTTTTTTTTCCTACCTGTTAATCTCTTATTTTTGCTTGCCTGCATAAGCAATGATTTTGACTTTTAATTGCTTTGGGTTAGTATGCTTAGATAAGAGGAGGCTAATTTCTGTTGGAGAGGCCATAATTTGACTTAAAACTCAAAGTCTTTCTTTTTAAGCTTATGTAAACTAGCATGCCATTGGATTTTTAGAGTACAAATCCTTGTTCTTTCCCACCAAAGAGACACATTAGTAAGTATGTATTTTTGAGAGAAATACCTTCATTAATCTCTCAGTTAAAACCTGGCTCATTTGGGTGGAAACACTTTTTGTTGTGATTAGAACTAAAATTGTTTATAGCTAAAGGTTTAAGGATACTTTTTTTTTCTTTTTTCCTAATCAAGTTCTGAGGTGAAGTTATAATTGAAATAACATTGATCCTAATGATTTGCTTCTCTGTACATAGTCTATTAGGTTTATTCTCTTAGGATTCCTTTTCTATAAAAAAGGTGTGAATTAGGTGCATAAATTAATAATGAAGAACCTTATTGTTGCCAACTGATTATGGAAACTTGGATAAGGATTTAAATTGTGTGCTTCAGTCAATTGTAGATGGATTTGGGTTTCCCTCTCAGTTTTTTTTTTTTAATACTTATTTGATTTGTAAAGTATATTCATATCTAACTTAAGTATGATATAAATTGTATCTTTTACAAATGGTTAACTTAGCTATTTGATATACTACAGGGCTAAGAAAAACACTGGAACAATTAATAAAATCCATTTTCTTTTTTAAGGACACCAGTCGGAACCTGAGACAAGTAGACCAGATGCTTGGACAGTATCGAGAATATAGTAATGGACAGGCGGGTGCTATAGAACACGTGAGAATGTTTACATATGTTTGCCTTTTTTCTTACATATCTTTTTGGAAAGCAGTTGAGAAATAGGGAGGTGAGTTTAAGAATGGAACCATTGTGAACACCTTTAGCTTTTAGATTGCTTTACTATTTTTTAGTAATTAGCTTGTCAAATGGATTGCCAGTTAGCTTATATAGATTAGATTCTGTTGAATTTGAAAGTTTAAAGTCAGAGGAAGAAGAATTTAGGACATTAGTTATACTGAGACTTACTAAATTTGGGCCACTGATACCCCTCCTGGGAGTTAAGAATTTTATGGATGGTTTATTTTAAAGTAATACATGTTCATTGATTATATAAATTTTAAAAACTCTCTTAGCCCTTGAGTTCCACTCCAAGGACGTAGCAATTTGACAGTTTCTTGTATATCTTTCCTAGCAGTTTCTATGCATGTATACATATAACTACCATATTAATAATGAGAATTAATTATTTGCTTTTTAATTTATTAGTGAAAACTTAAGCAGCATTAACTAATATCAGGCACAAACTTACTTTCTCATGCTCAATATTAGATGCTTAATTGTGGCAGCAGATTTCCTTTGAAAGGAGGAATTGGGAAATTATGTATTAGGTAAACTTCTGTATAGATAAACATTTAAAACGCAAAATGTAATCTGTGGCATTCAGCCTCTGTGGTATGCCTAAAGTCAAAACCTCTCTTGGGATGTGGTTTTATATATGGAAAGTATATAAAATCAACAGGTATTTTATTTCCTTCTGAGTTAAAAGTACATAGAATACAAAGCTATTCATTAAAAATAAGACACAGGAAGCAAGAGTCTTTTCTTTAGCTTTAGGTCTATTCCTTAGACTGGTCTACAGTCTATTCCTCGTTTCCCCAAATTCTTGTTCTTTTAAAACAGTTGATTCTCAATGATTTTTCCCTGCAGCATACTAGAAGGGTATGTCATTCATTGCCTTATGTTATAATTACTCATTAGAGCAATGATTTTTACCCTGCCACTGTAAATTACCTGGGGTGATATCTGCCATAATCTATGGGATTACGTATAAATTGGAAAGAATATTTCTCACAAATGATTCTGATGGGCTCTTCAGTGAAAATTGCTTTCTTAACATTAAACTGCTATGGAATTTATCCTACCCAAAAAGGAGGGTTTTTGTTATTTATTTATTTATTTTTTTAAATCTGTGTATGTTTAGGGAGGGACCCTGGAGAGTGATTTCTTTTTTTGTTTCTTTAATCTTTTGGTGGCTATGCTGTAACTCATACCAGTCTTGCTATCGAACCTGCTGTTTTTTTGTTTTTTTCTTTTTTTCTCCTAAACATTCTGAAACAGGTTAATCCAGTTTTTAACCACTGTTCAATGTTAAAAAATTTCTCCATTCTAAATACACATTGCCTTGTTGAAATTAGCATTTCTTTTTTTTAAAATAGAAGAGATTTCCTAGAAAATGAGACCAATTCTTTTGCTGTAGGGAAGACAAGGATTTTTATTAACTAAGATTTTGTAAATGATTCTGTTGCTAAACTTCAGGAAATGGCTAAGTGAGGTGTGCATGCATACATATACACATTTAGTATCTGTTTTATTGGGATTTAACTTTGTAAACCTAATTTGCAGTTGGTGTAGGGAAATACAAATATTTGATGTAGCATTTCCCTTTTGGGATGATCTCCCTCAACAAGAGAACTGGGAGAATTACTCCTGTTGATTTGTAAGGCCTCAGGGTCAAGAGTCATGTTGGGTTACTTTTTTGATGACTTCTTGAACTGTACATAATTTCACCTTGTTCCTTTAAATCTTTATAACCGACCATCCTAAATTTCCTTCTTTGCTTTTTTTTTTTTTTTTTTTAAAGAGTGAGAAAGAAAGCATTTGAGCTGGGGTGGGGTGGGGTGTGGCCAAAGAGAGAGGGAGAGAATTTTTTTTTTTAAGATTTTTTTTTTTTTTTTTTTTGAAAGAAATCATGAGTAGGCAGAGAGGCACGCAGAGAAAGGATGGGGGCGGGGAGCAGGCTCCCTGCTGAGCAGAGAGCCCAATGCAGGGCTCTATCTCAGGACCCTGGGATCATGACCTGAGCCAAAGGCAGAGGCTTAACCCATTGAGCCACCCAGGCACTCCACTTCTTTGCTTATTATATGTGAAGGCCTCTCTCTGAGGAGTTGAGCAGTGTTAATGCATCAGTGATGCAGTCCATGGGGTCTCATAGAGAAGCAGTACCTCCCTTTCCATAGGCTCTTCAGAAATGTCTCCTTATGCTTATTAGTATATCCCAGGCACTTTTATATTAGCCCATTTAGTTCTTTCAACAATCCTATTAGATAGATACTATTATTATCCTCACCTACATGCTGAAAAAATTGGGGCACAGAATGGTTGCTAACTTGCCCATGGTCTCAAGGTTAGTTAGTGACACAGCCATGGGTGGGATGTTACCCTGAAGCTTAGCATCAGGATTCATTTACTTCTCTGAGCCATGGTTGCTCACATTTGTGTGATGTTGTGAGTACATATTTCTAAAAATTGGGATTTTGGATTCAGAGTTTGAAGGCTTATATACTTTACATCAACAACCTGGATTTTAGAGATCATATTACCTGATAGAAAAACAGAAGCCCACTGTCACACAAGTCATTAATGTTACAGCTGCTACAATGTCTAGAATGCGTTTTAGATGAAACAAATCCAGAAACACAATTTCTTCATAAAAAGAAATATGGCACTGAGCTAGGATTGGCATTGACAGATTGTCAAAGTTGGTGGTTCTAGCTGCCACTTAGGCAATGTGGAAGGTTCTGCAAGTTGCCTACATCAGCATCAGTTTTCCCCTTCCTTCTAAATAACAGCCATTGATTTTTCACTATCATTTTCTGCAGCTGTTCCAGCCAATGAGCCATATTTAGTTGGATAGTATGTCTTAGGATTTTGGGTGCAATGAACTTCGACTTTATGGAAGTGTCATCTTGCATTATTTCTCATGCTGCAAATTTCTTGGGAGGTCTGTGAACACTTGGGCAAAAGAGGACCTGTGGGGAAGGTTTTATTTGGAAGCTTACTATGAAGATTTGGAACATTGTAGTCCCATATTAAATAGTGCAATATATAAGCTTAGTGCTTAAAGTATTTCTAGAACTGTGTGTTCCTATTCATGAGAGAACAGGGTCTATTTTTTGTTTAATGTTATAAAAATGGAATGCCCTCAAGGAAGAATATTAAAAAAAAAAGAATATTCAACATAAAAAGTTAATACCTCTGCAGTGGAAATTTGGACTGCAGCTGCAGCTACACCAGTTGATATTGGTTATATGAGAAAAATAGAGTTGTCTTCAATTAAATCAGCAGACTGGTTAAGTTCATTTTTAAGGTAAAGATTGATGAGAATATAGTAATATCAAATTAGAACTTAGAGACTTGCATTAATAGGTAATTTTTCTTCTAATTAAGTACTCTGATTAAAATTTCCCTTTGGGAGTGATAGGATCTTGCCATCTGGCATATGGACTTCAAAAGAATTTGAATGTTAAATAATAAAGTGCAGGTTTTTTCTTATATTCAGTGGGTTTCAGTTCTCAGATATAATTAGTGATATCCCAGAAGGATGATGGTAATGGTTTAGGGCCAGGCACGAACCGCTTGTAATATCTCAAAGTGGAAGGTACCTGCCCCTTTTTTTCTGGCTGAATTTTACCAATTATCCTGAGGGTGAGAAGAGTTCAGTTTAATGTTAAGTAGTAAGAATCTATTAAGAAATTATAATCAAGCAGTTAAATCCTGCAGCGACTTTCTTTTTGTAAATATATTTTGATCTTAGGAGTTAGGTTGTTAGAGTCTTATATTTAAAGTTATATTACCAAGTCCTTCATGAAATTGCTGGACAGGAGAGTAATTTTTATAGAACTTTGCTTTGAGGCTAGTGGAAAAATGTGGACTCTGGAGTCAGATTTGAAATTTAATCCTGTTTTTTTCTACTAGAACACTTTAGTGACTTTGGACAAGGTATTAAACTTTTCTAAATGAGTTTTGTCATTTGAAAAATGAACATAGTCCTATATCCCTCATTATAACTAACATTTATTAAGGTGGTCACACTGTTTAGACACTTCCTAAACATTCATGTCTTTGTTGTTTCTTTAATTCATTCAGTAATCCCTACCTTCAAGCCTTTGCTATGTTCTTAATGTAGTACTTGGTATATTCTAGCCACTCAAAACAGGTGGGCCTAAACCCAGTTTCATTTGTGTGTCATTGTGACAATAAACAACATAGCGTGTTGCAACACTCACAGGGATAAGTATGTCTGATTATTTTGACTTCAAAGTATATGCTAAGTTAGACAACACAGATAATAATGCGTTTTGTCTGTCTTCTGTTCATGAGTATGATGTTTATTAAGAACACATTCCAGTTTCATGAGTGCTCATTTACTGATACTTAAAATATTACTTAAAAATATTTTAAGAATACTTTCAAAATTATGATTAGAATGTGTGTGATGTATGGGCTTTGAATATATAGGATTTCATTTTAAAAACAAAATAGTTACGTAAATAAAAATGTATCATTTGAAAGGGAATTTCTCCATTTCGGGAATACTATTATGGGCTTATATTTCCATAAATCAGCATATGGAGAGAAGTTAGGCAAAGCAGCTGGAGCTAATAATCTTTTGGTAAATAAAAAATAAAATAGTAGCAACCATTTCAAAAATACATTTCAGTAACAGATGGTGGTACCAGAAAAATGTGCAAACCATAAATTTTCACTCTTATTTAATTTTTTAAGACTCCTTCTCCTCCTCTTCCTTGCTTTTAATGGTAGAATACAAATAGACTGAAAGGAACCAAAATAGAGCTGATACAATTAACTGCTCTATAAGCAAAGTATTTTGCAGTCTGTTGTCAGATAAACTTTGGCATCTGTAAAGAAATAGGCAGTGAAGGAAGCCAGGCATAAAAGCACTTAATCAAAGTGCCTGTGGATGACATCATTATACTAGACAGAATTTTTAAAATCACTACTTTTCTGCCTACACTTTTGCCCTGGATTTTGTCAAGCTGACCTCTAACATTTGTAAATCTAAGTACTTCAATTTTTTTTTTTTTTTAAGATTTTACTTATTTATTTCAGAGAGAGAGATCACAAGTAGGCAGAGAGGCAGGCAGAGAGAGAGGGGGGGAAGCAGGTTCCCCGCTGAGCAGAGAGCCCCATGAGGGGCTTGATCCCAGGACCCTGAGATCATGACCTGAGCCGAAGGCAGAGGCTTAACCCACCGAGCCATGCAGGCGCCCCTATGTGTCATTATTGTAGGTACATCTAAACTTACAACACAAACTTTCTGTAGTCACTGGTGCTATGTATATTGTGAATATTTGTTAAATATTGACTCTTTACTGTTAGGTGAAAACAAAACTCAATCTTTAGGCAGAATATTTTCCTATTTCTGCTTAACTCTGCAGCTAAGTGACTGTAGTTCTCTTACATGAGCAAATTTGCATGCATTTATGTAGAATCTATGTTAGGGTATGTTTTCTTCTTGGTATGCAAATTAGACAATTTGGAGTAAGAAGAGCATCGGAAGAAACTAAATGGGATCTTTACATGGTTTCCAAAATTC
Source organism: Lontra canadensis (assembly GCF_010015895.1). Classification (NCBI taxonomy): domain Eukaryota; kingdom Metazoa; phylum Chordata; class Mammalia; order Carnivora; family Mustelidae; genus Lontra; species Lontra canadensis. Next base: position 2,136,608 of record NW_022631058.1, on the reverse strand, counting down.
AAGCCTATTTTAAAGATTTATGTATTAGAGAGAGAGAGAAAGAGAAGGTGCATGCATACACATTCGCACACAAACGGGGAGGGTCAGAGCAAGAGAGGGAGAGAGAATCCTTGAGCAGACTCTGTGCTGAGTGTGGAGCTCTACATGGGGCTTGATCCGGGGACCCTGAGATCACAACCTGAGCCAAAACCAAGAGTCGGCCATGGCTGACTGAGCTGCCCAGGCACCCACAAGCCTACTTTAAAGTGCAGTATTTATAATTTTTGTCAAGGTTATTGCTGGTTTTTTTTTTTTTTTTAAGTTGTGTTTTTCATTTGTGTGGAAGCTAATTATTTGATGATTATTTGGTAGCTACTATATGTGTGTGTGAATAATGACTACTAGTTTGTTTCTATTATGGTCCCTATGGAATAATGGTTAATATTTTTTTAAGAATTTTCTAGTAACTATTTTTCCTGTGATTTTTTTCTCTCTCACAATGAGCTAGTCAAAGATGGAATTAGTTGTGAATTTGTGAGATACAATGATTATTAGTGAAGCACTTACTGTTGCTATGTATTTACCAAGAAAGTTTATACATGTGGTTCTTTGCCACATTTTTCTCATTTTTTCTTATTGAAGCCGAATTTTATTGAATGATTTATCTTAGGAATTTCTGATACTGTTTGTGGAGTTGGTGCCTAGTTTCCTACTGTTTACTGTTGCTTCGAAACCTTATCTTCCTAGGGACTGGTCAAGAAGTTTGCTAGTACAAATTTTGGAAAGCAGGGCCCCTGGGTGTCTCAGCTGGTTAAGTGACTGTCTTTGGCTTAGGTCATGATCCTGGAGTTCCAGGATCCAGCCCTGCCTCAGGCTCCCGACTCAGTAGGGAGCCTGCTTTTCCCTCTGACCCTATCCCTCTCATGCTCTCTCTCTCGCTAACTCTCTCTCAAATAAATAAATAAAATCTTAAAAAAAAAGAATCTTGGAAAGTCATGGAAAGTCATAATTTTTTTTATTTATTTTTTATTTTTCAAAGATTTTGTTTATTTATTTGATAGTGATCACAAGTAGGCAGAGAGGCAGGCAGAGAGAGAGGGGGAAACAGGCTCCCCACCAAGCAGAGAGCCCGATGCAGGACTCGATCCCAGGACCCTGGGATCATGACCTGAACTGAAGGCAGAGGCTTTAACCCACTGAGTCACCCAGGCGCCCTGAAAGTCAGTATTTTTAACTTAAACAAACCAGAGTTCTAGGGCCAGGTAGGTAGAGTTAGCATCTATTTTCCCTGGGTACTAAATGCACGGAGCAGCTATTTGAGGACTCTGAAAAGTAAATACAGGCAGTCCTTGTTGCATGGTTTGATGTGCATGTGTTTCACTTCCCAGTTTGGTCAAATAACATCAGCCTCCCAAATAACACAATTTGGAATTTCTGTTAACAAAGTTTATTAACTAGGAGTAACTGCAAAAAGCACATGCTTTGCTACTAGCTCTTCAGTTCACACATTACTATCTAAATAAGAGATCATTGAAGTCTGTTGTTGTTTGGTCGCAGATAGCAAAACATACAGTTGTGTTACTTGCTTGCCTTCTAATGATAAACCTGTAGTGTGCTACTTTATAAAAATTAATAATAATAAAGGGATTGGCTAACAGTGCAACAATAAAGTGAAAAGTGATAATGCTGGAAGTGAAATGTGAATTATGAAGGAGTTCTATGTGGAGTCATAAAGAAGTAGCTGCTGTTAGTGAGAATATTGATGCTGCTGCTCTTCAAGAATCCCTAGACATACATCCAGCCAGAGGAATTTAGTGAAATCATTTTTAAGGAATGACAGTTCTTCTAAAGAGTTTCTCCAGATTAAGACATCCCATTTTTTCATTCCATTTATTTTTTGCTCTTCTATGCATTGCCTACAATCTTCATAGTAAAAACTACTATATATTGAGCAAACTAGTCTTCCCCAGGCTTTGTTCTAATTATTTTACATACTGTCTTACTGTTCCCTTAAAAAAAAAAAAAAAAGTGAGACTTTAGCTCACATGGTGTGAAATACGTGGATAGGAACTGAAGCAGAAGCAGCACAGCTGAGGAAATCACTGCCAGGCTTCCCCCTGGTTTTTCTGAATCACGATGTTTTCAATGACCATACCTCTTATTTGGAGTACCCATTGGCAACTGGATGATTTCCTTTCAGAGATTTGCTTTGCAATGTAGTTGGTCCTTTTGAGTTACATACTGTTTCAGTTCATTAAACTTCTGCTTTGTCTCTAGTTAGAGACTTTGACATAGAGCCATCACAGAAATTTCAGAGCTCTATGAGAATTTGAGAGTTTTATATTTTTATTTATTTATTTATTCATTCATTTTTTTATTTTTAAAGAATTTATTTACTTATATGACAGACTGAAAGAGCACAAGGATGGGGATCTCCAGAGGGAGAGGGAACAGGGAGCCTGATGAGGGGCTCAATTTCAGGACTCTGGGCTCATGACCCGAGCTGAAGGCAGACACTTAACCGACTGAGCCACCCAGCACCCTGATATTTTTATTTTAATGTTAATCTAAAAGCTTTGGTGGTTTTACACAATTTCATTTATCTACTAGTTTCCAAAATAATGAGTTGATTTGCTAGCATGCTCTAGTAGTGACCAGTGGTTTTTTTTTCAGCGTGGGGATCATTAACTCACAAATTTATGCATATTTGAGGTGTTTGAATCCATTGTAGTTAATATTACCATTGATGCTCAAGTTATTTTATCATTGCCTAGAGGGAGACTTCTGGACTTCTAAGTTTAAGAACATGTTTTGACAATTTGGGTAAACCACCTTATAATTGCCATTCAATTTCAGTGCCCAAGTTTTATTTGTATTTGTACTAGTACATAATAGTAATGTTTCAGTTATTGTAGTCTAATATCAAATGAATGCATATAAATGAATAGACCTAATATGTAAATAATACTTTCATCTCAAGTTGAGGTGAAAAATATGGCATAACATTTTCTATGATGCTGCTTTTACAGCCTTTCAGATAAGGGAAATAGGTGGAAAATGGAATCATCATTTGGTACCTGCACAGATAGCCACTCTAAACTCTTAGAACCTGTACCATTGGAGTCAGTACCACAGTCTTGTGTGGAGCATTGGTTTAGCATTCAGCAAAATAACATCTATCATAGTAAAGTAAATTAATCTTAAATTGAGTTTTATTAGTGTTTTTTAATTTTTTTAAAATTTCAAGTTTGGTTTGCTTTAGGACCTAGTTAGGGGTTAAAATCCTAAAGAATTTAAAACAATTTTTATAATTTTATTTTTTCTTTATCTGTTTTTATGTTTTAGGAGTTATCAGATCAGTTTCATACATCACAATTAGATTTTGTGTGGTATCTCTTGTGTTATTGCTACTTTAAGTGTAGATTTTTTTTTAAAAGATTTTATTTATTTATTTGAGTTAGAGTGAGAGAGAGAGCACAAGTGCTGGGAGGGAGTGTCGGAGGGAGAAGCACAAGCAGACACCCAATGAGCTGGGAGCTGGACACTGGGCTTGATTCCAGGACTCAAGATCGTAACCTGAGCCCAAGGCAGATGCTTAACCAACTGAGCCATCCAGATGTCCCATTAAGTGTTGATTATCAGTTATATTTTCAGTTTTGTATTTTAGGTGGAGGACCTGTTTTTATCATGATATTTACAGGAGTGATTAATTGTTTATCTCGTTTACCTTTTACATTACAGTTTTTGGTATTTATATATCAACCTGTTCATCTATTCAATGGTGTATGATAGATCTTTTTAGAATTTTAAAATGAGGTTGCCAAATAGTTTGTCTAACTTTTTATCTTATTTATGAAATGATTAAATTTCCAACATCTGTTATTACTTCTAGGTTTTGGGGTAATGGATCATTTCTCTTATTCTGTAATATTTTCCAGGTGGTTCCATGATGGTTTTTTGTTACTGTTGTTATTAGTAGGGAGTGTGTGTGTGTGTGTTAATTCATTTTATTCATCAGCTTTTAGCTACAGCTTAGGATTTGTTAGCAGTAAGCCCACATGAAAAGGATGATGGCAAGTTCTGCTTCTGGCATTGGTAAGGAAGATTATTTTGGATAACCTATCCTATTCAGAACAACTAGAAAGGCAATAAATAAATAAATAAAATCATGAATCTATCAGAGAACAACCAAGCAAGTAAAGAATATTATAGTCTGGATCTCGTAAAGATCTGTCAAAAATGGAAGTCCAGAAGGATGAGTTGTGCTTTTGTGACTCTTCTTCCCTTAAGGCAGTAGCTGATTTCAAAAGAGATTGTTAGAAGCAGAGAGGTTAGTATCAAAGCTATCAGTAGACTGGAGAGCCCAGGGAGACCAAAACTGGAGTTAAGGAATCTTCAAGTTTTCACTGGAGACCCCAAAGAATGATAGCTTAGGAAAAATGATGAGGTGAAAATGAGAGAAGTAATGAACCGAAAATGGACCTGTTCTGATGGGGCAGAAGGCCAGATTTGAATCATCTTGGTTCCTGACTAGATTAAGGTTATTTGGGTTTCCTAGTGACCGTAGCCTGGCTTCCTGCTAGAAGCAAAACCAAATCCCTTCTGGAGGAAGATGTCATCATCAGAGCTTTAAATAACCACCACAGTTTTTCAAATATAATGTCTATTGCATGATAATCACACATAAGAAAATGTAAGAGATGACTGAAAATCAATGGAAAAGAACAGACAGTAGAAACATACTTGATAATATAAAAATATGTGATTAACCTATTCAAGAAATTAAAAGACAAGATTGAGAATTTTGACAAAGAATTGGAAGCTCCAAAAATGAACCAAATAAAAATTATAGAAACTGAGTAATATAACTAAAATAAGCAAATAAATAAATTAAAACCAATCCTGTTAAAGTATGGATTAAATAACAGTTGGTATTACATTGAAGAGAGAATTAATGAATTTGGCCAACATAAGTTACCCAAAAAAGAAAAATGGACAAATGAAAGGATGAATAATGTAGAAAAGAGCATGATTGATATATAGGATTTGGTAAAAAGATAACTTGAATATAACCAAGTTTTCAGAAAGAGAGAGAGGAAAGAAAGGGGCAGAAACAGGGTTTGAAGAGATGATGGCTGAGAATTTATAACACAGGTAAGATATCAAGGTACAGATTCCATGATCTCTATGGATCAAAAATGAGATAACTACAAATAAAACTTCACATCGTTTTATCACAGTAAAACCATTGACAATCAGGGTCAAACAAAATCTTAATAATTAGAACTAAAAAAGGCAGACTACCCTCAAAAAAAGCAACAAAAAGAAGTGACAGCTTACTTTGTTTCTAAAGGGATACTGACATCAGGCATCACTTGAAAGATGTGAATAATAACAAACACAGAAAAAGTTAATAGAGCTGGTTCTGTTGCTAACTTGTGTGATCTAAAGTCATTTTATATTTCTAGTCCTTTTTTCATGTTACAGTTTAGATTTGAGTTTCTTAATATAGTTTAATTGTATTCAGAGCTTATCATAAGTGTTCACTGTATGAAATTTTTGGTCTACTTCCATGTTAGATTTAGTTTTATTTTACTTACATATAAATGATGCTCAGGGTAGACCTTGTTTTCCTGGGCCTTCTCTGTATATTTTTAATAGGCTGAGTCCTGTAGCTAGTGAATGCTCAGGCAGGATGGGATCTTATATATCCCAGCTTAGGGAAGCAGGAGACAGAGAGTATAGAAATATTAGCCTCCCTCCTACCCCCCGGAAATGAGAACAACATTAGAGGTGGATTCCTGAAATTTTATTTCTTTTAATCTAGACTGTGTTATCCTTGATTCTGCAGAAGAGCTAAATCCAAATAACTGAAATGAGAAAGGATTTGCTCATTTGTCATTCACATTCTGTTTCATTTGTGCTTTCTCTTCTACTGGGGCTGCTTTTTTCTGCACAGTTCCCCAAGGAAACCAAATTGTTCTCTCCATAAGTGGTGGTCTACTATTTATTTCTGGCTGAATTTAGGAAACCCTGTCCTTTCAATCATTTGTTTTGACATTCTCTTTAAAGAGTTATGGGTGACTTGTTCTATGGATCTATGCATTATTTTTATTATGTTTTATTTATCTTTGGATAAGATCTCTAGATCTGAAGTTGCCCAGTAGTTCAGGGCATGTGGATTTCCCTCAGCTTTACTCGCTTGTTACTTTGGGTTTCAGTTGTATCCTCTTCTCAGGTCTGTAGCTGTGTACAGCTCTGGATGTTATTCTTTGTAGTTAGTGTCTTTTTACTTAATTTAGCTCTTTAGGTCTAAAAGTTGTCTCATATCCCCTGCTGGCTGACTCCTTAATAATGTGAAGAGGGCATTTGGACAATTCTATTCCCTAGTATGTATTAACAGACTGACATCCACCCACATAGTTTTCTGGGATTTGAAGTCTTTGAATGAATGAAAAAAGATGTTCTGATATGCAACTGGACAATGCACATTATTTTAATAGCAGCGGTTACTGTGATAGCTGATTAGTTTCCTATTTGTTATAGACCTGGGGCTTCTGAAGGAATATTTAAAGGGGAGGAAGACTCTCTTTCTTCTCTCAGATATATGGTGAAGTATGGGTGGCACATCAGTTAGACATTTAATCTGGTTTTGTAAGCCCTTAGGTAGTAGATCTGTTTTTCACATTCTGCTAATAGATGGAATAGGTAGCAACAGATGCTACTTAAAACCAGATGTTAGAATTGGTTCTGAGAATATTTATGTTTATATGTTTATAGTTCTATTTTTTTTTTTTTTTTTAAGAATTTGTTGATTTGACAGAAACTGTGAGAGAGGGAACACAAGCAGGGAGAGTAGGAGAGGGAGAAGCCTTTCTCCTGTAGAGCAGGGAGCCTGACACGAGGCTCGTTCCTAGGGTCTGGGATCATGACCTGAGCTGAAGGCAAATGCTTAATGACTGAGCCACCTGGGTACCCTCTATGTTTATAGTTCTTAACTTACCTTACTCCAAATTTTTTTCTGATACAATTCTCCTTGGGAACTCCGATTATTTCAGAAATAGCTTAAAAATCTCTTGTCTGTTTGTATTTAGAATTGTTTAGAGAGAATAACTTTTCCTTCATTATATTCTTTAGTTAAAAGAAAGCTTGGAACAGTCAATAGGCCAGCTGCGGAGTCAACGTTTATTGAGAAACTCAGGAGGGAGAAGTATTTCTGTTACAAGTCTGACTGCGAGTGACCTTGATGGTGGCACTGTGACAGGTAAACTCTTCAGATGTCTTGAAAACTCTCTTTTTGTTTTACAAGTATTCCTGAGGTCCATATTGAATACATTTAATCTTTGGAGAAATAGGACCCGTATACAATATCATACAAATGAAGTTAAGAAGATGCAGTTGTCAGTGATTTTATGGTGAATATTTTGAAATATGTTCAGTGGGACTTTGTTATTCTATTACATTTGTTCTCAGACTCCATAGACTACATAGAGTTTTACTTGACAAAACTTGAATTTAATTTTCTGCCTCTAATCAAAATGAATATCCAAATAGGATTTGCTTTGTAGTGTACTTTATAAGATGAGAAGTCTCTTCCCAGCTTCATAGTTTTTCAAATTCTGGTTAAGAAATAGCCTATGATGCTTGTTAAGAACAGGTGAATTTTATCTTTGGTGTGCAGCTGGAGTTCAACGGCTAGATTAAAGATGTAACTCTTGGTTGGCCTGTGGTTAGTCTTAATATTTTCCTACAACACTGAGATCACATTTGAATGGAAAGGACTTAGAGTAGAAAAGAACAGAAAAGTTTGCAGTACAGAGAGATGATTTACGTAGAAGTGAACATTAGTAAGCCCACATTGTTAATACTGCTGTTGAATAAGGATTAAAAATTGGATACAATTAGCTATTTTTAATGTATTGAATTTTAAACAGTGTTCAAATTTTAGATTACTTTGTTGTTTGAAAATTGCTTTATTAGTATAAAGTTATATTTTAGAAAGACAAAAGTTATTTTTATTTGCCAATTTATTATTTTTAAATAAGGGAAATACCATATTACATCTTTGAAAAGCATAGCGAGTTAAAACTTTTGATGTTTTCTATCTCCAAGTTATTTCTGTTGCTCATTTTATCTGCTTTAAGAGGAAGATTTGTGCCACTTTTTTGGCCCTAGCAAGATAGTTGGGAAATAGTTTGGGTTAGGTCCTGAGTATGTATTTTCTGAACAAAATTTTAGATTGTTTGTTCTCCTGCATGTTTTATTCTCTTTTTTTGCCTTTCATCTCTAAAGAGAGCTCCCGGTTTCCACCTACCTCACCCCTCAAGGACTATGGGGATCAACAGAGTACTAAGCGAATTAGGTCCAGAACTGGTGTCCGATTTGTTCGGGAGCCTGACGACATGGGCCAGGTACTTTATATTATTCTGTAATCTGTGTTTGATCTTTTTTTTTTTTTTTTTGAAACCAAATAAACTTTTATTTTCAATAAATAATTATCATTTATTTTGAATTTTGTAATGGAGGAGGATGTTTCATGGAACATTTAAAGGTGAGTTTAGCTGGTCATGTTTTTGTTTCCTTATGAGGTCGCTCATTCTTCTGCAAGCCCTGTTAAGTCAGCCACTTTGTTTCATATAAACAAGTTAGTCCCTGTGGTTAACCTGTTGATTTTTTTTTTGGGGGGGGGGGTTTCTGATTGTTACATCACTGATGGAACTAATTAATAGAAGCAAGAACTTTTATACTTTTTTCATATGTTTCATGTATCCACTGGAGATTTTGGGTGTATTGGTTTTACAGATATATTTCTTTTTCTGCTTCTTTTTTTTTTTTTTTAAAGACTTTATTTATTTATTTGACAGATAGAGATCACAAGTAGGCAGAGAGGCAGGCAGAGAGAGAGAGAGAGAGAGGAAGGGAAGCATGCTCCCCGCTGAGCAGAGAGCCCGATGTGGGGCTCGATCCCAGGACCCTGGGATTATGACCTGAGCTGAAGGCAGAGGCTTTAATCCACTGAGCCACCCAGGTGCCCCTCTTTTTTTTGCGTCTTTAAACGTCCCTATAAGAGCTGAAAAAAATGTTTCTTGTTGCCTTGGGTAGCTAAATTAATTAGGTAAGGGCTAGAGGATGTTGCCAACTTTGACATCTGTGTTTTGGTGGTTTTAGGATCATGGGCTCAAAGTTTGTTAGGATACTCATCTGTAGCTTTTACTTGTTATAGCATAAGAGAAGTAACAGAACCAAGTGCATGAGAAGACACCTTGTAGGAACTTCTCCTTCACTGTGTAATTTTTTTTTTTTAGTAGGTGCAACTTTAGAGTGAATTATATGGTGTAGCCTGGAGCTAAGGACAATATTCTACTATGATTCATTTACTCTTTCATTCTGTTTATTTATTGTTAGTGTTCTGAGACAGTGCTTGTGCCTGGAAACAGGAATAAGTAAAAACCTTGCCTTTTCATGGAGCTTGTAATCTGGGGGGGGGGGGCGCTAGTTATTAATAAAATAAGTACACAAATACTCCCTTAATTGTGAGCTGAGTTGCATGCTACATCAGAAAGCATAGGGCCATGGGAGTGTGTGGTAAAGGGACTTTTCCCCCAGTCAGGGAAGGTTTCCTGAGGAAACGCTGATGGAACTGAAACCTGAAGGTTGAGTGAGTCATTTTAGGTAAAACAAATACTTTGGCAGGAGGGAAGTTAGCACCTCTGAGCAACTTGAGGAAGGCCATGTGGCCGGAGATGTATGAAGGGCCAAGACTGTGCACAGCCTTGTATGGAGGTGACAGTTATTTTGAAAAGATCACTCCACCTCTAGTGTGGAAAAATGGAATCTGTGTAGGCAAACCAATTAAGAGGATATTGCTGTATTGTGGATGTGAGATGCTAGTTACTTGGATTAGGATAAATGGTGTTGGAGAGAACGAGGTGGGGCGGTAGACTTAAAAGCTATTTGGTGGGTAAAATGAAAGGTCTTGAAGATCAGATGACCATTTGGGGAGGGTGGGAATGATTGAAAAGGAGGCATCAGAATCAGAACCTAGGATTCTGGTTTGCAAAACTGGAAAATCATGCCAACACCCAATTTCTTTTTAACTGTTCTTCCTGATTTTAAGTCTCTTAAGATGACCCGTAACTCCACATTATCTGTGTACTTTCTTAATGCCCTGCTCATCATTTGTCATTTTGTTTGCATGTCTATCTCCTATGTTAGATTCTGAGCCCCTTTTTTCCTACCATAATTGGTGGCACTGATTAGTTGCTCAATGCACATTTGTTGAATCAATTTGTTGTTTCTGCAAATCTCTATAACTTACATTTTTTTATAAATTATAGTATACACATACATATATAGTATACATATTTACAGTTAATAGTACAATAATTTAAAGAAAAATTCATGTAACCACTGGGAATTAGAGTGTTATCAATACAAGGGCTATCAACTATCCTGACTTTTATATTAATCATTCTCTTGCTTTAAAAACAAAACATTTGCACTACTTATATCTTGTTTAGTATTGCCTGCGTTTAAACTTTATATAAGTGGAATAATACTTTGTCTTCTTTTGCTATTTTTCAATTGATGTTATTTTTTTGACATTCAGCCTTACTAGTGTGTAGGTAGGTTTCATCATTTCATTTTTACTGCCGTATTATATCCACTGGGAGAACATATCACAATTTATTTATATCCATTCTGTTCTTAATGGACTTTTGGGTTATATTTGGTGTTTCCATTATGAACAGTGTTGCTTCAAACATTCTTATACGTGGTTCCTGGTGCACATTGGCAAGAGTTTCTCTGTAGCATGGATTGACATACCATGGCATGGAACAGAGTTCTTGTATAACACAGCTATGCTCATTTGTTTATGGCTACTTCTGTGCTAAAAGTGGCAGCATTGAATAATTTTGACAGAGATCATGTAGTCTGAAAGCCTGAAATACTTGCTGTTGTACTATTTACAGAAAGTTTGCTGACTTCTTTTTTACTGGGGTATCTAAAAGGATCAGAATTACTGTACTATAAAGGATGTGACAGTTTATATATAAGAAGTTTTATATAACTTTTAAAAAATGTTTTTCTTTGGAGAAATATTTCCTTCAGAATAGACATATGTTTTATTATGTGTTAATAACAGTATAAAATTTGGGCATTAGTGCAAAAAATAAGTTCTTACCAACCTCAGTGAATCTTCATGGAAGAATTAAACAGAATCCTAAATGGATGACTATGTTTTGCCTTTACCAGCTTCATGCTTTTCATCAGTCCCTCCGAGACCTCAGCAGTGAACAAGTTCGGCTTGGAGAGGATTTCAATCGGGAGCTTGCCAGAAGAAGCCGGTAAAAGCAGAATATGGTTTTTGTTGGAGGCATGAGTTATTAGAAGAACACATTAAGTTCTATAATTGACATGTTTACATGAATTTAAAAAACAGTGCTGTTTTTATACCAGTATTTTAAAATTTATTAATAGAACAGTTTAAAAATCCTTTAATTTTAGAATGTACCATGACTCCTTGTTAGAAAAATTAATTTCATATTTTTTTTTAGAGATTTTTACTTATTTATTAGAGACAGCGCATGCTCTCAGGTGTGAGCGGGGAGAGAAGTGGGAGAGGGACAAGCAGACTCCCTCGTGAGCGGGGACCCCAACGATTCAGGGCTTGATCCCAGGACCCTGAGAACATGACCTGAACCAAAGGTGGATGCTTAACAGACTGAGCCACCTAGACGCCCCTAATTTCATATTTTTAAGAACATTTTAACTTACTCTACTGAGCGTTGCCATTACAGAGAGATACATTGTGAGACCTTAGTAAAGAGGTCGATTTGCAAATACATTGGAGGGGGTGAGAGACAGGCAGAGTCCAATCTGATATTTTATCTTTCAGTTGAAATCCTCAAAAGTGAGTGGTTTATATCTGAAAGGTCTTTGCAGTTTTATCAATTCTGGGTCGTCCCCAACAAGTATCACTTTATTTAAAATTTCTTCACTGTCTTTTCATTTTCATCATCAGCAGTGACTGTTGGTTTTCATTTGGAGGTTATTTTTAGAAGCAACCAAACTTTTTATCCCTTCTCAAGAGTCATACTCTATACAGCAGTGATGAGGGAATAACAAAGCTGAGTGGAAGTTTCTGTACCAAGTCCACTTGCTGACTCCCATTCCATCTAATAGAATCATTCCATGCATGTTTTGTGTTGCTATAGCAAAAAGGGTGAAAGCTATAGTTTTAAATCTGTGATCAACTGTAGTCTGTATAATTTACCTGCTTTAAATGAGGAAGGCAGGGAATTTAGTAGTAAGAATTAAATACCTTAACTATTGTTCCTACTACTAATAGTTAATATTATTGAACAATTACTTCATGCCAGATAGATTTAGGTTTAAATTTTACAACAACCCTAATGAGGTAGTCATTATTATTTTTTCCAATTTTTGGATGTGGAAAGGGGCACAGAGAGATGAAGTAATTCAATTTGCTGGAGTTTAAATGGAGGATATGGTCTAATCAGGATTCAGAGGTAGGCATATGGCCCCAAGAGTATTTGCTCTTTACCACTTATAGTACCCTGTGGTTCAAGATTATTTTCATATATAGCTGGTATGAATAAAGAAATTAAGTTCCTGATGTCTGAGATATATTGTTGAGCTATATTTATTGTTATTCTTTTAAGCCAGTAAGGTTAGTTAATTTAAAACTAGGTATTTAGTTTTGACAAGTTGATAAAATGAGCAGAATGGTGTCAACATCGTAGTAAAGTATGTTCTTAGATTGCTTTATTCTGTGGCTTTTACATATTTGAAGAAAGGATATAAATTAAGCACTAGGAACATGAATTTTTAGGTATTTGTCCTGTAAGAAGACAAAGCGGAAGTTGTAGAGATGATTTACTTATTTAGCTTAAGTGATCATTTGGCTGTGCAGTGGTGGACTGGGAATCTTCTATCTGTGGGCTGGTACGGTCTAGTAATAGTTTGTCTGACCCAGACGCATGTGCGAGTGAGGCAGAGAAACTTGACTTAAGCCAAATTAGGAGTCAAATTTCTTGTGAAACCTGGTGACTTAATTTTGTGAATTAAGATTTTAGGATCCCATTCTGCTTTACTTGTACCGCAAATGTAATTCCCAAATCAGCACCATTGACATCAACTAAGGATTTGTAGAAATGCACATTCTTGGGGACCATTGCAGATCTGTTGTTTCGGCAGTCCATCCTAAGTCCTCCAGGTATTTCATATGTTGGCTAATGTTTAAGAACCACTGCAGTAGAGTATTATGTAATAACATTATTATGTTGTAAATTTAACTAATTGTATATACTTTCTCAAACAGCCAACTTAAAATATTTTTCTTTCCCTAGGTCGGATGCTGAAACAAAAAGAGCTTTGGAAGAATTGACAGAAAAATTTAATGTAGCCCAAAAACAAGATGTGGTAAGAACTCTTTGTTAAAATAAGTAAGTAAAAAAAAAAAAAAATAAGTAAGTGATTTGATATGCAGATGGTAGTGTGGCTGGGCTTGTCATAATCACAGTGAAGTTTCATAGATTTTAACTTTTTGGGCGATCTATGTCATTTTGTCTAAAATCTATTCTTGTACTTCTTATAAAATATTCATGAATTTGGGTATTATAGTTTTTAAATGTTTACAGTGATAACATATTAGAGATAGAATTATTATTTGTTTAATTTTTAGAGTTTCCTTATGAATATTCAAAAGAGATCCAGCGATTCCATGGCTTTTGTTAAATGATGTTTGAAATACAGAATTTCTTGGTAGTGACTCTGTAGCACTCTACATTTTTAAAGTATTTTTAGTATTTTCATTTCACAAGCATGTATAATCATAATGGCTGCAAAGACCTGGCTGTCTGTTGTTGTTTGACATGATGCCAATTGAAAATACCCCTAATTCTCAAGTTTTATTTATCTCAAACTCAGATTGTTGACAGTCATTATTCGTGTTTTTTTTTTTAATCACTATTCTTGATGGAATTAAAGTGAAAAATGAAGTACATACAATGTCTGTTTCTTTGCATCTTCAGTTGCATCTCTGTTTGCTTTTTTAGGAGAAAAAAAATCAATAGCAATTGTTAACTAAACTTGGAAATTTACCAACTTCAGGAGCAATGTGTATTTATTTATCCCAGAGTACCTTTTGTTTTTTTTCAAGACCAGGAATGGTAGCAGACAGAATATTTTTCTTAACATGTTTTATTCAAACTGAAAATATAGGCAGATTTTTTTTTCTGCAGTTTTTATTGTGCTTATAGTCCCTTACATAGATTTTTTTTTTTTTTTTAAGATTTATCTATTTATTTGACAGACAGAAATCACAAGGAGGCAGAGAGGCAGGCAGAGAGAGAGGAGGAAGCAGGCTCCCCTCCGAGCAGAGAGCCCGATGCGGGGCTCGATTTCAGGACCCTGGGATCATGACCTGAGCCGAAGGCAGAGGCTTTAACACACTGAGCCACCCAGGCGCCCCAGATATGTTGAGTTTATTTTGGAGTTTGAATTCATTGGACATATATGCTAAGAAATGGATATCCTCTATTTTCAAAGAGATTAACTTAGTTACTCTACTTGCAGTGAAATTTGCCCGTTTCAAAAATTTGAATAAACATCTCACCTCATAAAAGCATATTCTTTTTGTGCTTTTGGTGCTGATTTCTTTGTGAAGCACCCAGAAAGATGAAGATATAATGTACTGTCCTCTGTTGAAATAGAAAAAAAATCTTTGCAATCAGTATCTGATGATAGGTCAACTAATGCTGTTATGGGATCAGGAAATGGGATACTTCTTTTTTTTACATGAAGTCCTAGATTTTTCAAAGCATACTAAGACCTTCAGTTTAAGTTGTGCCAATCTAAAATACTTTAACTATCATACTTCAAAGAAAAAGTGTTTTCTGAGGTTAACGCGTTGGAACCTTTTTTAGTTTATTGAAGTGGTCCACACCGCAAGAAGTCTATGCCATTGTCTGATTTACATACTATCTAAACAGGAACTGAACACGTACTTTGAAGAATGTAGCTCCCAGATCCTTTATAACTTACTAAATGATCTTCTGGCTCTTCTCACATAGTCTAGAGTGGAACCTGTCACCTGGCAGCAGAACCTGCTGGAGCTTTATCTTTTTTTTAAAAAAATTCTTAATTTTCTAAATTTGAAGGTATAGTTAACTTACAGCAAAGTACATGCATATAACTCAGTGAATTATTACAAGGTGAGCAGGCCCATGTAACCACCACCCAAATCTAGAAATAGAACATTACCAGTGCCCAAGAAGCCTCCTCATTCCCTGTCCTAATCACTACTCCTCCTTTTTCGAAGATGAATATTTTGACTTTTTACCCCATAAATTAATTTTGACCACTTTGAATTTTTTATGGAAGTGGAATCCTATAGGGCATGGTTTTGTGTGTCTGTTCTTTGCTAATCCTTAAGGTTATGGTATTTCAGGTGTTATGTCAAGTACTTCCAGCTTGTTTATTTTTATTGCTCTTTAGTATACCATTGTATGGATTTACTGCAATGTATTTTAACACGTTATGATATTTGAATTATTTCAAGTTTTGGGCTATTACAAATAAGACTGCTGTGAGTAATCTTATTCATGATTTTAATGCATATGTAAATGCATTTCTGTTGGTATGTAACATATAGTGTAATTCCTACATGCCTTCATCTGGTAGATACTGATAAACAGGTTTCCAAAGTGATTCCATTAATTTACATTCCCACTGGCAATGCAGAAGAATTTATGTTGCTTTTCATCATTTCCAGTACTTGGTATTATTAGTCTTTCAATTGTAGCCATTGTGTTAGGTGTTTATAGTCTCTCATCATGGTGTAATTTGCATCTTCATTATTACTAGATGATGAGCATTTTTTACATTTTGTCTTTTCTAGAGTTTCTCATCTTTTGGCCTGATATGGGCCTTATTTATCACATCATTGATATTTTTCTCCAATTTCCTACGGAATTGTCTGTTAGGAATACACTCCATTCTATTTTTTTTTTAAATTTAAATTCTGTTAATTAACATATAGTGTATTTTTTTCCATTTTATTTCTTTTCAGTGTTCCAAAATTCGTTGTTTATCCACCATACCCAGTGCTCCATGCAGTACGTGCCCTCTGTAATACCCATCACCAGGCTCACCCAACCCCAACCCCCTCCCCTCCAAAATCCTCAGTTTGTTTCTCGGAGTCCACAGTCTCTCATGGTTTGCCTCCCCCTCCAATTTCCCCCATCTCATTTCATATAGTGTATTATTAGTTTCAGAGGTAGAGTTCAGTGATTCATCAGTCTTATATAATACCCAGTGCTCATTACATCATGTGCCCTCCTTAATGTCCATCACTGAGTTACCCCTTTCTCCCACCTCCCTCCCCTCTAGCAACCCTCAGTTTGTTTCCTATAATTAAGAGTCTCTTATGGTTTTCTCCCTGATTTCATCTTATTTTATTTTTCTCTCCTTTCCTCTATGATACTGTTTTGTCTCTTTAATTCCATATATGAGTGAGATCATATGATTGTCTTTCTCTGATTGACTTATTTCACATAGCATAATACCCTTTAGTTCCATCCATGTCATTGCAAATGGCAAGATTTCATTTTTTTTGTTGTTGGCTGAGTCATATTCGATTGTATATAATATACCACATCTTCTTTATCCATTCATCTGTCAATGGACATCTAGGCACTTTTCATAATGTAGCTGTTGTGGACATTGCTGCTATAAATATTGGGTTGCAGGTACCCCTTTGAATCACTACGTTTATATCTTTGGGTAAATCCCTAGTGGTGCAATTTCTGGATTGTAGAGTAGCTCTATTTTTAACTTTTTGAGGAACCTCCATACTGTTTTCCAGAGTGGCTGTACCAGCTTGCGTTCCCAACAGTGTAAGAGGGTTCTCCTTCCTCTGCAATCTCATCAACATCTGTTGTTTCCTGACTTGTTAACTTTAACCATTCTGACTGATATGAGGTGGTATCTCATTGTGGTTTTGATTTGTCTTTCTCTGATGCTGCGTATTTTTTCATGTGTCTGTTGTCCATTTGTATGTCATCTTTAGAGAAATGCCTGTTCATGTCTTCTGCCAATTTCTTGATTGGATTGTTTGTTCTTTGGGTGTTGAGTTTGATAAGACATTTGCAAATATCTTCTCCCATTCTGTCAGTTGTCTTTTCTTTCAGTCAACAGAACTGTTTCCTTTGTTGTGCAAAAGCTTTTTATCTTGATGAAATCCCAATCGTTTATTTTTGCTTTGTTTCCCTTACCTTTGGAGATGTGTCTAGTAAGAAGTTCCTGCAGCCGAAGTCACAGAGGTTGCTGCCTCTGTTCTCCTCCAGGATTTTGATGGATTCCTGTCTCACATTGAAGTCTTTCATCCATTTTGAGTCTAGTTTTGTGTATGGTATAAGGAAGTGGTCCACTTTCATTCTTTTGCATGTGACTGTCCAATTTTCCTAACACCATTTGTTGAAGAGACTTTTTTTTCCATTGGATATTCTTCCCTGCTTTGTTAGAGATTAGTTAACTATAGAGTTGAGTGTCCATTTCAGGGTTCTCTATTTTGTTCCACTGAACTATGTGTCTGTTTTTGTGCCAGTACCATGCTGTCTTGGTGATTGCAGCTTTGTAATATAGTCTGAAGTCTGGAATTGTGATGCCACCAGCTTTGGTTTTCTCTTTAAGAATAGAAATCCACTCCATTCTTGTTGGCTATTGACTATTTTCTTTTTTGAGATGTCAGTTTGCTTCTTTTTGCCTACTTTTTTTTTTTTTAATTCAGTGTCTTTTCATTATTGATTTGTGGGAGGTCTTTCTTTTATATATGAGCTCTCTGTCAGTTATATGTATTGCATTGTTGTCTCCAATTATCCAGAGCTGTTTCATCACATTCTTAAAACTTTCTTAATGAGGTCTTCTGTTGAAATTTAATCTAGTTCAGTTTTCTATCTCTTCTTTTGTGGTTATTTGCTTTTTTGACCTGTTTAAGAAATTGGTCCATTTCCTCAGATCATGAAAATGTTTTCTTACATAATATTCTAGAAGCTTATTATTTTACCTTTTACATTAAGATCTAATATCCACTTGGAATTGATGTTCAAGGTATGAACCTACATTTTATATGATATCTAATTGATTTGGTTTCATTTATTGAGAGAACCACCCCTTTGTTATTACTTTACAGTCCTATCTTAGGTGTAAATCAAATGTTCATATGTGCAGACATTTGTTTCTGGACTTAGTCAATCTTTTGGTTCGTTTGTCTATTCCGGTGTCCATTTTGCATTGTCTTGATTACTGTTGTTTTATGATAAGTTGTGATATGGTATAGTAAGTCCTTCCACGTTGTTTTTCAGGTTTATCCTGTGTATTCTTTCTCTGAATTTCTGTATACATTTTAGAATTAGCATGTGAAATCATTAAAAACCTAAGATCTTGGTTAGATTACATTGTATCTATAGGTCAACGTGGAGGGAATTGACATTTTTATAATGTTGAGTTTTCCAATTTATGAACAGAGCAAATTCTTTCATTAATATTGTATAGTTTTTTTTTTTTAAATCTGGAGATCTTATGTGTTATATATTAATTTTAACATTTATTTTTTGACTTTGATATTTTTATGCCATTTTAGAGAGTATCACTTAACATTAAAAAATTAATAATCTTTGTCTCTCTTTAATTTTTAAATTTTTTTGGGGGGAAGAGGGGCAGAGGGTGAGAGGGAAAGAGAATCTTAAGGAGCCTGATCTCATGACCCCGAGATCATGATCTGAGCCAAAATCAAGAGTTTGTTGCTTAATTGACTGAGCCATCCAGGTGCCCCACCTTCAGTTTTCTTCATTTCTTTCTGTGTCTCATTACTTTTTGCATTCTGAGATTCCTCATCTGCTTAAAAACATACTTTGAAGTTTTCTTCAGAGTGTATCTACATATGCCTGAGTGAATTCCATTTACAATTTCATTTGGAGTGGGTTCTTTTGTGACAGATCCTCTTTGTATTTGTCTGAAAATATCTTTATTTCACTTTTTTGTTAGAAAAGATTTTCACTGGTTATAAAGTTCTAAATAATCCCTTTTTCCTCCCAGTCTGTATTTCGAAGATATTTCATCATTTTCTCAGTTCCATTGTTTCTGTTGAGAAGTCAGCTGTTATTCTTGTTGGTGCTTTTTGTATGATAATATATATTTTTCTCTAATTTGCTTTTGAGTTTTTCTTCTTACTCTTTGGTTTTCTGCAGTTTTACTATGAGGAGCTTAGTTGTATTCCTTTGATTTGTGCCTATTCCCTTTGTGTCTTATATTCATTTTTATAAATATATTGTTTTTTCATTACTTACTTTGAATATTTTCTTTGGACTTTTTATTTACTTGTTCTTTCTTCAGCTGAATCAACTCTTGTTAACCCACCTACTGATTTTGTATTCTCATTTACCACATATTTCACTTCTAGAATTTTGATTTTATTGTTTTTAACTTTGTAGTTCTTTGGCAAAATCCTCAATCTGTGTATCTGTGTCATAACTTCATTGTCAAGATCTTCTAAAGCTCTGTTTCTATTTGTTATCTCTTATTTTTCTTGGATTTTGATCACATTGCTTTTGCCTACTGTTTATTTTTGATTATCTTGTTACTTTTGACAGAAAATGTATTTCATTTTTATTTAATAAGGATAATTAATTTGATAATTTTTATGTATGAGAATATGTATTTATTTTTTGCTATAGAATAAGGGCCATAGCAGTCATGGATTACCTTATTTTTTTGTGCTATTTTAATGTTAAAACTTCAATGATGAGTTTCAACTATTTCTAGTTCACCTTATTCCTGGTGGATGACCATTCAGGAATCTAGTCCAAAGTCTGGGGGTGGGGTTGGGGAAGTTTAACTAGGCACCCCCCTCCTTGGAAAATCTCTCACCTCCAGTTTTTCCTCTGTAGCCCCACACATCTGTTAAAAACTCTGTTTAGATTCTGAGTATTACAACTGCTTTTTCTGAAGTGGGTTATATTTCAGGGAGAAGAGATGGACTAACCTCTGAGGTTTTTTTTTCCTTCTCATTCATTTTGGTCTCATATATCTTTCCAGTGCCTTAAAACTGTTTTTTGTTTAAATTTTCTAGTTTTTTGAATTATTTTTAGTGGAAGGTTTGTTCTGAATTATCTAGGCTGTCATTTTTGGAAATGAAACTCCATGAATGTCTTGCATATATATGGTTCTTTTACTATATTTGGTATTTCTAATGCTGTTTCTATCAGGATTTTGCTGTTTTGCAGCCATTTTATGAGGCTCCTTTAACTTGGTACATAGGTATACAACTTGTGAGTATGCTTATAACACAGACTTTGCTCCAAACTCAAATATCCTCAATGTTCTGCTGAGATTTTTGTAGTTTTGAGTAAGGTATGGACAGTTTTACTGTCATGCTGCTTTTTGATGTTGTTAGTCGGGAGAGTTTGAGTTTGGAATTTGAAAATACTAAGTCGCATGGTGCACATTACATTTGTTAATGTTTTACCTTTCACTGCTTACAAAGAACCATAATGAAGAGTTACTTCATTTTTATTTCTTTTATATAGCAAATAAAACTAGTAACTACTATCTGCAGTCAAGAGTGTTGATGAGGGTCTGAAATGTAATTACTGAGCTAAAAGTTAACAGCTGAATTCACAGAATGTTCACTTCTTTTATTCTTATTACCATGTATTAAGAATTACTATATTTTAGATAGAGCTATGATTGAACAACTGGATGTCACACCTCACTAGTGCTCAGCTCATTGGTGTAATTGGTGTATACAGTTCCCCAGTTTACCTAACTGCACAGTGTGCCTAGCTCATCAGGATGTATTTTTTTATAGTGTCTAAACCTGGAAAATTATACACACTTAATTATGCAGTTGAATTGTTCAACTGCTAGTTCCTCCCATCAAGTTGTATTGCTATAGCTTGTTTTGTGTTTTCTGTAATTTGCTTTCAAAGTAGGGGTATCTCCTAATTGAGGTATCTCCTAATTGAGGGCATCTCATACCTCATATGGGTGTATGTAGTCCTGATTGAGAAAAATTGTCTAATGCCAAACTTAAAAATAATATTGTTGAATTTTGGAAGGTCTTCTGAAGGCCACATGATGTTTGTTTCCAATTTATACAAGGCTTAATATAAATTTTCTAATTCACTTACTCCAATTGAAGTCAACATTTACATTTTATAACTTTGACATACTGTGTTGTATTTGTGAATTCATGATAGCATGCTGTCAGAGAACATTTAGTTTTGTTATTTGAATGTTAAACTTCTCAGAGGCTGCAGCTGTTTCCCTTCTCCAGATTTAAGTTTGAATTAAAATTACCAAAGTGATGCATGTTCACTGTGGAAAACTTTAAAATGTTGTGCAAATACATAAAGAAAAATGAACGTCTGCCACTATCTCTCACCAATTTCAGTTTCTTTGGTACATACTGTTATTCACTTTTATTGTGCATTACTCTGAGGCTATAGCTGTTTATCATGCATTTTCTCAATAACTAAAATATATCTTGAAAGTTTATAGGACACAGTTTTCTCTGAGAGGCAAAAAATGTTGGTTCCTATCAGACATGCTGAGATTTGATTTGTTAATCCTTTATGATTCATAGACTTTTGTTTGTTTAGTTTCTTTTATACTTCCCATTAGAAGGGCATAGTTATTATTTATAACATATTATGGAAAATATTTTCCATTAAGATTTAATTTTGTTAACAATCAATATTGCATGGGCCTCATACCACAGGGGAAATTTCAGTTCATTAGTTGTCTAGATTCTACCCATTTGAGTGTGATATGAATACTTATTAAGTTTGATTATTCATGGAGGAAAAGTCAATTTTATTTCAGTTTTCTATAGGAGGGTCACTAAATTAAAAATCTAAACATGGATCTAGCTGTTTCTGGAAGAGTTGGTCATTAATTGAACTCAGAATTCTGTCAACACTGCATTTAGGATAACATGGTTATTGCATAGATTACAACAACAGAATAGATAACAAATATTTATTGAAGTGTATTTTAAACCTGATACCTACCTACCACAACAACTGGAACAAATGAGTATCAGTGCATGTTTATTGAATGAATGCATGAAAATGGACCTGGGGCTTATAAGATGCTGCTGGAAAGGGAGATCTGCATTAGGCTTATTTTTCTCACTGATCAGTTGTGTCACCTCTGGTTAATAACTTCATCTCCTGAGTCTTCTTTTTAGAGTAAAGGATTTGGATAAAAATCCAAAATACCTCCCAAGTTTTTATCTTATTTTGTGTTTTTTTTTTCTTCTAATAAGTGATTCATTCCTTTTGATTCAACAGTGCCATTTAAAGATTGTTTCTTGAATTTATAAAAATTATCCTATATTGGAGTATTTGCCATAGCATCTATTAGTAACAATAAATGTTATCCCATTATCAGTAGGATACTGATAGTAGGAATTATTTTAATCAATTAGGGCAAACTATGCATTTGTTAAGAAAAAGGATGTGATTTGTTGTCATGGAAAGTTACCCATGATATGTCAACTGCCGAAAACTTATAAAATATTATGTATAACACCTCATTTTTAAAGAAGTGAACTGGATATGTGTTTGACTAGTCATGCACATATGCAGAGAAAAATTTCTGAGTATACAACCATATACTATCAGTGTTTTTCTCTTCATGGGTGGTATTAGCAGATTGTATTTATTTCTTTTTATCATTCTTTATTATTTATTTTTAACTGTGGTAAAATTTATCATCATATCACTTTTAAAAGATTTTATTGACTTATTTGAGAGAGAGAAAGAAAGAGATGGGGTGGGGAGGCACAGAGGGAGAAGGAGAAGCAGACTCCCCACTGAGCAGGGAGCCAGACCCCAGGGCTTGATCGCAGGACTCTGGGATCCTGACCTGGACCGAAGGCAGATGCCTAACTGACTAAGCTACCCAAGTACTCCTCACTTTTTTTTTTTTTTTTAAGATTTATTTTATTTTTAAGCTTTAGTTTAAGTTGAGAGAGAGGGAGAGAGAGCGCACCTGAGTTGTGGGGGATGAGAGAGGAGAGTGAGTCTTAAGCAGATTCCTCTCTGAGCGCAAGGCCCAATGTCCGGCTTGATCTCACAACCCATGAGATCCTGACATGAGCAAAGACCAAGAGTCTGATGCTGAAACAACTGGGGCACTGGCCAGGCAACCCTATCACTGTATCACTTTTAAATGTTAAGTAGTGTTATGCCCATTCACTGTTTTAGAACTCTTTTTACCTTGCAAAACTGAAACTACACCCATTAAGCAACAACTTTCCATGATACCCTTTTTCCAGTCCCTGGACATCACCTTTCAACTTTCTGTCTCCATAACTTTGACTACTCCAGGTATCTCATTTAAGTGGAATGATACAGTATATTTGTCCATTTGTGATTGGCTTATTTCACTTAGCATAGTGTCTCCAAAGTTTATCCATTTTGTAGAATGGATAAGAAGTTTGTTCCTTTTTAAGACTGGATAATACTCCATTGTATGTGTAACCACATTTGGTTGATCCATTTATCTGTCAGCGGACACTTGGGTTGCTTCCATCTTTTGGCTATTGTGAATAATGCTGCTATAAACATGCGTCTACAAATATCTCTTCAAGACCCTCTTTCAATTCTTTTGGGTATATGCCTATAAATGGAATTGCTGGTAATTCTATTTTCAATCTTTTTAAAAGAATCAACATATTGTTTTCCATATGATCTGTACAATTTTATATTCCTACTAAACTAACAGTATATCAGGGTTCCACTTTCTCTTCCAACACTTGTTATTTCCTGTTTTTTTGATTTTGTTTTTGATAGCAGCCACCCTAATGAGTTTGAGATGATCCTGTATTTTTTTTTTCTGATAAGTTTTGCTATTAATTACTTTTTAAAATTAATTATTTTTATTAACATATGAAGTGTTACTTGCCCCCAGGGTATAGGTCTGTGTATCGTCAGCTTACACACATCACAGCACTCACCATATCACATACCCTCCCCAATGTTTATAACCCAACCACCCTCTCCATTCGCTATTAATTAATTTTTATATTCAGAGTGAACTATAAAGGTATTTCCATTTTGTAAAAATTGCATAAATTAACAGCCTTTTATTTTTTAGTATTTCTCCAATATTATTTACTTTTACAGCAGGTACTACATTTATTTCAGATGCAGTAGTAAATTATTTATTGGGGTATTAAAGTTGATTACTATGATAAATCAGAAGCTTGATGCTGAATGGTATTTTGAGTTTTTAGTAAAACACTATCAGAGTAAATATCTTAATTGTTTTTAAGCAAAAAAAGGTAGAAAACCAAGAATTTTCATTCTTAGTAAATATTAGGTGCTAATTTTTTTGATAGAATATTTTTGCTCAGGTTTTATTAACTAAACTTATATTTACCAGTATCATTTAAAAAATTGATTTGGTGTATAATTTATCATAAAGTTTAACCTGCTTTATGTGCACAATTCAGTGCTTTTTAGCAAATGTACTGAGTTGTGTAATCATCACCGTGGTCCAGTTTAGAACATTTCTGTTGCCCCAGTAAGACTCCTTGTGACCAGGACCCTTCTGGCTGTATAGAATTGTTAGCAAAATATTTCTTATTACAGGGCTATGTTTATTGCTTCTCTTAAATGAACCCAAATGTCTTTTATCCTCCCATAGCTTCCTGCGTGAAATATGCACATCATCAAATAGGTAAATTTTATTTAGGGGACTGTATGATGATATGCATGAAATGTATTGAATTTGTACAACTTTTAGCAAGGAAAATCTTGCATCAGAGAAAATATTCTTTTATGTTTATTTTAGAGAGTCCCAATTAAACATTTTTCTGTTTGACTTTAGTTTTTGATCTTTTACGGCTGGTTTATTTTCTGTAGATCACAGTAGAAAAGATTGACAAGCTAATGAAAAACACATTTAATTATTTGCTGCTCATAGACATCAAAACTTTTCTAGGCAGGTCATGTTTATAGAAAATTTAAATGAAAAAGAACTAACTAGAACAGTTTATCATTAATAGAATAAAAAATGCTGTTGTTGGCAAACTTGGTATTTCCCTTCTACTTCACCAGAGGGCACTCTTTTCTAGTATATTTTAATTCTGTTCTATTGAATTATTATACTTTGAAAGATTTAAGTCCTTTATTGGGATCCAGATTTGGATTATTTAGAGGCTAATGATTGTTTTCTTTTGTAACTTTCAGTCCATTTTTTTTTTTTTTTGGTGATCTGTTTTATAATAGCATTAAAAAGGACGCTATAAACAAGCCATTTTTAAATGCTTAGGTGGTAGTGTATCTGGCATAAAATATCTCTTCAGTATATTCTCTTTTTGCCTAACAGCTCTGTAATGTCACTGTTTCTGTCTCTTCATGTTAAGGTTTCAGATCGGGTGGAACGACGGCTTCAGGAAATAGAAAGAGAGATGCGCACAGAAAGAGAGCTGGTGGAAAAACGTCAGGATCAGCTGGGAGTTATTTCTTTGCAGCTACAGGAGGTTTGTGAAAAATACTTTCTCAGAATGTAAATCTTGAGTTCGGATAGTTTGGATACTTATTTAGCCATTGTTAAAATTGTTAGAGTTCCTTGGTCATTGCATGTATATTTCAGTGCATCTGAGAAGTATAGCATGTACGTTATCTAGTTCAGTGTGTGAAGATAGCCCTATCTAGTTCAAACCCAAAGTCTACTGCTTGCTGGCTGTGGTGACCTTGGGCAAATTCCTTCGCTTTTCTAGGCCATTTCCTCTGTGGAAAATGGAAATAGTAATAGTATTTACCTAATCATGTTGGTGTGAGGTTAAATGAGTTAATGCTTGTAAAGCACTTAGTACAGTATTATAAAGCACTTAATATCTGGCATGTGCTCAAAAATGTTAACTGAAAGTATGATTATTCTGATCAGTTTTCCTTGGCGTGAACTAGACCCCAGGGGTCAGCAAACTATGGCCACCGGGCCAAATGTGGCCCATTGCCTAGTTTTTGTAAATAAAGTTTTATTGGAACACAGCCATTTGTTCATTTACTGTTTGTGGGTGGTCTTTTGACACTGTGGCAGCACTGAGGAGTTGTTAAAAGAGACCATCTAACCCACAAAGCCCAAAATATTGACTTTCTGGCCCTCTTATAGGAAGTTTGCCAACCCCTGGACTAGACTATGGTCATACCATTCCAAAACTGAGATCGCTTACCTTTTAGGTATCTTTTTTATTTTGAAATTTCAGACTTAGGAGGAAGTTGAAAAATTAGAACAAAGGATTTCTGTATACCCTTTACCTAGATCGCTCCAATATTCACATTTTATATGTATGTTATAATAATAATAATGTATAAGTTATATATTACATATACATAATTTTTTGAGCTAGTTGCAGACGTGATGTAAATACTTCTACACCTAAATAATATTGTGTGCACATTCTCTTCCATAATCATAGGAATTTAATGCTGGATTAATACTATGATATAATCTATAGTTTTTTTTTCACATTTAACCACTAACATCCTTTTCTGGTCCAGGCTATAATACAGGGTCACATACTGCATTTGACCATTGTGTCTCTTTAGTCTCCTTTGATCTGGAACAGTTTTTTTCAGTTTTTCTTTGTCATTTATGACCTTGACAACTTTGCAGAGTACTGGCCAGTCACTTTGTAGAAGTCTTGCATTTTGGTTTGTTGATGCTGTCTCATGACTAAATTCAGATTCAGGTGATGGACTTTTGGCAGGAAACACAGAGAATTGGTGTTGCATTCTTCCCAGGATATCTTATTAGAAGGCATATAAATGTCCCATTACTGGTGAAAACTGAACACTTGGTTAAAGTGTTGTCTGCCAAATTTCTCCACTGTAAATCTTAATAGTATGCCTTTTTAAGTTTTTATTTTATGTGGAGATTCTTTGAAACTTGAAAATAGCTTATTATCGTATTTTCACCCATAGATTTTAACATTTATTAATATTCTTTCATGAAACAGTTATTACTATAAGTGATGCTAAATGGTGTTTCTTTTTTTTAACACATTCTATCACTTTTTCTGCATTTATTAATTGGATTCATACTGTGAGGAAAGGCTTTCCATTTTCCTTTAATTAATTAATGGTGTAGATTTGTAAATTTCATTGTATTATGTTGGTTATGTTTTATTACTATCATTATAGAAAATTGATTTGTTGAATTTCCTTTAAATGTGTCTTAGATCTATACATAAAGTATAAAAAATCGAGACAAAATGAAAGATTATAAAAAGGATTTCTTTTTCTTTTACAAAGTGATTTTCTCTAAAAGTGGTGTTCTATAAATGCACGTATATGTGCTTGAAGATCATTGACCCTTATAAATTGGAGGATTAAAAAAAAATTTTAATTTTTAGGAGATACTACCAATTGAAAACTAGGTGCAAAAATGGCAACCCTGAAATTATAATGTAAGCAATAGAAAATCTGCTTTTGTTTTCTAAAATTCCTTTTTCCTCTATTTCACAAAAGGAGGCATACCCTTGTTAGTAGGTAATTACTTTGAAGAGGATACTTTGTTGAATAATTAGATACAGCATGTGGGTAGCCTTCTTTTTTAAACCTTGATTTTTATACATTTGTTCTCAAAGTAAATTGCATCTGGTGAGCATAAGAATAGACAATTGTTCTTTTTTGCAAGAGAAAATTAGAGAAATTTTCCATACTTATTTTCTTCTTTCTTTGCAGAATGCATAAAATTACAAAGAGGGAGAGGAAGATTGCTTCCCATCCTTGTTCTTGAGAAACCAGAGCCTGAAATTTGCATTGTAATTGTCAGTTTGACTAAAAGCTTGAGCTGTGATTTAGAATTCCATCTCTGACAATACAGTAGAGGATCACTATTGATAAGAAATGTTTAATTTCATATTTTGTCACTTTAATATAAGTGGTGACCCATATGCTTTTAAAAGGTGGTTTTTGGATTAAACAGTGCAGTGGAAGCTAAAAAGGATTAATATAGACTGATATGTTTTCCTTCTCCCAAGTTAAGTGGCTTAGGCTGATCTGGAAAGGTCATGTTTAAGGAGAGGAGACACTTTGCTTTCTTTTCAATATTAAAAAATACTTTTCCAAATACTTATACTGTATGATAATAGTAACTGATATATTTTGTTTCTGGCTATGGTGAGAAAATGAATTTATAGATGAGTAAGGAGATCTGGACTTTCAGCCACTGTGCTCTTCTGCCTTCCTTAAAGATATATATAATTCAATGTTAGTGAAAATTAGGACATTTAAAAATTATTAAGTGATTAGAAGTATTCATTAAAAATTCCAGGATATCAGCGATTTCTAGGTATAATGTCGTATTATGGGGAGGCTGTGTGTACTTTTGGCTAAAACTTGCTTCCTTTTAGTGATCTAATGAGGTCCTTAGGTCCTTGGAGCTTTATCTGTTCCCATTTAATGAAAAATACAGTATTAATCATTGGAAATTGGTTGAGGAACAGCCACTCTCCTCTTCCTATTTAGTGGTCTTAAGGAATTGTTCACTCTTTAATGAGTTGATGTGTGTTTTTTCCTCTCTTGGTCTAAGCAGGAAGGCTGTGGACACTCTGTAATCTGCTTCCTTGAGTCTCCACTAACTAGTCATGTGCTACTGATGTCACATGAATGTCAGATTTTCTTAACTTGGTAAGGATCTTCAACTGGCCTTCAGACTAAATTGAATATTTTATCTTTGTCTTCATTTGAATGACTTAAAATGAAGTACACGAGATAAATGCTGAATGCATATTTGTATATGCCTTTCAGAACATTTCATAGAATATTAAAGTGCTAGTTCTCCCACTTACTCCCACCAGTAATATGCCATGCTTTCCAGTGATTTAGGGTGAATCAGGTGCCTCAAGGTTGTAGGTACTTCATGGAGAAGTCTATGGGGAAGTTGAAGAATGGAATCTTAATTGAAGATGGTGAAGATTAGTAGGGGATTGGTAGGTGTAAGATGGGCGCTCAGCTCAGTGGTTTTCAGTCTGTATATCTATGAGAAACCAGATTATGTGAGCCTCATCGATAATGTTAAAGCCTTGTACAGAAAACGATAGATTTTTTTCCCGATATTTTTCTTCATCTTTTGGCATCTGTACCAATTGTGAAAGCCTAATGAAGAAATGCTATTTGTTCCTTCCCAGAAATGTCATTGTGGCTCCAGAGATGCTGAGTAATATGGATACTTCACCTAAGAAAAACCTTGGGTACAGTTTATAAATGTATTTAGTTTGAACTCATTAAGGGAGAAGCTTCTAAGGAAGCCAAGAATGTATTCCTAATGTCCTCTTAATAGCTTTAGCATTTCTCTTGAGACCTCTGTGTCAATTCAGAGGAGAATCTAGTCAGGCATATGTTCTAAGGTGTCCTCATTAACCCCTTCCTTTAGAGACTCCCCTGCTTGGCTTGGATTGACCAGGAGACCTTTCTGAGGCTGGTTGATTTTGGACTTCACTTATCTTCCCAAGGCTGAATTGTATAACTTTTGCTTGGCACTTTACCCTTCTGTTTCCATAGTCAATGCCCCGATATTTTCACAGACAAGTATCCCCTTCCCCGCTGATGTTACTCAATGCCTTTTAAATAAATGCCTCTTAAATCACTCTGACATTGACCAGCCCAATAGCCCCCCTGGGCTTTGAGAAAGACCATTACACTATACAATTCAATGGGAGTTTCAAGTACAAGCTCTGTGGAAAGCATGAGGGAGGCCCAGAAAATGCACCTTATTTTCCTAGTCCTTTGGGACATGAGCTCTAGAATGTGGTCCTTTTGAGGCTTGGGTGACCAGGTGGGATGTAGTAAGCACTGAGTAACACAGTTGGGGGGACATGCAAGGACACTCAGACTACCAGCGGCATGAAAGTAGAGTATCACAATAGGACAACTACACATGTGCTATTCTGTAGGAAACTGTGTGTAGCTAGGGAAAATTCTAGAACTCTTCCTCTATTGTTTATTCTTTATGGGGTGGAGCTCTATGTGTAGGTTAAGTCTGAGCCTTAATTTAAGTCCTGGTTTTTATTCTTTTAATAAACTCTAATGCCATTGACTAGTTTCCTCCTTTTGCAATGATGGCTTTTTTTTCTCCTCATTGTTCTTTTTCTAGTGATGTATTTTTTTTTTTTTAAAGATTTTATTTATTTATTTGACAGACAGAGATCACAAGTAGGCAGAGAGGCAGGCAGAGAGAGAGGGGAAGCAGGCTCCCCGCTGAGCAGAGAGCCTGATGTGATCATCGATCCCAGGACCCTGAGACCATGAACTGAGCTGAAGGCAGAGGCTTTAACCCACCGAGCCACCCAGGCGCCCCTCTAGTGATCTATTTAACATGAGTTTTTTTTTTCCCAGGTTATTACGAATTAATTTCTTGATATTTAATTGTATTCTTTTTGAACGTTTTGCATTTTTAACATTTCACATAGTATGTACTTAATAAATATTTGTCAAATGCATTAAGTAGTGACCATATTCATACATTGTTTTGATCCACTGTTTTAGTTTTATTTCTTACATAATTCTTTGAACATTTTTATTAGGTAATTTAATATGAAAAGTATTTATTCATACATAATTTAAATGTATAACTAAATGTGATCATATTATAAATGCTCATACATTCTCTTTTTAATGCAGCTTTTGTTTTATTTGCTTGGCTTATTCCCCCCACCTCCTCCCGCACCCCCGCTCCCCATCTCTTATGTATTCTCTGATCATCAACCATTAACCCCATTCCCTAAGAAGAAGGAACCAGTGTGAACAGCCTGGTAGATTGATCCCTTTATATTTTCCTTAATCGTTACTCTTAATTATCCTAGACAGATGTATATGGACCATATTTGTCTTTGCATATATAGGACTTTTTTGGTATGTTTCATTTTAATAAAATGAGATCACATTTTACACACACACACACACACACACACATACACACACACACACAATTCTGCTTTTTGCTTTTTCCTCTCACCAGTACTTTCTGGAAATTCCTTGAACTAGCTGATGTGGTTCTAACTTAATCTTTTATTATCAGAGATGAATTTTTATTATAATAGAGGCTACCAGATTATTTTTTCCAAAAGGTTCTAACCTTTTACATTTCTGTTAGTAAAATGGTTGAAAATGGCACTTTTCCCTACATTCTCTTTAATTTTTGCCAGGCTCATGGGTATCAAGTGTTAACTCATTTTTATGTTTATTTGCATTTCTCTATTAGTGAATTTGAATATCTTTTCACATTTTTTTTTGGCAGTTTGCATTTGTGCCTGTGCAGATAGCTTGTTTATCATTTGCTCATTTGAAAATATTAGA
This sequence comes from Lontra canadensis, assembly GCF_010015895.1. Taxonomy (NCBI): domain Eukaryota; kingdom Metazoa; phylum Chordata; class Mammalia; order Carnivora; family Mustelidae; genus Lontra; species Lontra canadensis. The sequence goes on along the minus strand of NW_022631058.1, from coordinate 2,105,229 downwards.
TTACTGTGCTTTCCCTCAGGAATTTTACTTTTTTAGTGGCACGAGGAAGGACTCTGTTATTTTTTATGTGACTAATGAGTTGCCTCAGCATCATTTTTGAATAATTTGTCTTTCCCCTCTGATTTAAATGCCACTTCTGTCATATATTTAGTTTCCCATGGTCTCTCTCTGGTTCTATATGCTTTTCTATTGATCTGTTTGTCTACCCCTGAATTGATATGATTTTATCTCCATTATTATAGCTTTCATTATACTTTGGTAAATGATAATGAAAATCTCTTGTCATGTTCCTTGAAAAATCCTGCTGGCATTTTGATTGTAATTATATTCACTACATAGATTAATTTGAAGAGAGGTGTTTTCTAGTGTTCTTCAATAATGTTTTATAATTATATATAAAGGTCTTATTCATCTTTTGTTGGACTTATTCCTAAGTATCTTTCTATTGTGAATGGAATATTTTCTTTTATTACATCTCTGATTGGTTAGTTATAGTATATAGGAGTGTAATTTGTTTTATGCATGGCTCTTGTATGCAACAATTTTGCTTAGTGATCTTATTTTATAATTTGTTAGCAGCTTTCATGTATTACTATCATGTACTATATACTGTGTAGATAATCATATATGAAATGAAAGGCAATTTAGTCTCTAACTTTATAATTCTTTGTCGTTGCTTTATTGCATTGGCTAGAAACTTAAGTGCAATGTCGACTAGAAATAAAGAGCAAGAATTCTTGCTTTATTCCTGTTTTTATAGGGATGCTTCTAAAGTGTTAATCTTGTTGCATGTGTTTGCTTCTGGTTTTTTCAATGCTGTTCTCTACCAGATTAAGAACAAACATTGCCTTCTATTCCTAGATTTTGAAGAGTTGTGTTTGTTTCTTTTAAAAAAATTATAATGTGTTGTAGAATTTATCAAATACTCTTGGTGCTTGCTATATTTCTTTTTTGATATTGAAATATGGTTGACTTTATTAATCGATATTGACCCCTCCCAGCATTTATTTGGTTATAATGTATTATTTTTTATACATTGCTGAGTTAATTTGCTAGTGTTTTCTTAGGACTTTTATATTTCTATTAATGATTGAGGGCTTATAGGTTTCTTTCTACTGCTCTTTTTGGTTTTGGAAGCAAGGTTACATTAACCCCATAAAATGAATTAGGTAGATTCTTTTTCTCTTTTCTAGCTCTGTTTAAGAGAGGTACTGTCTGTTTCTTGATTGTTTATTAAAACTCACCTATAAAACCATTTGTACCTGTTATCCTTTTAGTGGCTGAGGTTTTCAGTTTTTCTTCTTTTTTGTTTGTTTGTTTGTTTTGGTTTGTATAGCTTTTTATTTTTTAAGTCAGTTTGATAATTGATGATTTTTCGTTATCCATTTTGCCTGTATTTTGAAGTTCATTTTAAAAGCAATCTTAGCCCTGATTTATTATTTTTAAATCTTGCTTTGAAGCTATATACTTTCTTGCTTAAATATTAGCTATTCCTTTTTCTTTATTAGTTTGCTAGACATGTGATTATTCGTTTTCATTTTGACTAGCTTTATTAGTCCATCAACTTCTGTTTTTAACTCTATTTTTTCTTCCTTTTTTGTTTTTAGGATTACTCTGTTTCAGTTTTTAGATTTACAAGTTGAAACATTAGCTGATTTTTCTGCTTTTAAAAATTACTGTGAATTTATCACTAAATTACCGTATATTTTGATATGCTATTCTTTTATGGTGGTTTATTTCTAAATCTTTTATAGTTTCTTTTATGACTTTCTCTGTAACTTAAGACTTACTTAGGAATGCCTTTTGAAAAATCCAAATGTGTGTATTCTTACTTATCTCTTTTTATTATTAATTTTTAATTCCTTTGAAATTTGTTGAAACTTCCATTTTGACACCTGGTGCCATGATCAGTTTTTTGGGTAGATTTTATGAGTACAAAAATTTAACACATTTTCAGTTTAGCGTATGACACACATATATGCACACTCCTATAATTTAGTTAAGTTAGTAAATTTTGTTGTTCTGTTCTTTTGTGTTCTATTAAATATGTCCGTCTAGAGCCTCTCAGTATAATAAGGATTGTTCATTTCTCTCCGTGATTTTTTTTTTCCTAGTTTTTTTTATTTTTAGCTTTGTTTTGTGGCTGTTTCATGGATATGAATTAATTACTTCTTGGACAATTATTTTTTAATCTGTAATGTTCCTCTTGATATTAGCATTCTTTTGAGTTACTGTCTTGGGATATGATTTTTCTGCTATATTTTAATCCTTACTTTGTAACTTATTTTCTTTTTCTTATAAACACTTTACAGCTGGACTTTAAAAATATCATTTGATACATTATGACTTTTTTAATGGCTGGGTTAGTCACTTTTCCGTAAAATAATTGATGCATTTAGAAATGTTTTTATACTTTTATTTGTTTTTTTAACATCTTTTCTTTTTTTGTTGTCCCCCCCCCTTTTTTGTTTTCTACTGGATTGAAATGTGTTATATATTCATTTTTATACTTCTGGCTTTGATTATATTTCCATTTTTTAAATGGTTATTCTCAAATTTAAAAATTGCATCTATAACTACAAATTGTTCTAAGAAATCTGTGCTCTAAGCACAGTGATTTCCTCTCATGTCTCACATGAACACTTTTCTTCAGACCCTCAGCAAACTTACATCTTTCTCATCCTTTGGGTTTAATTGTTGCCACCTCTTCAGAGAGAACTGCCCTGCCCCTCCCTTTTCTAAAATAGCTCTTTTCTGGAATGCCTGGGTGGCTCATTTGGTTGAGCCAAACTAAAAAAAAACTAGACTCTTGATTTTGGCCCAGGTCATGATCTCAAAGTCCTGAGATCAAGCCCTGAGAGGAGTTCTGTGCTCAGTAGGGAGTCTGTTTGAAATTTTCTCCCTCTGCCCCTCCCCACCAAAATAAATAAAAACAACTAAAAAAAAAAAAAAATAGCTCTTTTCTGTCCCATTGTTTTCTATCATATCATATTACTTTATCTTTTCATAGCACTTAATACCACCTGTAACTGTATATTTGTTTATGTTATTGTATGTCTTTCCCACCAAAATGGGAATGCTGTTGGCAGGAACTTTGTCCATCTCACCTGTTTTCTGGGGCATGTAATTCAGTGTTTATCCCACTGCAGACAGTCTGTTAATAGTTGTTGAAGAAATTCCCATTGTTTTCACATGTAAGTGACCATTTGGTTGAGTGTTGTTACACTCTTGGTTAAAAAAACAAACTTTTTTTCTCTCTCAAAGATTTGTCTGTGATGTATTATCCTACTGCTCTTATTCCTGCAAAGAAAGTGAATGTTAACAAATTTTAACCTCTTTGAAGTTGAATAGGTAGCAGTTTAAATGATTTAACTGAGGGGCGCCTGGGTGGCTCAGTGGTTAAAGCCTCTGCCTTCGGCTCAGGTCATGATCCCAGGGTCCTGGGATCGAGACTCACATCGGGCTCTCTGCTCAGCAGGGAGCCTGCCTCCTCCTCCTCTCTCTCTCTCTGCCTGCTCTCTGCCTACTTGTGATCTGTCTGTCAAATAAATAAAAATCTTAAAAAAAAAATTAAATGATTTAACTGAAATCCTACAAGCAGTCTTTAAGAATTAAGGCAACCAAAATTAAATTTTAACTTTTTAGAAAGAGTATTTTGATATGGTACTATACTGTTTTTCACATTATTTTGGGAATTTAGGACAGCTAAATTTCTGATTTCTTAGTGCCTAACAGATGAAGTTAGAAAAAAAAAATTAGACTAGAACTGCTCAGATACATGAATTCTGAAAGTAAAATCTCTTTAAAATATTAATTATGGATTTTGGAAAGTGTTACTTCAACTGTGAGGATGTGAATGAACTAACACCTTATGGTGCTGTTCCCATTATGGGTCAATATCAAAGGCTGATTGAGTTTGATTTGGAGACAGAAAAGACGTAAGAGATACAGGTTTTTCCTTTGTAATTTTTGGAATGTTTGAAAATTCTTTTAATATGTTTCATAATTTATACTACATGTTTCAAATTTAGATAAAAGTCTTAGGAGAGTACTTAGAAATAGGGAATTACTACATATTTTTGGCCACTAGTCGTCAGTGTTGAACCATCAATTGTGACCCAGCAGGCATCCTTCATTAAAGTCGCTAAACTATCTTGGAAAATGATGATAACATATATATATCTCAACTATTAGGGCTCCCTGAAAGTGTACTTGGCACAAGCATTGCAACTGAAAAAGAATATAATCATCTAACTATTGCTATTTGGAAATTTAAATTTGAAACAGTGTTGCTTTCTACAGTTGAAAAATAAAATATGACACACTGAGTACTATGTAATAAGACATCTGTTATCTTTAACACTAAAGCTGTCATTTTTATGCCTTTTTGTTGGAGTTTCTTTCATTCTTCGTATTTAGGATTACAATTCTTCCTCCTTCCCTCTCACCTCCCTCTGTGGAAAAGATCTTTTTACATATAGTAAAAGAGTTAGAGACTATAATTTGATATGAGAGTTTCTGTCACTGGAATCATGTATTCCCATGCCCTTGTCCGTGGTTCATGTATCTAATCTATGCAGGAATGTCCCAAAGATACTTTCTCTACATTTTTATTTTATATAGATGCAAACTTTTTCCAGTTATCATTTTCTTTTGCTTATTCATCACTGCCTTTGTACCTTGTTGTCCACCCAACCCAGGAACAGTAATTTTCTACTGGCATTCTATGTTGATTTCCCTTTGTGTGGTCTTGTTTGTATCTCTTTCACCTGATACAAAGTGTTTTTTGTAGCTGTATGATTCCTTTCATTTCTGGTTGATTTACATTTGTATTTAGTACCCTAGATTTAGTACCTCTCTCTCTCTCTTTTTTTTAAATACTGAAGCTGTGGTATTACTTATTACTCAAGAAATGAGAAGTTGCTTAGGTTTTTCTAACATCACTTACAGTCAAGTTAGAACACTATTTACACGTGTAACCTTATGTCATCATTCCATGGGCTTATTTGGCGAGGAGAAAAAGTTCTTCAGTTTCCTATTTTTCATCTGGGATTGAGATCTGAAGCACTGTTAGCCAATATCAGACTTGGATGGGAATCAATTTAGAGTGGTACTGTGATTTAAAGCCGCAAAGCCTGGGCAGACTTGTGTTGCTGAAGCTCCATTTCCTGTTCTTTCCCCTCCTGACCTGGGAACTTGTATAGAAGGTGCTAAATTATGTCTTTTTGTGTGGTTCAGCCTAGTAAGTAGCTCCTATGATTTATTTCTTCTAAAAGGATGGGTGCTTATCTTGATGACAAAAGCAATGTTAACTTTATACTTAAAAAATTTTATGTGGTTCCTTTATGTTCTCCCCTTTACCATTCTCTCATCCTTTACATCCTATCCATCATTAAATTCTGTCAGTTCTATTTATTTATTTTTAAAGGTTTTATTTATTCATTTTAGATGGAGAGAGAGAAAGAGAGCAAGGAGGAAGAGCAAGGGAAGTGGGGCAAGCAGACTCCATGCTAAGCGGATACAGGGTCTGATCCCATGACTTTGACATCATAATCTGAGCCAAAATTAAGAGTTGGGTGCTTAACCAACTAAGCTGTCCAGGCACTGCATCAGCAATATTTAAGAAATGTTTTCTGAATTGATCACTCCTCACCCCTTCAATCGCTACTTTTCTCGTCTATCTTCTTGTCTCTATTTTCTCCTGCTTGGGCTGGTGCAGTAGCCCGCCCCCTTGCTCCCATTCTTACCTTCCTACAGTCTTTTCCCCACAGAATAAGATAGTGCCACATCATTCTTCAGAACCCTTCAGTGGTTTCTTTATCATATTCAGAATAAAATGTAAAGTCCTCAGCCTACAAGCCTCCTCACTTATGGTTCCTGCATACCCACAACCTTAATTTTCTGTCATTCTTCTTGTCCACTCTAGGCCAACTAGGCTTGCCTTCTTGCTTTTCCACAGACATGTCGGGCACCCCCCTGCTTTTGGACATTTATACTTTCCATTTCCAGAGCCAGGAATTTTCAACTCTGGAAACAGTTGCTTTGCTGTTTACCCTCAAGTCTTTCAGATCTTTCAGCAGGGCTTTCAGAACCCTTCTTCAGCAAGGCCTTATTAACTATCCGTGGTAAACCCTTTCTTCATTCCTGCGCCCCTCACACTGCCTCACACTCTTTTTTTATTTTTATTTTTTTATTAGCACTTTTCATTACCGGTCATCTGTCTGGCCCCTGACCAGAATTCAGGCAGGCACATTGCTCACTGCTGTGTCTCCAGTACCTAGAGCTATGGCAGGCATGAAATAGGGGCCCAAGAAGTGTTTCTTGGAGGAAAGGATGAATATTGCCTACTCTGTAGTCAGAACTATACATAGTAAAATATGCAGTCTATACCTTCGTGTACTTAGTGTATGACAGGTAATGTGCTGGGGACTGGAGATTTAATGGTACTTAAAACATGGTCTTGACTTTGAGGGACTCCCAGTTTAGCTGAGAAAGAAATGTTAACAATCTCTGTAATTCTCTAAGGGTGTTATTTTAGTTTTGAAATAGGCTTTACAGCAGCCCAGAGGGAAAATAGTTATCTCTTCTTGACCATTTGGGAAAATTTGGGTGGAAGAAGTGGCATTTTTGCTGAGAGTTTGTGTTTTCAAATCATTTGGGGCATTTCTTTTAATGAGTGTGATTCTACCCCATTGCTTATTGCTGCATGATAAGCACTTTACCAATCCATGCCCGAAATAGATATTTAAATTCTAACTCACTATAGTTTTGATTTGCAGTATTGTTCTCTTACTATTTTATACCATGTTAATTATTTTCATCTCTCTTTTATGTTTATTACCTATGGATTACTTATTTTTTTGCAAGGCTAAAGTTAAACACTTTTCTGTAAGGTTGTGAAAGAACTATTAATGTTACCATGCTGATAAAAAGGAAATAGATGGAGGAGAATGATTGTCTATTATGGGATTTGTCTTTCAAAGCCGATTGAACACTATTTGGCACAGCTTGAAATGCGCAGGTCCAAGACCTTTCATGTTCTCCGATCTTCTTCCTTAGTCTTTTTCTTGATTTACCTCTTTGCATCCTGCACCCCACCCCTGCTGCTTTAACCGCTAAGTCTGTTTTATTAGGCTTTGATCATTTCAGATGACACTAAAATCCTTTTAGTATTTTTTTCTGTGGAAAATATTTTTTTCCCCAAAATTCCTTGTAAAAAAGAAGCTGGAAGAGATCTTATATGTTGTCTCTTTCAACCTTGTACTCACTCAGTACCTGAATTTCCGTTCGCAGAGCAAACTTCCCATGTGGTTCATGTATATCATATAGACAGTTTCCACAAGCCATTTTCCCTTTCCTTTACTGGGAAATATTGATAGTAATAACTGGCTGGATTAAAGAATATTCTAGATCATATATTTCAGAAGCCTGCTGTTTAATACTGACAAAACAGAAGTTGAAAATCTAGAACTGTATCCTACATCGTAAGAGAAGTAAAATGCCAAAAGTTAGCATGCTAGGGAAGGTTTTTGGGTTCCTTTGAGGGTTTTATGAGATGGTGTGTAGATGTCAGTTGTCCTGAGATCCTTAAAATCTCATTTCTGCGTAATACTTATGTCATCTCTTCTTAGGGTTTTTACTTTATTAAGAAAATATTACCTAAGGATATTAATTATTAAGTGTTTACAGTGTACTTTCTATCCCCTTTCACCTTTTCATTTCAACGACCTTTCTCCAAAATCCTCCAATGTATGTAGCATATTTTTTTATTATTCAAATGTTTTTGAATAAGGTATATTTTTCAAGATATCTTCCTGGATTGATCAGTTTGCTTGTAGCTTCTTTGTTCCTACCTCACTGAAGTTAGTCCTTATATGATTTTTTTGTTCTACTTTTTTCCTCCCTAATATTTGCTCTCTAGGTTCTTGAACAGTCCTTTCTTATTTTCTCCAAAATGGCCATTGTGGCCTCTGACTCCTTTCTTTATTTCACCTATTCTTGAAGCATGTGTGTAGATGTTCTTGTAAAGCACCTCACAATCTGTTTGGAAATAGTTGAGGTTTATTAGGAATAAATACTCTTACTGCTGCTGTGAGTTGCATTTAAGTCTTGACACATTTTATGTTCATACCATATATGACTAGATCTTAAAGTATTGTTTAAGCACATTTATTTTGCTGTGTGTACTTACTTGTTCTTGCTAATATTATCACTGTAAACTATAACAAATAAGGCTAGCATGAATCTGTGTGAGTCCCTTTGTGTAGCAGCGTATGCAAATAGACATTTAATGTAGCTAATGCTATGATGATGATGAAAAATGTCTGTGCTCTTGTTGACTGAACAGCTGCCTGACAATAGCCTGAGATTTTCTGAGTGTAGGACTTGTTTAATTTCTACTTTGTGCTTTTCTTGAAGAGTGTAATGTTTCTGTCTACATTTCCAGTGAATTTATACTAGACCATCTGTTTATAAAGCCCTTTTCCATCATTATCAATTAATATTTATTGGGCAACTACTGAGTGCATAGTAATGTTGTGTAAACAAAGACCACTCTGCTCCAGATAGACTTATTCATTGACTTGGTATGGTTTTATTTTGATTAGAAAATAGTGGAAAAAAAAAATCCAAAAGCCTAAAATAACATCCTCTAACTCTAAAACAGTGAAAGGTGTTGTATATTTAAGGGCATTCTACTCAAATACATATAAAACTTGAGAAATTTTATTTTACTTATTTTTTTTTAAACGAGAAATTTTAAATAAAATTTTTGTAATTACCTATGATCTTCTGTTTGTCAACAATTCTAACTCAGTGGTCCTGTATTTAGAAAGTCAAATGAAGTATCATATTACTCTGGGGTTTCTAATAAAACTCTGAGTGTCCTTTTTCAAAGAGGAAACTACTCACTCAGATAAAAACAGACCCTCCACTAAGAGCCTTTGCTTTTTGATTTTGAAGGAAATCCTGGAAAGTGCACTTGCTGGGCTCACATTTAACTTTACTTGCAAGATTTTTCTTAAGTAAAAGATTGCATAAAAATAAAGTCTGTTCCAGTAAAAGCAGTGGCATTTTAGGGAATAATACTCATTACCATTGTTGCTTTTGAATTAAAGAAGGCAAAAGACTTGAGTGTCTTTTTAGCAAACCAACTTTGTAGGCAGTAATTAAGGTTTTGTTTTGCAGATTGGCAAATTTCATAACATTTAAAGAATGAAATCCTGACAGTAGTCAATAGGGCTTTTACTTTTGTGTTATTTTTATGGTCCTGGTAGATCTTGCTGATTCATCTAGGGTCTCTGGCCTGGTTAGTCTTCCATGTGGCCTTTGGCTAAGGTTTAGGGTAAAGACTATGACCATGGAACAGAGCAAAAGGAATTGGCTCTCATGGTGATTGAACCCATGACCTTGGTTGGCTTTGTTGGCAAAGGGTGCCCCAGCCAGTCACAGACTCCATAAATATGGACATAGTAGAAACAGTAAGTTTCCTATTCATTGGGGAAAATTGGTCAGTAATATGTGACCCTCTACCCTATCACAATGGTTTCTATAAAAGCTCTTTGGATTCCTGAAAAAACTAACACCTTATCATAAGACAAAAAAGAAAAAAAAATAGACATCTGGGCCATTCTCAAAGAGAAACTTTGAGTTTTATGTTTCAAAACCTCAGGTATCTTTAAAGAACATCATTAAGGATTACAATTGCCATCAGAAGTAATACCAGTGTACTTAAACTACTGATAAATCTTACTTAACTACATGATACTTGATATTACTCTGCCTTTTGAAAAACAGGAATGGTTGTATCTTGTGACTCCACACACAATATGCTTACCACTTCCATCTGGAAAATATACATAATTTAACTGACAGAAGGTTTTTAGGATTTCTCCCTTTGACAGCCCAAAAATCTGTATGGTGTTATAATGGTAATGATCACATTTGGATTCTCTTTGGCCTTTATCATGCAATTCTACTTTAATTTACTTTTTTTTTTTTTTGCGGTAGTTTGTATAGAATTTTTGTTCTTTGGTTATGGCTGAAAAATAAATTTCTTTGAATAATTTGAGTAAAATCTAACTACTTTTGAGTTAGATATTGGTTCAGGGATTTAGAATATGAATGCATTGTTTTCTGCCTTGAAAAGAAACTTTTTTTGTTTTGTTTTGTTTGGTTTGGTTTTTGTTGGCACAGATAATCCCCAACTGGATGAACTTAAAGGCTAAAATTTTCCATGACTTTAGCTAGTTCTCATGTGGGAGGAATCTCTAACTTGATTTAGGAAAAAACAAAATTTAGAAATTCACAGAGCTTGACAGAAATAAAATCTATGTTAATTTAAGTGAGTAGTATTAGTTGTGAGCAATAAAATCCTGCTGCAATATGCATATATATTCCTTTTCAAAATATGTATTATTCTATTGATATTTGATGGTTTTAGAGTTGTGATTTAGGTTTTCAAAAGATAATTTTGAAAATAGACACCAGATTTCTGTCTTTTAAAAAAAAATCTCAAATATGTTTCTTATTACAGTATTAAGTATACATATTAAGTACTTAATAATGTTTTTTCTTGATTTGAAATATGACAATTGTTCTTAAAGCTATTTAAAATTTTTAATATTCATAAATATAAACTTTTAGCTTTATAGTTCATGTGGTCTAATTCCGATCAGAATTGCATTATACTGCGAAGCTTAAAATACTTGCTGACTTTTATTTTGTATCTCCATGAAGAATTTAATTATAAAAATATAGTCAAATGAGCTATGAAGCAATGAAAAAGCATAGAGGAACTTTACAGGCATATTATTAAGTGAAAGAATGATCTGAAAAGACTACATACTATAGGATTCCGACTATATGACATTCTGGGAAAGAAAAACCATAAAGACAATAAAGAGATTAGTAGTTGCCAGAATTTAGGAGATAGGGGATGAATAGGTAGAGCACAGGATTTTTAGTGAAAATACACTATGAAAATATATTATGATACTGTAATGATAGATACCTGTCATTATAGATTGGTTCAAACCCATAGAGTACACAGCACCAAAAATGAACCCTAACGTACATTATGAGTGATTATATTGTGTCAGTGTAGGTTCATCAGTTGTAACAAATGTGTACTACTTTGTTGAAGGATGTTGATAATGGGGAAGTTATGCAGGTATGAGGACACTGGTGTATATGGGAACTCCACTTCCCTCTCAGTTTTGCTATGAACCTAAAACTGCTCAAAAAAAAAAAAATCAAGTCTTTAATAATATATAGTAAGAGCAATACTTTTCTAATTCTCAGTGACATGACTTTATTCTTTGTTACTGGGAAAAAAAATCTGACTTGGAAGTTTGTACCTTTTAAAGGGTAATGTTACTGACCTATTGTTCCATGTGAACAGACTTGTTTTTCTATAGTCCTGTTGGTTTACCAGTGAGTCATCTACATGTTCTTGCCCTTGTGACCAAAGGCATGCACTTGGAGCACTGCTCAATGATTAGAATGAGACAGGATAGTTTATGTTCATCTTTTTTTTTTTTTTTTCTTCCAAATTTCAGTGGCATGTGTGGGAGTTAACATAGACCTACTTCTCTTTCATTCCATCTCCATGATTCTTACCCAAGCTGGCTGGTCCCTTTACAGTGGACAAAGGGCCTTTAGTTCCCTATTTGTTCTTTATTTTATTTTATTTTTTTTAAAGATTTTATTTATTTATTTTTTTGACCGAGAGATCGTAAGTAAGCAGAGAGGCAGGCAGAGAGAGAGGGGGAAGCAGGCTTCCCACTGAGCAGAGAGCCCGACGCGGGACTCGATCCCAGGACCCTGAGACCATGACCTGTGCAAAAGACAGAGGCTTTAACCCACTGAGCCACCCAGGCACCCCTATTCTTTATTTTTGAGTGTGTTTTTAGATCCTCTTGATAAACATGACTATTGCCAAAGTTGTGGGAATTTTTATGGTCCGATGAGATGTCTACAAACATCTTCCTTTTCTCCTTTACTTTCTAGAAGAAAAGGCTGCTTTTTTTTAAAAATATATTTAACCATGAGAATTCAGAATCCTCTACCTCTAAAGAAATGTAGTAGTATGATACTCAATGTGTTAGTCTTTTTAATGGAAATAGTCACACTTAAGGGAAAGAAGAAAAATTATTGTTATTAAAGATTTAAATGTGCTCCAGGGATGCACTATTAAGGCTTAGCGTTGTTGCTGTAATCGTAAACGTGTAAAAGATAGTCGAATCCTGGAGCAGGGCACATGATAGCTTTATAGCTAAACTGCTTTTAAGGAAAAAAAAAAACAAACTTTAAAAAACAAAATAACATAATAATGGAAATTCATTGGCATGTGATTTTTTTTCTCTTTTTATAACTGCTTTTACTGAGTCAGTTTTAATATAATTCTCATTGTTTTATCTAAATCAAATGGGAAAGAAATCTAGTGCAGCCTTATATACTTAAAAAGATAGTATATGAGTTAAAGTTTATTGTTCAGGTTTAAAGAAAGCTTGTAATTTTGATTCAGTTAGTTTTTAAAGTCTTCTCCTTCAGTGTTATTTGTGTTTTTAGAAGTTAAAAGCGCATTAATATGTATTTACTAGGTCTGAAGAGTTAGATTTTCTTTGTCTTTTATTTTAAACTAGGTAATGTAGAAAATATGTTCAGTATTCTGGGCTAGAATATTGCCTGTGTGTTTACTTGTTTATTGACCGACGATCTGTCGGAAGCAGAGATGGTGTTCAAACTTAATGACATTTCGAGATGAAATGGTGGAAATATAGTAATTTGCTTTAGGCTGCTCCTTAGGACCTCATTTGGCTTCTCTACTGAAAACAATAGAATTTAAGTTCTCATTGACTAAATTTTTCTAAGACATATATCCTTAGAGTAAAAGGAGAAGCAAAAAAGGGAGGTATTAAATAACATTTTGAGCATCAAAGTACAACTATAATTGAAAAGTGTATATTTGGAAAAGGGTTATTATAAACAACAGGTCAGATGTTGAAGGTAGAAACTGAGGAGGAAGGAAAATTTTTTTTGCAGATTCCGAGGTATCCAAAAGAATTAGAGGTTCTTTTATTCAACTAGCTCATATATGGATATTAGGCTTTTTAAAAAAGTTGACTTTCAGAAGAATTATGTTTTTATAAGGTATAATTCCATGTTATAAAACACAATTTGTTTAATCAAAGTTCAGCTTATTGATTTTTGTTTCTTTACTATCAAGTAAAATTATTAATATTTATACTAATTATAAGAAATAAAGATTGAATATCTATTAGTATGAGCATGAAAATAATAATTTCTCACATTGCCCTTTCAGGGGAATGAGTTCTGATAACTGATAAGTCTTCACAGGGTTGGGGAAGTAGGAGTGTTGGGTGTGGTTACAGGTATAACTGTTCAAAATTGAGTACTGGAGTAGAGGCAAACTGCTCTGCATAACCTGGAGAGGGAGATTTAGAAGGCTGTGGGGGAGGTCCAGAAGGTGCAAAGAAGGTAAACAATGAGGATGGAGAAGATGTAAGGGGACAGGGAATAAAAGGATAACCAGTGTTTGGTGTAGCTTTGATGAGTGTACGCCATTGATCTATAATAGTTTTATATAAACTCCAGCTCAATTATTAGTGTTTTGGGGGGTAAGCAAGTTATCTTGGGGGTAAATGCAAAGAGTTTTAGTGTTCTACATACTGGTGAGCACTGACCTCTGAGTTAATGTACTAGGAATCTGGTGGCATCAGTGTATAAGGTTTGGTGGGGGAAAATTTTGTAGGCTAAAAAAGACCTGATAGTGTTATCTTTGCTCTGGCTTTGAGTTAAAATTAGTAGGTGAAACATTAAGGATATTTGTGTAGTCTCAAAGTATCTACCAAAATAAGTGTTAATTACTTTAGTGGTTTTTAACATAACATCACACATTTTTTGATATTTTCCCTCTGGGAAATGGAGCTTAGTTCTCCTTTTGAGTTGGAGTGGCTTCTGCTCAGGAGTTTGAATCTAGAATCAGGCTATTTATAGTTTGATGAAACTTACCAGCTGCTAGAGGACATCTTCTCTGTAACAACCCCCCCACTCCCACCATGGAAAAGCCCAGGCTGGTTTATAGCTCAGTGAACACATATTGAAAAGATAACCAAATTGTTTAACTTATTTAAAACAAAATGGGGCTGGGTTGAGATGATGATGTTGAGGAGTGAAATAGTTCAAATTTTATGAAATGATTAAAAAATGTAACAACAACATATTTGTATCTTTTCATTCTCTTACACATGCCCATTGGCTGAGGAAAGCAGCATGGAAATCCACTTGCATTGGGTGGAAGTAGTCTGCCTTGATGTCTGCTACTTCTTTTTCATTTGATTGAAAAATCTCCAGGGTTTGTACAAGACCAGATGTCAGGTACAGCCATCTTTAGTTGTGAGACGTATGTCAAGACTCAAACCCCTGAAGTCTGGCTGTCATTTGGGTAATGAGGAGAACCCGGTATAGTTCCTTTAAAAGAGATTTAGGAACAGTCATGCCAAAAGGAAAAAGATGACTCAGAGAGGGTGCAAGAGGCTGAAGTGACTACCGTACACAATGCCTGGGGTTGTTAGTTCATCCGGGTTCATCACCTTCAGGTCCCACTTCTGACACCATATAATGTCAACCTGCAGGCCCTTTATAAGCCTGCAGTCAGTTTCAGGTTTCTAGGGTAGTCTCGTGCAAGTAAAATTTATAAACACATTCTGCCATGAATAGATTACAGCATATAGAGTTAAATATTATTACAAATTCCACGGATCTTACAAGAAAGGACAAATATCAAACATCTAAGTCATTTGATAACTACCTGAAAAGCAGTACAATTCAACTACTTGTACTCCACTTTCCCTCTTAATAAAATTGGCTTAGTGGTAACTTGTAGATTTATAAATGATATGGTTTGATGTGGTTTGAAATGTTGTGGTTTGAAATGATGTGGTTTGAAATGTTGGGGTTCAGAGCTGATGCCTAAAACAGAATTCTTGAGACATCTTCGATGCAAAAGGGTGTTGTTCGTTTGTTTGTTTTTTAAAGATTTTGTTTATTTATTTGGCAGAGCACAAGCAGGCGAGTAGCAGGTAGAGGGAGAGGGAGAAGCAGGCTCCCCGCTGAGCGAGGAGCCAGATGAGGGCCTGACTCCAGGACCTTGGGATCATGACCGGAGCTGAAGGCAGTCACCCAACCAACTGAGCCACCCAGGCACCCCAAAAGGGTGGTTTTATTAAAGTAGAGGGACAGAACTCATGGTAGAAAGAGCTGTACCAGGGTTATGAGGAGTGCCCAATTATATACTTTCAAATTGGGAGGAGGTTAAGGATGGCACAAGCCTCCAAGGTATTTTGGAGGCAGGTTTTCAGGGCCTTGAGGAGGCTAGCTATTGTTAGGAAGAGGTCATTTATTACTATTTAGTTAAAACTCAGTCATGAGACCCTTCAGATGTGTATCAGTGGGTCCTATGCTTGGAGGACGATTGCTAACATATATCTTGGGGGCTAGAGATAAAGGAATTTTTCAAGGGAATTTTTATATGTTAAAGTAGACTTCTAGGATCCTGGGGGTGAGGGTAATGTTAAGCAAAGATTGCCTTTTGCTCTTATCAAAGAGTTAACATTGAGGCATCTGGGTTCCTAAAGGAATGTCACTCTGCCTGTTGCAAGAACTTGTCAGTGGGCTGTAGGTAGTAAGCAAATCTAATTTTTTCTTTTGTGTTTGTTTCCCACATCATAAAGATTAAATGTATATGTTCAATGTATATGATGTATTTAATATATAAGAAGAAGAATGCTTGGACATAGTGAATGCTGTAAGTGTTATAATATTATTACTATACTCAAACCAAAATTATTTTTCATTTTGATGATGCCTCTCTGATTTTTTACTCAATTCCTTTTTATTAGAGTTGGAGCCATGGGAGAGGGAGCTGTAATTTCCTGACAGGAGGCCATGGTTATTTCATATGCATGTATATTAGTAGCTTCAGCATTGTGCCTGACACATAGTAAATGCATTTAGGAGTTATTTGTTGAATATGTAAGTTAAGGAAGTTGAATATGACTGATCATATTTACATCAAAAAAAGTTTTTTAAAAGACTTATTTATTTAATAGAGCACACATGAGGGTGGAAGGCAGGCAGAGGAAGAGGGAGAGAGAGAATTTCTAGCAGACTCCCTGCTGAGCACAGAGATCCAAGGCAGAGCTGGATCTCACCACCCTGAGGTCATGACTTGAGCAAAAATCAAGAATCAGATGCTTAACAGACTGAGCCACCCAGGTGCCTCTGCATCAAAATGGTTTTTAACACATTTGCTGTTTGTCTAAAAATCGTTTTTCTGTTGGGCACCATAGATCTTGTTGGGAGACCTCTGGCGTTTGGCTTTTCTCAATTTGGGTGTCCTCTGACCATATACCTTGCTAAGTCTAAATGTTAGAATTATCAAAATTTTTCTTAAAGAGAATGTCTTTTAAATGTCAAGAAAGTTTGCTGCAAGAATATATATATTTTTCCTTAAGTTTAATTTTGTTTTAATGTAGAGCGAGCCCAAAAACCCATTTTTCTGGTTACCCTTTGAAATTCGAATTTTCTTGAAGTTTCTTTTTCCATTTCATGAAGGAGAGACAAATATAGAAAAGAATGCTCTCTTTTCTCTTTGTGAGGAATGGTTTGAAGAGCCAGTTCTTTGTAGCAATAAAATATCATATATGTAATACATGTGCAACAATCATGTTTCTATCTTAAGATTTTTTTTTCAGAATTTGAAAAACTAGTGAGCTAATTTTTATTATGTCTAAATAGTTAAATAGATAATATGATTTTTATACATTATCTCACCTGGAAGTAAGCTTTGTTTCCAAGAGAACTGTTAGCTGTCTCTACTCCCTGAATGTGTAACAAAATACCCAAAGATGGGAGAAAGTGCAACTAAGTGGAAATTGATTAGAAAGATCAAGAAGTTGTTTATATTTGATATATAAAAATAAATATCACTGTGTTCTTAGGACTTCAGTGTATGAGAGGGTTGTAATTCCTTTGTATATGTTGTACAACTCATAATCATCATCTTCCCCCCTTTTCTTAATAAATCCTAATAGTGTCTTTCGGTTTTATGTGTATTTTGGAATAATATGTACTTTTTCGTATCTTTCCTTCTAGGCATTGAAGAAACAAGAAGCTAAAGCAGATGAAAATGAGGGAGTCATGAAAAATAAGATAAAACAGACTGAAACTGAGAAGAGTCAAGTAAGATTTTGAAAGTTATCTTTCAAAAGTAATGCTCTTTGAAATGGGGCCAGTGATACTTGTTGAGTGCCCTGAAAATTGTCCCTGATATCATCTATTAGAACACAGTGAAGCTTTATGTTTTGATAGGGAGTTGCTTGGTTTGATGGCTTGCTGTTCTCTGCTGCTTGCTCTGGGAAACATGTACAGGTCATTTGCTACCTTGTCAGTTGGCCACTCCCTTTCTAAGAGGGCAACTGAACTTTATCATTCCTTGCCAGGGAACATTTAGGGAGCTTGATTTTGTTGCAGGGTTATTTAGGAAAGATCTGTTGTTTAAAGGGTGGGTGTTTTGAATATATTCATTTTCATCATAGAAAATAGGTGCATTAAATATTAGGAACTTTTGACATATATTCATGTCTGTGAATCTATAGAGCCTACCATGTTAGAGTTAGGCTTTTAGAGGACAGCCAACTCTTCTCAGTTTGCAAATGAATAGATTTAAGGATGAGCCCAAGGTAACGTATGATAAAATGAAAATTTGCCCCTGATGTAATGTTCTTTGCTTTGTATCACTCTGTAAATCTACCTTACCTCCTTGATTTTTATTTCACCAACCTATGTCTAGTTAATTGATGCTTCCATGCTCCCATTATGGTAAGCAAGTCATGTCAGGCCATCATGCTTGCCCTTAAGGAGTTGAGGCTGCTGATACTATCCAGGGAGCATGACCAGTGTGGGCTTTGGTAGATTTTGAAAATATTTTAACTGAAGTGTGATTCCTTCCCTCTTTATTTCTCCAGGGAAACTAGAAGACAAGTGAGATAGTATTTTGTGTGGTTTCTGTGATTCTATATATACTTTACTTTTTTTTAGATTATGATATTTTATTGGCCACATGTATAATTTTTTTTAAAAAACCTATATAACCAAATTTCAAAAGTATTTTGAAATAGTTATGGATTCATAAGGCGTTGCAAGACAAAATGTAGAGAGAGGTCACATGTGCCCTTCAACCACTTTCCCTCAGTGGTAACATTTTGCATAACTGTCTTTCCATATCCAAACTGAGAAATTGATTTTGGTATAATCCACAGAATTTATGCAGTTTGCACCAACTTTATGTGCACTTGTTCATGTATGTGGTTCTATGAAGTTGTATCATGTATAGATTCATATTACTGTCTGCACAGGGACGATCCAGAACTACAGTGCCCCTCTGTGCTACTCTTCAATTGCCATAACTACCCCATGGACAATATTTAAAGGACTAATACATGGGTAGTAGTTTGGTCAAGTGAAATAATAACCTAGGATAATTATCACAAATCTAAGCACTTAATAACATCTTAATATAAATTTGTGGTTTCACAAAAGAGCCTTACTGTTAAAAGATGCAAACACGTCTGGCATATGTGATCTCAGGAATTTTAACAAATGTATGTCCAGTCTATAGGGGTGAAAAGTAATTAATTTCCCTTTACTCTTCCAGGTTCTTTGGCTGGTCTAATAATTAAGTTGACATAAAATAGATTAACAGGAGAAAAAAAAATCTGGTTTTGTATTTATAGGAGCTGCATAAAAATATGAGCTCAAAGGACGACAGGCAGTTGAGGCTTATATACCATTTTGAGTTGAGGAAATGGGATAGAGGGTCTTGGGCTTCAAAGGAGTGAAAGACAAATCACAGGAAGAGGAGAAGAGCAAATGTTTGGTAAACAAATGTTTGCCTTGTTTCACAGATAAGTCTATCATATATAAAAACTTACCTTTGTAATAGCACTCTTTCTAGTACAGACTCTCTCTCTAAATTCTTTAATGCAATTAAGGGATAAGTAAAAAGCTTTTCCTGAGTCTTTTGGGTCTTGATTCTCTTCAGCTCAAAAAAATCCTTACACCAAAGAGGCATGTCTGGGGCAGGACAGAGAGGGTGGTGGAATATTCCTCTCCCCTTCACATCATTATATTTTCAATTTGTAGTAAGCTAGGCACATGCACACTTTTCAGGTGTTTGGTCATCTAACTAGCACATTTTCTGTGAATATTTATCTTATGATTATATTATTAAGGAAATCTTAAGTGTCTTTAATTTTAGGAATGTCGTGAATAATGGGAAATATATTAGGAATGTTGGAATATTAAGAATATACAAAATCACCAGTTGGATGAAATATACTTTAGTCATGGGGTCCTTCAAGTTTTATTCTAATTCAGTTCATATGACATTACATGTACCAAAGGACAAAATTGCTTTGGAATTTAGATTACAATGATTTAGAACTAGAAAGAATCTCGGAGACTGTCTAATATAAAGTCCTTATCTTAGAGATGACAGAAAGGAGACTTAAGGAAAAGAGTGTCATAGTTGAGATGGAACTGACCCCCTGAGGTCTCGTCTGGTTCACTTCTTGTTATGCAAATAACTTTTTCATGGAGACATTGATGTTTTGATAGCAAGATATTTTTTCATATTAGCTGTAAATATCTTCTGAAAAATTCTCCAGTTTTCTCCTCTTAAACTATGCCCATAATAATTTAGTTATTTTCTGCTCCACTGGATATTTTTCTTTATCCTTTGTTGAAACTTTAGCTTGAACAGGAATTAGAGGTATCCCGAAGGTTATTGAATCAGTCAGAAGGCAGCAGAGAAACACTTCTGCATCAGGTAAGTCTATGCAAGCTATGATAATCTGCTTTTAAATTAAATCAGGATTGAGTCTCCTTTTCTGTTAAATGTCTTTGTGAAAGGTAGAAAAAACCCACGAAGGTCTAGAATTTTTTTTTTCTCCTAAGGAATGTATATTAAAACACATAAGCAAAGGATGAAATCCTTTCAGGATGAGTCAGAACAAGCTGGTACAAAACACGGACCAAGTTCCCACTGTGCTAGTGTGTCTTGCTGATTGCTGCTCCAATTTAGGATTTCTCTCTCTTAGCATAACCAGTGTAAAAATGAGAGTGGATGTGTAAGATAAAATTTTCCCAGGGGCTTAATTTTATTCAAGGAGGCATTGGAGAGTGAAGGAAGAAATAAAATACATGAAACAGACCTTTACATATTCAAGTTACTTTGCACTATCTTATATTTATGTTTTCAAGATGCTACCTGTCCCTTTTAACCAAAGATAAAGCTTAATTTTAAAGCATAACATTTTGTAACCCATTAGCCTATAATGAGAGTTTGGTGCTTCTGCTATTTAAACCTCAGTAACTTACATACATATATTGGATAAGGGCATATAGGTTTCTAACTGCCTCTCTGCCTGTGTTTAATATAAACCGCACTCCTACCTTTCTCTGTTCTGAGGTGTGGCTTACATAACTCGCTATGTAGTCTGCTAGGTAGGCAAAGATGTCAGGCATCATAGATGCTTAAACATTTTGACAATTAGTGCTGAAAATTCACCATATTACCTTTTTTGCAAAACCTTTAAAAATGTTCACTGGCTTTGTTCTGCAGCCATTCATACAAAGTCTGAACTTTCATTTTTGAAAGTTTATATTTGTAGCCCTTTCCACTCTAATTTTTTTTTTCCTGAACTCTGACTTGCGGTGATTTCTGATCTCATCTTTTGAAGTAAAGTTTACTGTGTAAAGGTTGTCATTGTGACTTTAACTGAGTCTTTTTGAGACTCCTAATTTGTTTAATGGTTCCTGGGGACATATCTGAAATGTGCTAGGCAATTTGCTAGTTTTTAGAAACAGAGATGAATGACATAGTCACTGACCTCAAGGAGTTTATGGTTTATTCAGCAGCATTTATTTCTTATTTTGAACAGTACTTTGATGTTAAAATATGCTAAATTGTGATCTTTTCACTTGAGTTTATCAATAGATAGACCATATTCATAGAGAAGGAGTGAAAAGTAGAAAAACAGTTATGGGGGTGCTTGGGTTAATAGTAGTAGAGTGGACTGAGTTCACAATAAAGGATTTTTTTTCCCCTTTGGTGTCAAATTCTTTGTCTCAGTAGAAACAGAAGGGGAAAAGACATTCATTCTTTGTGGAAGGAATGGGAGGAGTAAAGAAATAGAGCAAGAGACTATTCCACTGTGCTTGGCATAACAAGGAGATTAACTTGGCTTCAACTTGGGCTGACAATAGCCCGTTAGAAGTAATATTTTTCCCTAGAAAAATAATTTGAAATAATTTGTAAGTTCAGTTATTCTTTTCCTGCATTTAAAACTGATAGAAGTGTCATTTTTGACTGTATGTATTTAGGTGGAAGAGCTCCGTACACAACTTATGAAAGCAGAAGGTGATCGAAAAGGTTTACAACCTCAAGTATCTCAGATGTCCAAGCAACAGTTGAACCTTCAGGATGAACAAGGAGATGACTGGAGGTTTAGGAGAGGTATAATTCTGATTTGTAAATGTGTGGGTTTTTTTTTTTTAAATCTTTCTTTAATACTTCCCATTTTCAGAATTGCATTTCATACATTGTGCTCTCATCATCTTATTTCTTGATCTAAAACAAAGTTATTCAATAAGCTAATCATAATTTAGCATCGATATTTTTTCAGACCTTATCTTTTAGATTTGTGTTTATAGCAGTATTGAGCAGAAGGTACTGAAATTATTCTCTTTGCCCCCTGTTCCACACATGCGTAGCCTCCCCTATGATCAAATTCCTCTCACTGGAAGTATGTTTGTTATAACTGATGTGTACGTACCCTTGACATATCATTGTCATTTGAAGTCCATCGTTTGCATTAGGATTCATTCTTGGTGTTGTGTATTCTGTGGGATAGGGCAATGTATAAATGAAATTTAGGGACCATTACAGTATCATAGAGTAATTTCCCTGTCTTAAAATTCCCTTGTGCTCCACTTTTTCATCCCCCTCTCCCCTCTAACCACTGGCAACCAGATCTTTCTACTGTTACCATAGTTTTGCCTTTTCCAGAATCTAATAGAGTTGAATCATACAGTGTTTCAGATTGGCTTCTTTCATTATAATATATCTTTAAGCTTCCTCCATGTCTTTTCATGGCTTGGTAGTTCTGTCTCTCTCCCTCTTTTTTTTTTTTTTTTTTTTTTTTGGCATTGTCTGAACGTACCACAGTTTATTTATCTATTCACCTACTGAAGACCACTTGGTTGCTTCCAAATTTTGGCAATTATGAGTAAAGTTGCTATAAACCAAACATCCGTATATAAGTTTTTGTACGGACAGAAGTTTTCATTTACTTTGAGTAAATACCAAAGAACATGATTGCTGGATTGTATGGTCAGAGTTTATTTAGTTTTGTAAGAATCCTTCAAACTGTCTTTCAAAGTGGCTGTATCATTTCTTCATTCCCACCAGCAATGAATGAGAGTTCCTGTTGTTCCACATTTTTGTCAGTATTTGCAGTTGTTAAGTGTTCTGGATTTTGGCTAATCTAATAGGTTTGTAATAGTATCTTTTTATTTATTTATGTATGTATGTATATATGTATGTATGTATTTGACAGAGAGAGACACAGTGAGGAGTGGGAGCAGGGGGAGTAGGAGAGGGAGAGGTTGTGGGAGAAGGAGAAGCAGGCTTCCCTCTGAGCAGGGAGTCCAATGTGCGCTCAGGGCCGAGATCATGACCTGAGCCGAAGGCTGACGCTTAAGGACTGAGCCACCCAGGTTCCCCTGGTATCTTGTTTTAATTTACATTTCCCTGATGACATATGATGTGGAGCATCTTTTATTATGCATATTTTTCACCTGTATATCTTCTTCAATGAGATATTCATTAAGGTCTTTGGCTCATTTTATAGTTGGTTGGCTTCTTGTTGAATTTTAAGAGTCCTCTTGATATTTTAGATAACAGCCTATGTCTTTGCAAATAATTTCTCAGTCTGTAGCTTGTCTTTTCATTCTCTTGACTGTGTCTTTTGCAGAACTGAGAAGTTTTAATTTTAATGAAGTTCAGGTTATCAGTTATTTCTTTCATGGGTGATAATTCTGCTCTTCTACCTGAAAAGTCATCATCAGACTCAAGGTCATCCACAACTTTGCCTGTCTTCTAAAAGTTTTGTAATTTTGTGTTTTATATTTGGGTCTGCGATCCATTTTGAATTAACTCCTGTAAAAGGAATTCTTATTTCCATGCCCAGAATTCTGTATCTAGATTTTTTTTTTTTTTTTTTTTTTGCATGTGGGTGTCCAGTTGTTCAGCCCTATTTGTTGAAAACATTTTCTCTACTGTATTGTCTTTGCTACTTTGTCAGAGATCAGTTGACTGCTTTGATGTTGGTTTATCTCTGGGCCTCTGTTCTGTTTCATTGATGTATTTGTCTATTTTTTGTTGTTGTTGTTCTTACTACACTCTTGATTATTGTAGCGTTATGGTATGTCTTGAAGTTGGGTAGTGTTAGTCTTCCAGCTTTGTCCTTCTCCTTCGTATTGCATTGGCTGTTCTGGATCCTTCACCTCTCCATATATTTTTAGGATTAGTTTGTTGATATTTACAAAATAACTTGCTGGGATTTTGATTGGGATTGCGTTGAATATGTAGATCAGGCTGGGAAGAACTGACATTTGGCAGCATTGTGTCTTCCTATCCATGAACATGAACTGTCTCTCCATTTATTTCCATGATTTCTTTCATCAGAGTTTTATAGTTTTTGTCATACAGATTTTGTTAAATTTACATTTAAGTATTTTCTTTGGATGCAAATGTAAATGGTATTATGTTTTTAATTTCAGACTTAACTTGTTCATTGCTGATATTAACATCCAATTTTAATCTCTCTTCTGCTTTATTTTTAAACACATTTCAGACATATTTATCTCATGGGGGCTTTCTCCTAGAAAGAGCCAGCAAAGCTAGTAGTGGAATTTTTTCTAGCTGCTTATTTCCATGCCTAAATGTGTGTGTGTACTTCTCCTTGTACTTAAATTGGAAGTATCCCTACCTATGTTTTCATTTTCTTTTATCCCAATATGAAATATATACAATTAAAATTGAGATCCTGTCTTTTTTGTGATCAAGATCTGTGACAGAAATTAATCATCTGGCAAAAGTGGTTATGAACCATATGACCGGCTTTTTCTTATGTAGATTAAGAATATTTTGTGTTCGAGAAATATTAGAATACCTTTTTAGTGGTGGTATTCATTTAGGTTGTGGAATTTAATGAGTCTAGATGTATTTCTTTTTGGAAGTTTACTTGTAACAGAAATAGTAATATTGAAATTTTATAATGGTTTCTAATAGACTAGTGCAGATTGCTCAGCTTATAAATTATTTCCATAAGGAAGCTTCCTACTCAAATATCTGAATTATTGGAGAAACTCTTGTGAGCATTTGGTGTACTATCAAAATCAGGAAAGATAAATATTTTCTCAGATTCCCCACACATAACTCAGTATGTTGCCTAAGTTAGAATTTCCACATTGCTAGAAAATATTCACTAGGCAAATTCTGGCATACCTATCCTAACATAATTGCATGCCATTAAGTTCACTTAAGTTTCATGTGATATAACTGAAATATATTTTGACATCAAATATTTTAAAATTTATTTTTAAAAGTAAAATCCCAAGTTTTTTGATTATTCATCAAATTTTCATAGAGATGCACATAAGACTTATGTAACACTTAACACTTATTTTGTTTTGAAAAAGACTGTGGTACATTTGTTACATGTTTTCTTTCCTTATAAAAAATCTAGTTATTCTTGGTGTAAGTCTTTGAAGACTAGAAGAATGTCACTTTCCTTAACTACTTACAAGGTTTAAAAATATCTGGAAGGTCTCATATCAATATGATAATGAACTTCTTCACCTTCTCTTAATGTTCTAAAATTTTCATCTTTATGAATACCTGTATTTTTTTTTTTTTTTTTTTTGAATCTGCATAAGAAATCACACTCGTAGTCACTCTGATTTCTGTTTGTTCCTCCACTGGTTGCAAAGTAACTTCCACATCTGTTTTTTTTTTTTTTTTTTTTATAATTTTATTTTTTATAAACATATATATATATATATATTTTTTCCCCCAGGGGTACAGGTCTGTGAATCTCCACGTTTACAAACTTCACAGCACTCACCATAGCACATACCCTACCCAATGTCCATAACCCCCCCCCAACCCCCCTCTGCCCAGCAACCCTCAGTTTGTTTTGTGAGATTAAGAGTCACTTATGGTTTGTCTCCCTCCCAATCCCAACTTGTTTCATTTACTCTTCTCCTACCACATTAACCCCCCATGTTGCATCTCCTCTCCCTCATATCAGGGAGATCATATGATAGTTGTCTTTCTCCGATTGACTTATTTCGCTAAGCATGATACCCTCTAGTTCCATCCAAGTTGTCGCAAATGGCAAGATTTCATTTCTTTTGATGGCTGCATAGTATTCCATTGTATATATATACCACATCTTCTTTATCCATTCGTCTGTTGATGGACATCTAGGTTCTTTCCATAGTTTGGCTATTGTAGACATTGCTGCTATAAACATTCGGGTGCACGTGCCCCTTCGGATCACTACGTTTGTATCTTTAGGGTAAATACCCAGCAGTGCAATTGCTGGGTCATAGGGTAGTTCTATTTTCAACATTTTGAGGAACCTCCATGCTGTTTTCCAGAGTGGTTGCACCAGCTTGCATTCCCACCAACAATGTAGGAGGGTTCCCCTCTCTCCGCATCCTCGCCAGCATCTGTCATTTCCGGACTTGTTGATTTTAGCCATTCTGACTGGTGTGAGGTGGTATCTCATTGTGGTTTTGATTTGTATTTCCCTGATGCCGAGTGATATGGAGCACTTTTTCATGTGTCTGTCCACATCTGTTTTTATTTATTTATTTATTATTATTTTTTAAAGATTTTATTTATTTATTTGACAGACAGAGATCACAAGTAGGCAGAGAGGTAGGCAGAGAGAGAGAGGAGGAAGCAGTCTCCCCACTGAGCAGAGAGCCCGATGCGGGGCTCGATCCCAGGACCCTGAGACCATGACCTGAGCTGAAGGCAGAGGCTTTAACCCACTGAGCCACCCAGGCACCCCCCACATCTGTTTTTAAAATTGACTTTGCTGGGGCACCCAGGTGGCTCAGTCAGTTAGTCTTCCTTTGGCTCAGGTCATGATCCCAGGGTCCTAGGATCTAGCCCTGCATTGGGCTGCCTGCTCTACGGGGAGTCTGCTTCTCCCACTGCCACTCCCCCTGCTTGTTCTCTCTCTCTCTCTCTCTCTCTCTCTCTCAGATAAATAAATCTTTGAAAAAATAAAAAATGAAATTGACCTTACTTCACTAGTAGTCTTTTGAGTCAAAGTCAAAGGAATCATGCTATTACTTTTCTTAACTTGATCCCAGTTTTTTCCTCTTGCTTCTTGGAACTCTTTAACTGACTTCCATGTTTCTACTCTTTCCTGGTTCTTCTGAGTTTGAATCTTTTCTGTTTTGAATCTTTTGATTAGTTTTGAATCGTTTGAATCTTTTCTGTTTGTTTACAGCTTGTCTTTTAAATGCTGGGTGTTGTCTAGAATCATCTTTATGGGGTTTCTCACTTAATATTTCTCCCTAGAGGTTGTTATTTAAATCTTATGGTTTAGCTGTCACCTGTAATGAAATCTTAAGTCCACTAATTTTTAGCCCCCCAGTTGGAGTCTCTCATTGGACATCTCTATGTGCTATTCCACAGAATGCACCAGTCAACAGATCCTTTCCTCAAAAACTGTTTTTATTTCCTGTTTCAGTTTGTGCCACCATCCTTTATCCAAATAGCCAAGACTTGCTTACAAAGAACATCAGAAATTATTCCTTCTCTCCTCCGTTTGCTTCGTCCTTGCCTATTTATAGATCTTGGTATTTCTTGAATTTGGCGCATCTTCTTTTTTATTCCCACTGTTCCAGTTTAGGCATGCTTTGTCTCCTTTGTATTACTCTCTTAACTTATTCTGGTTCCTCTGTGATCTGTCTTTGATACTGCTGCTACTAAAGGGGTGCTTTCTAAGCCACAAACCATTCATGTCACTCTTTAAAAAAATTTTTTTTTTATAAAAATATATTGTAGTATTAGCCCCAGGAGTAGGTCTGTGAATCGCCGGGTTTACACACTTCATAGCACTCACCATAGCACATACCCTCCCCAACGTCCATAACTCCACCACCCTCTTCCTACCCTCCTCCCCCTGGCCCCCCTCAGTTTGTTTTGTGACATTAAGAGTCTCTTATGGTTTGTCTCCCTCCCGATCCCATCTTGTTTCATTTGTTCTTTTCCTACCCCCCCAGACTCCCCCACGTTGCATCTCTACTTCCTCATATCAGGGATATCATATGATAGTTATTTTTCTCCAGTCCATTCATGTTACTCTTGCTTAAAACCTTTTGCTGTACGTTATTGAGCTCTTACTATATATACAGCATTTTTCTATTCATTAGTTCTTAGACCTTCAGTTCTAAGTTCTAAGAACTACACTATAAGAAGGGTACTAGTCTTATTCTCATTTGAATGAGTTAGGGAAAAAAAAAAAAAGACTGAAGAACAAAGAGATTGCCTAAGGTCATCATTCAGGGAAGTAACAGACCTGAATCTTTTTCTCCCCAAACCTGAATTCTGAACTGCTATGCTGTACTTACCCATCATGTTTGTAGCAAGTGTTCTTCAAAGTGAAGTGTGTGAGACAATCCTTTGGGTGTGAGAGGAGAGTGTTTGTGACACAATATTTTTTTATATCTTACGTTTTGAGTATTTTAATTTTGCTAAATGTTTCATTATATATGTATGTATGTGTGCCTAAGTATATATTTATATATATCCATACTATTTTATGTGCATCTAGATTATGAAACTTATCAAATTACTATGTTTCTACATTAAACATGTTTCACAAATTATGTATATGTATTTATACATGTATTCATATGTATTAATATCTCCATATTTTGTATAATATATCTTCCTATTACTTTGTAGATACTCTAATATATATCCTGAAATATATGTCTATATATTAAGATAGACACTCTAAGGATATATATTATATGCACACATATATGCCTATTTATACCTATCTAAATATAAAATTTACAATATGTATTTGTAAAATGAATAAATACTTTTACACATAAACAAATATGCCTATTTTCAGGTTCAAAACTGAGCAGGACTTTGCAGAGTACGGCCCAAGGGTCAAATCCAGACTTGTAAATAAGCTTTATTGGAATACAGCTGTTCCCATTCATTTATTCACTGTCTAGGTTACTTGCGCAATGCAACGGCAGAGTTGAGTAGTTGTGACAGAGATCATAAGGCTAAAATATTTACCATCTGACCGTTTACAGAAAATATGTGCTAACTCCTAGTCTATAAGATAATTTCTAAGCTCCCTAGCAATGTGTAAACACCTTGCTCACTGTCCCTCTTCCTTCCCTCATATGTGGTAGCTATGTGGAAGTGCTGAGTGCAATTATCTGAAAACTAAATCCAGTATTGTACCTCTGTGCCTTATGCTGCTTCCTTTCCCTGAATTATCACCCCAGCTCCCCATCTCCTTTGCTTGGTGACATTGTGTATGAATTCCTTAAATCTAACTTACTTTCTATGTCTTTCTACCTGAGTTTTTCATCAAGATAGAGTTAATCACTCTATCCTTTGTACTATTTCTGTATGATAACTGTATCTATAAAATATCTGTATAGTATCTGTCATTGCTTTTATCATGCTATTAAAATGCCTATGTATTTTCCACCCATGTATGTCCATGATGTACAATTTTGAACACTTTGGTATCTAAGTTCACATGTGTCTTATGAATGATGTGTAAATTTAATTTGCTAGTGTTTCCTTCTTTTCCTTTCCTGGAAAGGAAACTAGTAGAAAAACAGTTAAATTGATAACACATGTTCCAATTTTTGGCATCTTAGACTTAAGGATGTGGTTTATATATCTTATTTCTATTCTTAGAGTGTAAGGTTATTGAGAAAAGGTTTTTGTGTAATTTATGTTTGAAGAAGATGATATTACAGTGTCCTGTGCATCACAGACCAAGTATGTTGAATTAAATACTAAGTCTGTCTGTATTGTTCAGTGATATAATTTCAGGCGGTAGTCTCCAGAATTAGTAAGTTAGTTAGTGATCATACACAGAGATTTAACAGTATCATTTGTTTCTTTTGCAAGAAAGAATTATTTTGTGTGTGAACTTCAGTAACTTTCAGCTAATGTATAACTTAAGTGAACATTCTTTTAGTATTTGTGTGTTAGAATTTGAAGGTAGAGATTTAATGAAAGCCAAAGGAAAAATATGTAGGATTTTCCTGAGCTCAATTGTACTAGAAATCCGATAACATTTCAAGTTTTAGTATCAACATAGAATAATATTGGATAACACATCAGTGTATATATTTTAGAATACTGAGTGAGACTTGAAACAATAGGCTGGCAAATTCTGAAAAGTCTGTTGAGTGACAGTGTTAATAAGTGGGTTATGTTAGCTGGAATATTAGAACATCAAGGCTTTGTACCATTTGAAAATACGTTCTCCTGTGAATAAAGAACAACAATCAAGCTTTACATTTTTCTCTTTCAAGGGGTTGAGCAGGAAAAAGAGAATCTGGAGAAGCAGATGTCAGATTTGAGGGTGCAGCTGAACTTCAGCGCAATGGCCTCTGAGTTAGAGGAAGCGAAGCGGTGCATGGAGCGAAGAGACAAGGAGAAAGCACAGTTTGCAGCACAAATAGAGGTGACTTTGCTATTTTTAAGTTGTATTCAAAGGACTTTAGTTTTGTTTCAGAGAATTGCTTAATGAAGTTTTAATAGAAAGTCTGTGGTATTTTATGAACTCTAGCATAATGTAAAGTTATGTAGATGACTACTTTAACTATACGTAGATATCTCTATGGATTCATTTCTCTTTCCTTTGGACCTTAATGCCAGGAGCTTGAAAATAGTTTTTGGTCGTGGCATTCGAGCCCTTCCTTCAGATAGAAGGGGTCTTTCTTGAAGGAATGGTGGATTATCATTTATTTTGGGGGTGAAACTGGCACAGAAAAAAGGGTACCATAAAGGTTTTTAAATCTCCCACAGCTGTACCTGAGGCAGAATTGGGATAATTATTCAAAACTATTAAAAATCAAAAGAAAGAACTTTATAAAAAGGAAATAAATGTCTTAATTCCAATATAATTATGTATATTATGTCAAACTTGGATGACACATTTGGAAATAGATATGTAGCAGTCCTCTTCTGTATCTGTTTTTATTAGTGGAGTTGTATTCTAGTTGTAATAAGATACCACGTTTGAAGAATTTTCTAAATTATAATGAAAGGTAGAAAATTGGTGTTAAAGACACCTAACTTTATATAATCCAAAGGAAATATTTAATGTTACTGCAGTTTGAGTTTCTTTTTCATCTTGTCAGTGCATCAGTGGAAAATGTATTTTAGATTTGGATCAAGATTCAGATTATGAAGATAATGAAATATTGGCATACTTTTTACAAAGCCCTCTACATGCACAGTAAATATTTATCAGAAATATTATCAGAACAATTGTAATTGTAGGACTTCTAAAGTTTGCTTCATGGGTATTATTTTAGTCTTTGATCCTGATGACAAAAGTGCTAAAATATTATTTTTCCAAGTTAAATATTAAAAATTAAAAATATACTATGCTAATAAGTATCAAAGGTAGAGAAATCACTTTGCTTAGCTGTTTATAACCACATATTGTTCTGTCCTTCTTCCCTCCCTTCCTTTCCATTGTCTGATTTCATTTACCACTTGCAGAATCACATGAAAAAAAATCTCACATTCATAGGCATTTTAAATAATTATAATAATCTAATAATGCTCTTGTTCAAAGAGCCTGCTTTCCCTTTGTCTTAACAATGGCTCTTTTAACATTTTCACCTGGGTTAGGGAAAGAGTTGGCATTCTCTTGGGTTAGTTTGGATTGGTTTTACGGGTTTGGATGTGAAAGACAGTTGGACAGAGAGATCGAACATTTACTCACATACTACATACTTAATGACTATTACATGCCAGGCATTGTTCTAGGTGATGGTAACATGGCAAGGAACAAAAGCTGGAAAATGTCCCTGTCTGTGTATGTGACATTCTAAAATTGATGCATAAAGTTCTTTGAGTTTGTCTCAAATCTGATTCAAATTCCTTTTGGAGGATGAAATATTTTTTCTCCCAGTTGCCGTCAAAAAGGAATTACAAAAAGACATTGTTTATTCTGGAAGAAATTCCCATTAACCAGTTTTATTTTTCCCCCTGACTTTATTTTTAACAATAAAATAATTGCCTAAATTTTATATCCATTCTTTCAGATTTTGTGACGCTTCTGATTATGGCCTTTCATACCTAGTGAAGGCCCTTTGAATATCTCCAAGCTTTTCTCAAGATGACGTCTAGAGTAGACTTTGTGAAGATAACAGTCATGGGTCACTCAATGTGACTTCTGTTGGGTATTTGATTGAAATTTACTTGAAAAGCATTTGGTTTCTGCTTTATTTTTCTTAAATATTTGTTGTTGGGGGCCCTTGGGTGGCTGTTGGTTAAGCGTCGACTCTTGGTTTTGGCTTGAGTCATGATCTCAGGGTTGGGTTGAGTGCTGGGCTTGGAGCCTCCTTAGGATTGTCTCCCTCTGTTCTACTTGTGCTCACTCTCTCTCTTTGGAAAAACAATTGGTGTTGCCTTATGCAGTCTATAATGAATATTAATCTTCTTTAGTTTCTTTTTAAAAACAATATAAATAAGAAAACATGCACAAAATGTGACTATTGGTCAGACCCCAAAACGTTTGCTGCAGTCCTCTTCCTTGTGGTTTGTTCAATCACTAGTCTCTTTCTCTTTAATCTCAACTTCCTAAGACCTTTCCTCCAAAACCTTATACACGGTCTTTTTCTCTTAAACTTTCCTACTCATTTCCATTTTCTTTTTTCTTTGTTCCCATAGTTCACTGTTTCTGTGAACTTTTTGTGGAAATCCTAAGCCTTTTCCTTCCTGAAGCCACCTTCTACTATAGCAGCTATAAGTGAAAGTCCTTCCTTCTGTACCCCCTCCTCTTACTCACATCACTAATATTCTTATTGCACATTTTTCACACTGCCTTAAAGTATCTAGGTATATGTCTTTAAAATTTCAAAATGAGTTGAAATGAAGGAGATAGGGGACTGCAGAAGAAGGCTGCCCTGTCACTAAGATAAATCTGACCTTGATATCCTTACCTTGGTGAAGACCTCATGTTCAAGGTCTTGTTCTTACATCTTGGAACTTGAATTTTCTGTGTCCTAGAATTAATGTGGCCCAGGAGACTGGTTCATACTAACAAACCCAGCAGAAGACAGTGTATAAAAGAGTGCCAGCTCATTGATGTACCATGTAGGGGCTCTATATGGATATTTAAACACATCTATGCAAGGCACCAGTCTCCCAATTTTCTATACCTGGGTTTTATAAATTAGTAACCAAAAAGTTGCTTGGTAGACACAATCAGAGAATAATGATGTGTAAGGGACTGTTTGTTCCTGGCTACGGTAAGGCTCTCCCACCCTCTACCTCTCTTTAACGGGGTTCTTGTAACCAGGGATCTATTTATTTCACCAGATCTTGTTTTTATTTCTGGAGCATGTTGAACTGATTTCTTTTGTCTTTCTAACAGTCTCCCCTGCCTTCACTCTGATGCTCATCCTTCTGTTTGCATTTTCTTTTGATATGTTGCTGTGCACAGTTTTTGCTCTGGGCCATTTACCAGTATGCACTGATGTTGTAATTCAAACTTGTGGCATTCTGGAAGCTACTTATGAATTAAATACATATATCCTTTTTCAGGTCATAAATGAGTATGTGTTAAGAACCAGTTCTTAGACAAACCATAAGTGACTCTTAATCTCACAAAACAAACTGAGGGTTGCTGGGGGGAGGGCGGTTGGGAGAAGGGGGGTGGGGTTATGGACATTGGGGGGGGTATGTGCTATGGTGAGTGCTGTGAAGTGTGTAAACCTGGCGATTCACAGACCTGTACCCCTGGGGATAAAAATATATTATATGTTTATAAAGAATTAAAAATTAAAAATTAAAAAAAAAACAGGTCTTATCTCTGTATTTCTTTGTGTCCCTTGACAGTGTCTTACCCATATTAGGACTCAATTAGTATTTGTTGACTGAAGTAGTAAATTGTAGAACACTTTTTATGGTTATTTTTCAAAGCTAACTTTTGTTGTCTGGCCATTCTTTAAAAGCACATTAATTTCTGGAAGAGTTGTCTGTCAGTATTCAAGGGGACCTTTGCTCTTTCTCACTAATTGCCTTAGTTTTTGTTGATCCAGACTATATATTTTAAGCAGTTGTTTTACACTGGAGAAAAACAGTGAAAAGAGCTTGTAAAAAAGCAGAATGAAAGCTGAGTTTGGGTTTGCATAATTTACCTTTCAAATTGTACCTAAAACCCTAAATCTGTATATGCATAGAAAATACTAAGTACAGTTTTTTCTTTTTCTAAACTTGAGTTGAACCTCATTAACCTTGATAGGCTATTTGTATTCATAAGAATTCCAAGTATCCTTGATCAATGATTCCCCCTGATTTAATCTCAGCCTCCATCTTCCATCAACTTACTTTTCTTGAAGAAAAAAATTTGACTTTTAAATTCAATGAGGAACTTCAAAGAAAGAAAAAAAAACAAGGTGCTGTACATAATTTAGATTAAATGTTGAAAGTGATAATTGAGTGACAACTGACATGATTATTCATTAGCAGAAACTTGGAACTGTAATGCCATAATTTACTTTTAAAAAGAGGGTAGTGGAAAACAGAAATGATAATCAATAATAACTTTTCTTCTTGATGATTAGTGCTTCAGGAACAGAAGGAAGGTTGTTCCTTTTAACATGCTTTTAAGATAAACTCTTGATTCTTGCATTTCTTATGTAAAGCTGGCTGCTTTGCTCTGTAATAATACCCCCTTCAATACTACTTTAAAATCCTTTTTAGAGACCTTGCCCTGTTTGTAATTTTCTGTTCTTTTTTATCTTGATAATTTCTTCCTTATCCAAGTTCTTGTTGTAAAATAATGTACTGAGTACTAAGTAATTTTTAATACACAGATTATAAAGAAAAAAATATTGGCAGCAAAACTGTATAGGCAGGCTAAAACTGTTGAACCTAGGGAGATGAGGTCTGCCTCTGTTACTAACCAAATTAACAGACATTGAAGCAGATTGCTAAGTCCACAAATGCTCTATGCTCCAAGTTCTTCATGAAGATGACTACTGGCAGACATGCCCTACATGTAAAACTAGGTAAACTTTTACACTTTGAAGATGATTTAGTTCTCAAATCATTCATCTATATGGAAATATTGGAGTTGTGAAGAAAGGCAGCTCTTCTATTTTTTGTAACTGAGAGTTGCGTGAGTATTTTCATCAAACCAGAAAGTAGAAGTGGACCAAATATTTTAAATTTTCCTTTAAGACATCACCAAGATTTACTATTTAGTAAGGTCATTAGGGAAATAATTCATGAATAAAAGTGTAAATTTTCAAATTCTTTATTTTCTGAAGTCATGATAATTTTTGCCTCATGTGTTTTATGTATAAATTGAGCATGTAGGCATTTGTGTGTCTCTGTGGTGTGTGTGTGCACATGTCCGTGGACACGCGCATGAAGTCGGGGTGGGGGAGAGGGAGAAACTACCTTCTTCACAGAACAATGAAGTATTGATAACTTATGTTAATTATGGATAGATTTGTTGTTAAAAGCAATTATAAAGATAACACGCCTTTGGGAATAACTATTCAAGGACTTGCTATGGAAAAATAGGTGATATGTAATAAATGAGGTAATATTTTTTGCAGAATCTTAGTAATTCATAGTTGTTCATTTCTCGACCACTACAAATGCTGTTAAAGGGATATAAAGTAGACTTTGTAATACACATTTTAATTGTTCATGCGTTATTCCTATAGCCTTTATAGTTACCTTTTCAGTGATTTTAATTTGATAGCCTTACCATTTTAAGTGAAGACTTAAATTGTGTTTTAGATTTTTGTTTTCAGGCAGCTTTCTATAAGGAGAAATGAGATTATATTCAGCCTTAATGAAAACAGTGGGGCTGTTATACTCTTAAATGTTCGAAAGGTATAAAATATTTTTGCAAAAAAAAGGTTTTAGTAAGTAACATATGGCTAACATAAGCAAAGGTCAGTGTTAGCAATTTTTTTCATATGTATTAAACACATTTAATTTCTATTACTTTCCTTGCGTGAAGTGTGAGTTTATGTGATATTTGGGGGGAACCTATGATGTTGTTAGACTATAGTTTGCTCTTCCTTAGTGAAGATTAACAAATTAGGTAAACTTTTGGCAATTCTGATAAACGAATAGTTTCTGTCTTTATTAATGGTGGATTAGTTTGTTGCAGAGCAAACTTCCTACTGAAAAAAAAACTAGAAAAACCTGGGTAAGACATATATTTTTAAAAATATGTTTGAAGTTATCAGAGAGTTACCAGGGTATAAGGACAGGAGGAGTCATGTCTTTAAGAAGAATGGCCATGCTAATCATCCCATACTTTCAGTTGGGATACCTGAAGGGCTAAACCCTAGGAGTCTGGGTAAGCTGGAAATGCACCAACAGTCACAAAACCTGTAACATAGCTTGGAATCTGCTGTGACATTATCCGTCCCTACCCTAACTGCCCATCTAAACAAAAGCAGATCTTTCGAGGAGGAAGGCATCATCCTCCAGAGCCCTCATTATTTCTGTGATTTGTCATACAGTGTTTAGCATTTGATCAAAACTTAGCAGTCCTATCAAGGAAACCCATTACTAAAAAACAAGATCTAAGCGAGAAATAGAAGTAGGCATATAGACTCTTCAGATGTTGGAGTCAACAGAAATCACCTTTAAAACATGGATCATTAATATGTTAAGAAATTAGATAATAAGATAGTTAATTCTAGCAGAGAACAGGACATTATAAACAGAATAGAAATTTGAGAACCAAAATATATAGTAACTGTTACAAGAGCTGGATAGGTAGGTAGGGTTTAATAAAAAATTAGATACATTTTTTTCCTTATTCCTCAAAGGATTTTATGAGACTTCCATCCATATGTATGCTTAGGTTATATAATTTAATATGTGGTTTGGTTTCTGGTCTAATGATCTGTTTTTCTATCTTCTAATTGGCAAGAAAAACCCAATTTATTCAGTCTTTCATTCAATAAATTTTGATTAAGAGTCTGTTAGGTATTGAGTCTGGTGCTGGAATCTGGGGGTACACAAATGAAAGCAATATTCATTGCCCGCAGTGAAGTTATAATCATTGAACTCACATTTAGCACTGAAGTTTGACTTCAAGCACGTATTGCATGGAGCACTTGGGTATGGTGTATAAACAATGAATTCTGGAACACTGAAAAGAAATTAAAAAAAAAAAGAAAGAAAGAAAAAGCCAGGATGGGCATGAATCATAGTGAGACTTAGAATGGGGAACAGGGGTATGGGGAGTCCGAACCTTAGGAAGTGGGCATGAGGAGTGTCCATCCCTATTGTACCAAGATGGCCCCCATCCTCTGAGGACAGAACAATAAACGTAAAAACAAAGAGTCATCAAAAGACAAAAAGCAGCAGAAATACCTTTAAATAGAAATTGGTATTTGGTGATTGAAAATCTGAACAATGGTTTTATAGTTTTACAGAATTACTACATCACATTGTCCAGTTATATTTGTTCCTTCTAGGTTACAAGAAACTGGAACACACTCAAATGGGTGGTTTAATGTAGGGAGGCGAGAAACTATCTTGACAGCTGCCCTTCGGGCTTCATGGACAAAACAGATTTCATGCCTGTTACCAAACTGATGCGGTCATTGAGACTCTTTAGATCACAAAGCTAAGAACACTTGAGCCATCGCTATTTTGGGTTCAGCATTAATTCATTGGTACGGTCATCTGTGACCATGGTGGTGGAATCACTGGACCCTCCTGGCACTCTTTCTTTATATGTGTTCATTTGAATTACTACTATTGAATATCAATTGCTTTCAACCTGAAAAACTTCCTTGAATATTTCTTGTAAGGCTGGTTTGCTAACAATACATTCTCCATTTTTTGGTGATCTGAAATGTCTTTATTGCACCTCATTTAAAAAAAAAGATAATTTTGCTGGATATAAGATTTTAGTTGATTTTCGTCACACTTTGAATATGCCATCCCACTGGTCCTGTTCTTCCTTGTTTCTCATGAGAAGTCAACTTTTGATCCTGTTGGATTACTCATTCATGATGGGCCACTTTTCTTTTGCTGCTTTCCAGATCTTCTTCTTGTCTTTGCCTTCAGGTTTGACTCCGATAGATTTGGGTGAGGGTTTTTGTACTTATCCTACTTGTAGTTCATCAATATAGCTTAATGTTTTTCTTCAAATTTGGGAACTTTTAGCCATCATTTTTTTCTTGTATTTTTTGTTTCTTTCTCTCCATTACAACTAATATTTCTACTGCAGGTATGTTAGTATTCCACATTTCTTTGAGGTTCTGTTCATTTGTATTCTTTTTTCCTCTCTCTTTTTCAGATGGCATAATCACCACTGATTTATCTTTAAGTTTTTGGATTTGGGGGGCACTTGGGTTACTCAGTTGGTTAAGCGTCCAACTGTTGATTTCAGCTCAGGTCATGATCTGAGAGTTATGAGGTCGATCCCCGTGTGTGTGTGTGGTGGGTGGGTGGGGGGGGGGGTCCTTGCTCAGCAGGGAGTCTGCTTGAGATTCTCTCTTTCCCTTTGCCCCCTCCCTCACATGCCCTCTCTCTCAAATAATAAATCTTTAAAAATATGTTTTTGGATTTTTAAAAAAATTCTTTATTTTTATTATTATTTTTGCCAGCTCAAATCTATTGAGCCTTTCAAGTGAATTTTTCATTAAACTTACTGGACTTTACAATTTCAAAATTTCCATTTTTAAAAATTTGTCTTTTTATTGCTATTCTTTATGATATTGTCATCATAGATACCTTTCATTTAAAAAAATGGTTTCCTTTAGCTTTTTGAGCACACTTGCAGTAGCTTTTAACAAAATTTTAAGTTCAAAATCTGGTCCCCCTCAAAGGGAGTTTCAATTGTCTTTTTTTTTTCTTTTTTTCTTTGAATAGGTCACACTTTTAAATTTCTTTTCATGTCTATTGGTTTTTGTTGAATTTGACACTTTATATAATATATTTAGTCTGGATACTAACTCTATACCTTCTGCGGTTTGCTGTTATTATTTGCTTTTTTATTAGTTTAGCGAATTGACTGGAGTAGCTCTGTGGAACTTATTTTCCCTGCAGTGTGCATTTCTGATGTTGCTTCTCAGAGGGTGCAGCCTTCAGTATGTGCAGAGTCTCCATGACCAGCAGGGATGATTGTGGTTTTAGCTGGGCTCTCTTTCACTCTCTAGTTTCCTGATCTCCCGATTAAACTTCTGTCTAGTCTGACTCTGTTGATATCCCACCTAGGTTTTATCCTCTTCATTAATTGCTGAGTGCTTGCTCGCTCCTTCCTTCCCTCCTTCCTTCCTACCTTCCTTCCTTCCTTCCTTCTTATGTTCACTGGGATATAAATTGTATCACAGTCCGATGCAGTTAAGGATGGGCTTCTTTGTAAGAGTATGGTGTTGCCAGTGTTTGGGAGCATTTTCTGACTCCAAGAATGCTCTTCTTAGCTGTCTTTATTGTTTCTTTGATATCATCCTTAGGCTGCAATTTCTTTATGTTCTGTTACAAATAAAGTCAGTCCCCTTAGTCAAAACTGTTGGTTCTCTGTTTATATAACTTCTGTCTTCCTCTTTTTTTTTTTTAAAGATTTTATTTATTTGTTTGACAGACAGAGATCACAAGCAGGCAGAGAGGCAGGCAAAGAGAGAGAGGAGGAAGCAGGCTCCCGCTGAGCTGAGGGCCTGATGCAGGGTTCAATCCCAGAACCCTGGGATCATGACCTGAGCCGAAGGCAGAGGCCCCAACCCACTGAGCCACCCAGGCACCCTCCCCTCACTTCCTCTTAATAGACCCTCTGTGTCACTGTACTGGAGCTGGGTTGAGGGACTATAGCCCGCTTCCCTCTGGGGTGATACCCCAGTTCTTCAGGTGTGGTGCTGAGTGGGTTGGTTGTCCATGATCTCTTAGCTAGCCCCTTCCGTGTAGAACCTTCATTGTATGAGAGAACTGGGACAGGAGCAATCTAAGTCTATGATGCCTTCTGCCCAGTGCGGGGGGACTGGTTGGGAAAAGGGAGCCTCAGTTCTTTGGCTGTGTCTATTTGGAATAGAGCTTCCATCCACTCATCTGAGGGATGATGGCCCCTCTGATGGGTCTTTGATTCTCATTGAAGGGTGCTGTAAAATTAGTAATCTACTTTATGTACTAGTAAGTGAAGGATGCATATAGTAATCTCTATGGTAACTGCTAGAAGAAGAGTAATAGGTATATAACTAATACTGAGGAAGAAAGTGAAACAGTTAAAAGAATTACTACCAGGGGCACCTGGCTGACTCAGTCAATAGAGCATATGACTCTTGATCTCAGGGTTGTGAGTTCAAGCCCCACGTTTGGTGTAGAGTTGACTCAACAACAACAACAACATCAACAACAATAACAACAGCAGCAGAACCTTCCAAAAGAAGTCTTACTTGACTTACTGTGTACTTACTATGTACTTACTATGACTGTATTATGACTTACAACACTGGGTAGACAAAGATTCCTCCTAGGACACCAAAAGCATGAATCATAAATGAAACTATAAATCAGATAAATCAGACTTGAACAAAATTAAAATTAAATTAAAAATTTAATTAAATTAAAAATTTCTTCCTTGCACTTGGCTGCATTAGGAAAATGAAAAGAACAAGCTACACTGGAGGAAGATATTCACAGATCATATATGGAACAAAAGACTGGTATCATGGTTATGTATTATTCCTATATATTCAGTTCATTATAGCAGTGCCTGGTTGTTTTAACACTTGTAGTCAGTATAACAGAAAACTATATTAGTGTCTCAATGGATAGAGATAATGTATTTATGAAAGTTCAACATCTATTAATTAGTAATTAAAAATTTACTAAAATTCTTTTAGTAAAAAGAGTTAAACTTTTAGTAAAAAGGAAGAGAGGGAAATTTCCCAATACCGAAGAGTATCTACTAAAAACCTATAGTACACGCTGTACTTAATAGTGAAGTACTGATTGGAAATGAAGCAGACACTTCCCTTCTATTCAACAATGTAATAGGGCTAATTGTCTAGGCAGTAATTCAAGGTAAAGGAAAAGTATCTGTTTGGAAAGGAATTAATAATGTCTTTATTTCCAATTGATATTTTAAA
Source organism: Lontra canadensis (assembly GCF_010015895.1). Classification (NCBI taxonomy): domain Eukaryota; kingdom Metazoa; phylum Chordata; class Mammalia; order Carnivora; family Mustelidae; genus Lontra; species Lontra canadensis. Next base: position 2,064,693 of record NW_022631058.1, on the reverse strand, counting down.
AAACCCACACAATCTCTAGGTAAATTATTAACATTAACAGGTCAGGTGTGTTTCAGCTATGATAATAATTGAAACCAAATATCAAAATAAAATGAACTTTGATCAGATCTAAAGTAAAACCAAGCCATTGAATCATGTTCAGTCATATTGTATCCACAAAATATATGTCCTAAGTATTGATTTTTGAGAAAAAATAGAATTTTTTTCACTCTTAGGTAAAATTTATGCAATTTAATTTTTTTTAAAGATTATATAATCAAGATTAAGAACAAGAAAGGAGCTCTACCTATACAAAGGGGAAGAAAAATTGTAAAGAGTATCAAGTCATGTTGATAAGAATCAGTGGTTGCCTTAGATTAGCTTTGTCCAGTAGCACTTTCAACAATGATGGAGATGTTTTATATCTGTGCTCTTCAACATGTTAGCCATCTGTAGTCATAGAGCACTTGAAATGAGGTCAGTGTGACTTTTAAATTTTACTTAAATATAGGTGAAACTTAACAGGTGGGAATGTGATTGGATGCTATGAAATTGGACTAGGAGCCATGTCTTGAATTCCCATTGGTATGGAAAGCATGCTGATTTTACTTGGTCTGAATATGACATGACTGTATGGTGGGAGTGTGGTAGTCTTGGATTTTGTCAGGAGCTGATTAAAGAAACATCTGTCATATAGCCAGCCCTTCCTAGAAAATCCACTGGAGTCAAAAAATGGTATATTACTTTTCTTTTTTTTTTTTTTAATTGCAGTAAAATATACAAATCAAAAAATTACCATCTTAACCATTTTTAAATGTACAGTTTGGTGGTAGTAAATAAATTTACATTATACAATCATCCATCCTTATCCCCACTGAAACTCCATATCAATTAATAACTCCCACTCCCCATCCTAACCAAACCCCCCTCCCCATTTCTGGCAACCAGCATTATAACTATTATACTTCGTCTTTATGAGTTTGATTACTCTGAGTACCTCATATAAGTGGAATCATACAGTATTTGTCTTTTTGTGCTTGGCTTACTTCGCTTAACATGATGTCCTCAAAGTTCATCTATACTGCAGCATATTACAGAATTTCCTTTCTTTTCAAGGCTGAATAATATTCCATTCTAAGTATATACCACATTTTGCTTATCCACACATCAGTTGATGGAGACCTGGGTTGCTTCCACATTTTAGCTTCCACAGTGAATAATACTGTTATGAACATGAGTATATAAATATCTCTTTGAGACTCTGCTTCCAATTTTTGAGGGCACATATCCAAAAATAGAATTAGTAGATCATGAGGTAATTCTGTGTTTAATCTTGTGAGGAACCACCACACTTTTTTCCACAGTGGCTGTACCATTTTATATTCCCACCAGTGATGCGCAAGGGTTCCAGGTTCTCCACATCCTCATCAACACTTGTGTTGTTTTTGTTGTTGTTACTTGGCTTTTGGTTTTTTTAATGGTAGCCATCCTAATGGATGTGGGGTGGTGTCTCAGGGGATTGTTATTTTTGTTTGAAACCATATTTACTTAAAAAAAAAAAAAAGAAAATAGGACTCTTTTATCTCAGGCTTCCTTAGCTTTGATTTCTCTCGAGAAATCAAGAAAAGTTGATTGCTCTCAGGTACACAGTGCTATTGTGTCATGTACGATAATGTGTCTGATCTGTTTCCAGTAAACTGTAATACTCTCTAACGATGTAGAGCAATAATATTAAGTGTTAGGTTACATTTAAGTTCTTTTCACTATATGTAATGTAATTAGAGATGACATATTTCTTTAGTTGAACTGTGTACTTTATCTTGGTCCTCTCAGCGGCCAAATCGATACCGGTAAGACACAGGTGTCTGTCTTTTATTGATACCTGCTTTGTCCTATTGCATTTCATAGCAAATGTGTTAATCAGAGGTTGTTGCACCTCAATCAAAAGCAGTTCCAAATACCAATCTTCTGAAAGAAGAATGGTTTTATCCTATCTATATTCAAATTTTCTTCTCCCAAAGTGCCTACTTTAGTTTAAACATTAGAGTTGCAGAGTTAAAATTATCGGTCTAATAGAGTGTGAGAAAAACGAAGAAAACACAAATGTACTTGAGAGATGTGTGCCAGGGTCAGAATTTCCCCAGTGTGTTGCTGGGTCCTAGATGTTAATTATGTGTCCCCTTGTGTAATAAGTTGAACACTCTGAAGAAATGTGTGTTTAAAATGTTCCATGTAGTGAACATCATGGTTAATGAAACAGAAGTTAATATTTTATTTCTTCACAAAGAGATGAATGTATTTAATTAATTGAACATTATTTTCTGTACTTTGCTTAAGCTTAGTATCATGTTTCATTAAAAAGTACAAGGAAACTGTAGTTGTATGAAGCAGATATGTTCTCCTAGGATTTGTGGAGAAATAATTATTTTTAATCACTGAGAAAGACTAAGGAACCTGTTATTTGGGATTAATGTCTTTTTATGTGTCCCTGCTTCATTTGGCAAAGAGAAAATGAAAATAGTATACGTAGTCAAATTAGAAGGCTAAAAAAGACAGAAGATTCTTTTGTAAAGGAAGCATTATTTGTGACGTGGTTACTATAGTAGCCCCTGATATTTTGTGGCTGATCCCTAACTCATAAAAGGGTTTGAATCAGTTTTTAAAGATTATTAATAGGTATTTTGCTTGAGTTAAGAAAAACTGACTCCCAGATTTTAAGTGTATATTCTGCTTTCCACCAATCATGACTTTAAAAAAGTTTTAAATAGTGAAATCCCAACTAGTGTTGGCCCAGTCTAGCTTCCTGTACCTGTATTTCGGGGCTACCATGCTTGTTTTGCTTGGTTTGAGTTCTTTTATTCAGAGACTTCCCTTAATTCTCCTGACTGTGGAAAATTGATTGGTTGTCCTTTCACTATCAGTTCATAAAACACCTAAATTATACAGAAATGAATGAGTCTATCAAAACATGCAAGAATATGTCAGGCTAATTTCCCAATAGAGGTGAATGGGGCATGGCTTAATTGAGAGGCTGGGAATTTCAGGTGAAATCCTATTAAATCTGTTCTTTTGTTTACACAGTACAAGCAAAACTATAACATCAGTTTAGGTTAGTGTGGGAAATAGAACTGCTCTAGGTATTTTATGCAATAGTTGTTTATAATAATACTGGCGGATGTGGCCTTGCTTAGGCTTCTAAGAAGGGATAGCACAAAGGGGGATATTCACAAGGGAATATTCACTATGGAACAAAATAAATCCTGTCTCTAAGACCTTGCTGGCCAGTAGCAAAGAGCCAAATTAGCAGTTATGTTGTCTCTACCTCATTTCTACATTCTAATTCTCTCTGTATTGAGTCTAATTTGCCACCCCCCCACCCCCAACCTAGCTTAAGTGAGTGCTAAACATTGAGTTTTGTAGCCTCTATGGAATAGGAGAGTATATTAGGTGGAGGTAGGGATGGGGGCTGACTGCTGTCAGGTCATGTCATAAACCACAGTGCCAGTAATCAGGTTTTCTTTTAGCTGAGAAACATGACCTTGCCTTGTATTTTTCATAGCCCTTGAGCCTAGCCTTGTGTCCGTAGTTGGCACTCTGTGAATGCTAGTTGAATTCATGTTAATCCTCATGTCACATTTACAAATACCTATCCATACACTGGTAATGTTATATTCAATGTGTAGTTTGTTTTGTGTGTTGTTTTTTTTTTTAAGATTTATTTATTTGAGAGAGTGAGCATGGGGAGGAGGGGCAGAGGGAGAGAGCATCTTAAGCAGACTCTGTGCTGAGCACAGAGCTCAATAAGGGTCTCAATCTCATGACCCTGAGATTGCGACCTGAGCTGAAACTAAGCATCAGACACTTAAACAACTGCACCACCCAGGTACCCCTCAATGTGTATTTTCTTTGCAGGTTTTTAAAGCTTCCTGTCCATTTTAGCTTACTTAAAAGTAAATCATCTATACACGTCAATTAACTTGTCACATGGAACCTAAAATGTTCCAACGTGCTGGAAAAGAGTTTAATTTTAATAAATACAAAAAGTATAAATAAAATTTTAATTTTTTCTTCTGCACTTGAATCAGTCCTCTTGCTGAGATATTTGCATCTCATTTTGGATATAATATCCTTGTTCAGTTAGTGTTTTCATCTTGTGTCTGCTTTAAGGAAATCATATTTTGGGCTGGAATTAGTCTTTTCTTTGTTCAGAGTCAGTGTTAAGATAATTAATTGAGTTCTGTTTTAAAAGTGTTCTCCTTGAGGCGTGTTTGTTACTTATTAACTTTAATGTCACCATTTTTGTCCTTATAAAGAATTGAGTTTTATGTTTGCCTATACTTTAAATATCATTTTTGTTTCAGTGTATCATTTTGATAGGGTAGTTGCTACTTTCACTGTGCTGGGTTTCTAGAAACTATGTTGTAAAACACATCATTCTATTATGGTTTGTATGTGTTCATATGAGAAACTTTATAATTAAGCACGGTATTTCCAACCAAGGAGACTTGGGAATCAGAACATTTGTTCTTAAAATGAACTTGTCATCAATGCAAGCTATAAAAACTCTTAATCTTTATAATAATTAATATTTAAACTTGTTTTTAAATTTTTGATAAAATGAGTATAATACAAACACATAATTTTACAATATACATGCTTACTCTAGTGTGAGAAAACATCAAACCAAAAATTGTGTGATGTGTGCATCTTCGTATTTCTGTTATACCATATATTTGATGTATCTAAAACTCAAAGGCTAGCAATTATAAAAATTAAATGTACAAATGACTGTACTTCCATTTGGCTTGCCCCTAATCTGGGATCATTCTTTTTCAAATATTGCAGAATCAAGTTATTTGAAATTCTCACAAAAGACTTTTTGGGAGAGGTGTCTATTTGATCAGATTCTCTAGTTAATCTTTTCCTTCTTCCCCATTCTCCTCTCAACCACATTTTCCCTGCCAACACCAATGTTATGAGCACTTTCATCATGAAAGAAGGCACCAAAGGGAAACAGAGGACAAGAGTGCTGTGCATACTCTTGCCTTAGTGGTGTTGGCTGTTTGAGTTCTGAGATTGGCTGGCATAGGCATTCATTTTCTCTCTAGCTATGTTTCTGCCTCTTCCCTCCTGCCCCCCATGTTTGCTCTTTGTCTTTATTACTTTCACTAGGAACTGTGAATTATCTTCTTTTTGTTCCCTTAGCCATCACCTAATGGTGTTAGCTCAGGGCTCTTTTCTTTTTGACAAAGAATCATTGTTAGAAAATGTTATATAAAGATAAGGACAGATGAAGACACCGAAGAATGAAATCTAAGTATAGATTAGGTAGCATAAATTGGGAAGAGAGGCAGAATTTGAAATACAGGAGAAAAAAATTGCTCATATGTATTACATTTATTTAAAATAACTGTTAGGTGTCTGCCTAACCACACTATATGGTTCTCCGTAGCAGTAGAATGTAGAACCATGCTGTCTTATTCATCTTTTTGTGTCTCTAGCAGCTTGGTTGTTGCTGAGTGCAGTAAATATTTATTGGATTAAATGGAAACATACCTGTATTTTCCTCAGAAAGAATGAGACTGACAAGTGGTGTTTTTCTTTTTCTTTTTCTCCCCCTATTCTCTTGAATGCCATAGATGGTTCTTACCTATTATAAGCAAGCTCTATTGAATTTGATTGCTGAAATTGAATTCAGATGAGAAAAAATTGGTTCTAAAAGTCCATTCCTGCATTAAAAAGATGATTTTCAATTATTTTTAATGTTGCTATAATATTTTAATATCCTAGTGTTAGCATAATGTCCTTTGGTGATTAATCTTTCTCAAGCACATATCTGATCACATTATTCCCTTGATAAAAAACTTTTGAAAGCTTAAACTGGATTTCAGCATTCTCCCAACCTGGTTTCTGACCTTCCTTTTTAATCTCTTTTTGGCCCTCTGAACTTTTACTCTTCGTGAATAGCCCTGATGGCCCAGTCTATGGCTCTTGCCAGTGCTACTGTTGGTCCTAAATGCCTGTCCTTTATCAGTGACCCAATCTTTTCTCTTCTTCACACTTGAGTTTGCTCATTGTCTCCTTATTTTTTGCGCCTTTCTTTATGAGTTCTTGATGATCAGAGTAGTTTTTCTTAAATTCACTAACTTAAATTCTGTTTCTACTTTACTAGCTAACGGTGATATCTCTTCCCTCCTGCTTGATCATATTTGTCCCAATCACTGTTTCTCATCTAATACTTTCCTCAGTGCCTAGCCAGTGTCTTGAATATAGAAGGGGAAAACTATCCTATGCCTGATTTTGTTTTAACCAAGTCACCTCTATTCTGTTTTTTTTTTTTTTTTTCTTCTCAGTTTTAAAAATGTTGCAGAAACATCCATGCCCCAGAGATTGTGTAATTCCTATTTAGGATTTCCTCCTATCTCAGGAAAGAACATGGTAGCTTATTTAATTATTTAAGAGGTTGTTTGGCTAGTATCCAAGTCAGTAATACAGTGAAGTGGAATGAATATTAGTTTGAATATTGGGGACCTGTGGCTCTCTGCTGTAAACCAGTTCCCTTAACTTGGATTGATTATCTCCTTGTCCCTCAATTTCCTCATCTTTATAATACAGGCCTTGGATTAACTCTATAATTTTTTTGGAAAGATTTTATTTATTTATTTGAGAGAAAGAAAACATGCACAAGTAATGCGGAGGGGGGAGGGAGACAGAGAAGCAGATTCCTACTGAGTGGGGAGCCAACACAGGGCTTGATCCCAGGACCCTGGGAGGATGACCCGAGCTGACGGCAGACACTTAACCACTTAACTGACTGGGCGACCCAGGTGCCTACCTCTCTAATTTTAATGTTGTTTCTAGTTAGCAATAAACCTTGCCATTGTTGAGTTTGTAAAGTGTGCCAATCAATGAGTCTTTCAGATGTTTATCCAATTGATTTTGTGTAGGTCGTCATTCTTCTGATATGTAGATGTTATTGAGTCCTCTTTATAAGTTTAGTTGCCTTGGCTCACAGATGATAAACACTTCTCCTAAGGTCATAGAGTGACAGAGCTGGGATTTGATCTCTGTGATTCATGTTCTTTCCCTGATATGCTACTATTTCCCTGGGATGTTGTTTTTGAGTCATTAAGGTGTGGCTCTTTTCTCATTACCCTTAAAGGTCTCACACAAAGTACATAATACTAGATGAAAATGTTTATTTAAAATAAATATTCTGAGACCCTGGCTTATTTGGGATGAAGTTTTCATTTTTAAATATTCCCTAAAGTGCCCAATCCTTCGTATGCATGTCTGACTATCAAATAAGAGTACTGGAAAAATTGTGTTATACTATATGTTAGTGATATCAGTGAACAAATAATCATTGTTGTCACCTACAGAGTAGTCTGCTTTTTGTCTTTTAATGGAAACTGTTTCAATGTAGGTTTAGTAATTCTTGAAGAATATGAGAAATAAAAAGAAGGCAGGTAGGAAGATCCTCATATACTAGACGGAACTGGTTTCTTAATTCTATAAATTTATTCCATTATTCTCCTAGCTAGTCCAGTTTTTCCACTTTTGTATTTTCAAGTTGGTAAATATTGTTTTTGTAATCCACCTATGTGAAATTATGATCTTAGATGTGTGAACAGTTAAAGCTAGAATTTATGATGGATCCTATCCATACTATTTAAAAATAGAGTATCTCTTTTTAGAGAGTTCTTTTCTATCATCTTCTAAATGCAGCTATAATGCATTCTTTAATAGATTCTTTTCCTTTCTGTCTATTCCTTGGCGATTTTACTACTGGAAAGAAAGGAGTTAACAAAGTAGACCAGAGCCTGTTTCCTTGGGTCTGCTTCCAAAATAGGCCCTTGTTTGGCATCTGGGAACTTTAATGATAATCAAGTAAGAAACTTTCCTTAAATGATAAGGTGTAGCTCATGGTGCTTAGACCTTTTGTACAAAGAATGTGGTTTGTGCTGAACAACCACTTTCCTTCTGGTAGTCTGGATTTTGGTCCATACTAGGCAGACAATAGCTAAGTGACTAGCTTCTAATGAAAACTTTGAGCACTGAGTTTCTAATGAGTTTCCCTGGTAGCAAGTACCTCACACACATTGTCAGAATTCACTGCTGGAACAATTGAGTTCATCCTCATCCTCAGGAAGAGGACTCCTGGAAGCTTGTGCCTGGGTTCCACTGGACTATACCCCATGTTCTCTTCCCTTTGCTGATTTTGCCTTTTATCTTCTCAGTCTAATAAATCTCAACATAAGTATGAATATATGCTGGATCCGGTGAATCCTTCTAGTTATCAGCAAACCTGAGACCCTCAACACAACTACTCATTAACATTTTTTCCCACCTGAAGACGGAGAAAGAGATAATGTGAAAAAAAAAAAAAGAAAAAAGAGAAATGTGTAAAGTTTTAGATTGAGTTGGAGCGTTTATAAACCTTTGGTAAGGTGCTGTGAAAGGGATCAGAACGTACCATCCCCAAATGTTCCACTTTGGCATATTGATTATTGTGAGCTGAAGGCACTTGAGAAACAGTAGATGCAGAAAGGGTACTCTGACCTCTTTTCCTACCTAAAGAAGGTCATAATATTTCCCATGAGGAAGGTACACTCCCTCTACCAGGAAGAAAACATATTTTTATCACTGGAGATTGGGAGTTGATTCCAAAGTGGATATGTACAAAGGAACCTAAAATAACCCTGATCTGCAGTTAGATTCCCCCATGTATTTCCTAGCCACTTTCCCACAGTTTATTACCCCTCGAAGCTTATTAGATCCCTTTCCCTTTTTCTTGCCATTTCCCCACAAATTCTCTGTAAAAAAAAAGCGTAGAAGCTCTTGATCCCAACCACTTTGTAGGGTCTTCATTTTCCCAACAAAGGCTCCTATGTCCATGTAAAAATATTAAATAAAATTTGTGTGCTTTTCTCCTGTTAATCTGTCTTGTGTTGGTTTAATTCTCAGGCTCAGCTATAGAATCTAAAATGTTCCCATTAGGAACCAAAGTTTTTTTCTCCCACATAACTGGAAACAATTCTTGGTGGGAAAAAAAAAGACATTTCTGTGTTTTTGGATGGTTCCTGTCTTTGACAGTACTTACATAGTGAGAAATAAGTAATAGACTTGATTAAACGATATGAAATTTAACAACTCTGCTCTAGTGGCTGAAATAATTTCACACAATTTAACTATAAAATGTTCTTTAGGGTAGAAGAGGCTGCCAGGAATGTATGATAGTAATAACAGAATTGGAAATCATCCTAATGGAATAAATAAGAAAATTGCTTTTCATTTAGCATTTCATGTAGTACATAGGAAGATACTAGTGTTTGGTATATATGCCTACCCTAAAAGCATTTATCCATGGATAAATGATGTGTTTGTTTACTTGTGTGCTCTCTATAGATGTGTGCGTATGTGAAGGATTGTTGTGAGGGTTCTGTAATATAATCTCTTGATTGATGGGGCAGAGATGTTTGTTACAATTAGATTATTCTGATTTGTTATTTGAGGAAGATGGATTAACGACAACATCAGAACTGTGGCTGAATAGGACCTGCCAAGGAATGAATATAGGCAGGAGTTCTATGACAGGTTTTACCTGAAGCATAATGCAGACAGACTGATGGGAGCAAATCAGTGGCAACAGTTTCCAGACTCAGAGCAGTTAGAGGCAGGGTTCATCCAGTTCAAATTCAATCCTACTTTCCCATCAGTAGTAAGAACCACAATTATTTACAATTAGAACCACATCCTTTTCTATTCATTTATACTTATATACCCAATTAATGCCACGATGTTTTCAAGTATTCTTCTAAGTGAGTTATTGTATGAAATATGTTAATATGAAAGTCTGTAATTTTTAAAATGTGAGAACAATGAAATTTATGTGCTTAAGCTCTGGCCTTACATATGTTAATCTTGTGCCTATTCTTGTTGTTCTGTAATTATAGAAGAATAAATAATGCTGAACTTATTTTCCTCCTGGTTTCAAGAGCTTGTTAGGGATATTCAGAGAATTTTGTATATTTGAGTCTATTATAAATTTGAGACTAACTGTGACCTTATTTCTGTTTGATAGCTTTTAAACATTTATCTCTTGTTCATTTTCTCTTTTCCTATAACAGTTACTTCAGACTTTCTCACTATTTAAATATACAATTCCATTCCCGTTTCTATACTTTCTCAGCAGAGAGAGCCATTATTGCCATTTTATTAGTAGAACTACCTTAATTGTTAGGAGTTGGGCATCAGATAAATTCAATTTTTTGGAATGCTAAAATTAAGAAGCCTGTGGAATTCCCAGATGTAGGACATCATTATATAATTCGATATTTAAAGGTCTGGAGTTTAGAAAATCATCCTGGCTTCTGAATTGGAAATTACTTATATCATTGTCTACCTACATGCTTACTTACTTACTGAAGATATTTTATAGATAGAATAATGCATAATTCTAGAATCTTATACTATTATCTGTATTTAAAAGCTAAATGGTGGGAGAGACCAAGGAAAGGAGATTAAAGAGCAGGAGTAAAAGGAGAACTAGTGAAGAGAGGGATATTATGAAAGTCAGGAAAGAAGAAAGACATAAAACAGAAGGAGCCATCGACAGTGTTACATGCTACAAAGAAACTAGAGTAGATTTTTAAAGAGTCCATTGTATTTGGCTAAAGAGGATCTTTGGATATCTTGATGAGAGCTATTTTAATTGTATGATAGGTGTGAAAACCAAATCCAATGAATGGGGAAATGAATTAGGAATAAAATTGTGGGGTACCAGGTGTAGACCGCTCTTTCCAGGAGAGTCTGATTTAATAGGAAGTAGAGTATAGAGTGCTGGTTGATAAGGGGTTTTTTTGTTTGTTTCATTAAAAAAATTATTTTCGTGATTTTTTTTTTATTCAAGTATAGATAATATATCGTGCTACAATAGTTTCAGATGTCCAACACAATTACTCGGTAGTTTCACATATTTCTCATTGCTCATCAAGATAAACGTTCTATTAATCCCCTTTATCTATTTTCCTCATCATCCTTTCACCCCCTTCTCTGAAAATAGCTAGTTCATTCTCTGTGTTTAAGAGTCTGTTTTTTTCAAATAACCCAGTCAGTAACTGGGCAGAAGACATGAACAGACACTTCTTCAAAGAAGACACACAAATGCTAACAGACACATGAAAAAATGTTCAACATCACTAGCCATCAGGGAAATACAAATCAAAACCACAATAAGATACCACCTTACACCAGTTAGTGGCAAAAATGAAAAAGATAGGAAAAAACAAGCGTTGGTGAGGATGTGGAGAAAGGGGAACCCACTTACACTGTTGGTGGGAATGCAAGCTGGTACAGACACTCTGGAAAACAGTATGGAGGTTCCTCAAGACAATTAAAAATAGAGCTACCCAACGACCCAGGAACTGTACTATTATTTACCTGAAAGATACAGTTGTAGTGAAAAGAAGGGGCACATGCACACCTGTGTTCATAGCAGCAATGTCCACAGTAGCCAAACTATGAAAGGAGCTGAGATGCCCTTCAATAGATGAATGTATAAAGATGATGTGATTCTTATATACAATGGGATATTACTCAGCCATCAGAAAGGATGAATACCTGTCATTTGCATCAACATGGATGGAACTGAAGAGGATTATGCTAAGTGAAATAAGTCAAGCACAGAAAGACAATTATTGTATTGTTTCACTCATATGTGGAATATAAGGAATAGCACAGGGGACCACAGGGGAAGGAGGAGGGAAGACTAAATAGGAAGAAATCAGCGAGGGAGACACCTATGAGAGATTCCAGACTCCGGGAACCAAACTAAGGGTTGCAGAAAGGGGAGTAGATTGGGGAGAATGAGGTAACTGAGTGATGAATATTAAGGAGGGCAAGTATGGTGATGAGCACTGGGTGTTATATGCAACTAATGAATTGTTGAACAGTACACCAAAAACTAATGATGTACTATATGTTGGCTAATTGAACATAACTTAAAAAAAAGCTGGGGAAAAAAGTTTTTTTTTTTTGTCTCTTTTTTCTTTGTTCTGTTTCTTAAATTCCACGTGAGTGAAATCATGCAGTATTTGTGTTTCTGTGACTGACTTATTTCTCTTAGCATTATACCCTGTAAGTCCATCCATGTTGTTGCAAACAGCAAGATTTCATTCTTTTTTTAATGGCTGAATAATACTCCAATGTGTGTGCACATGTGCATGTGTGTGTTACATCTTTATTTATCTGTGAATGACATTTGGGTTGCTTCTGTATCTTGGCAATTGTAAATAATGCTGCAATAAACATAGGGGTGCATGTATCCCTTTGAATTAATGTTTTCATTTTCTTTGGGTAAATGCCCAGTTGTGGAATTATTGGGTAATATGATAATTCTAGTTGTAATTTTTGAGGCACCTCCATGCCATTTCTCACAGTGGCTGCACCAATTTGCATTCCCTCCAACAGTGAATGAATGTCCCTTTTCTTCCACATCTTCACCAACACCTTGTAATTTCTTGTGTGTGTGTGTGTTTTTTTTTTTTTTTAAAGCCATTCTGACAGGTATAAAGTGATATTTCATTGTGGTTTTAATTTGCATTTCCCTGCTGATTAATGATGTTGAGCATCTTTTCATGGTCTGTTGGCCATCTGTATGTCTTCTTTGCAGAAAGTTCTGTTCAGGTTTTCTGTCCATTTTTTATGGATTATTGGTTTTTGATGTTGAGTTGTCTAAGTTCTTCATATATTTTGGATATTAATTCCTTATTGGATATCTCATTTGCAAATGTATTCTACCACTAGGTAGAATACATTTTTGTTTTGTCTATGGTTTCCTTCACTGTACAAAAGCTTTTTATTTTGGTGTAGGCCCAGTGGTTTAATTTTGCTTTTTGTTTTCCTTGCCAAAGTAGACGTATTTGGAAAAATTGTTTTTATGGCTGATGTCAAAGAAATTGCTGCTTATATTTGCTTTAGGAATTTTATGGTTTCAGATCTCATACTTAGGTCTTTAATCCATTTTGAGTTTATTTTTGTCTGTGGTGTAAGAAAGTGGTCCAGTTTCATTCTTTTGCATGTAGCTGTGCTGTTTTCCCAACATCACTAAAGAAACTCTTTTCCTGTTGTGTGTTCCTGCCTCATTTTAATTGATTAATTGACCATAAAAGTGTGGGCTTATTGCTGGACTCTCTATTCTATTCTATTGATCTGTGTGCCTATTTCTGTGCCAGTATCATACTGTTATGATTATATTAGCTTTGTAGTATATCTTGAAATCTGGGATCATGATAACTCTAGCTTTGTTCTTTTTCAGATTGCTTTGACTATTACGGTCTTTTGTGGTTCCATACAAGTTTTAGGATTATTTGATCTAGTTATGTGAAAAATGCTTTTGGTATTTTGATAGGGATTACATGAAAACTGTAGATTGCTTTGGGTAATATAAACATTTTAACTATACCGATTCCTCCAATTCATGATCATGAACTATCTTTCTGTTTGTATCCTCTTCAATTTGTTTCATTAAGAAAAAATTATTACTGTGATTTATTTTGATTTTTTTAAAAGATTTTATTTATTTATTTGTCAGAGAGATAGAGCGCGCGCGAGCACAGGCAGAGTGGCAGGCAGAGGCAGAGGGAGAAGCAGGCTCCCTGCTGAGCAAGGAGCCCAATGTGGGACTCAATCCCAGGACATTGGGATCATGACCTGAGCCAAAGGCAGCCGCTTAACCAACTGAGCCACCCAGGCATCCCATGATTTTCTTTTTAAAGATGGGAATAGTAGAGAAGAATGATCCAAGTAGGAAAAGAGAGGTTCAGTACAAGGAAGAGAAGATATAATTGATATAGTAAAACCCTTGATGGGTTACAAAGATAGGCTAATTTGTCTAAGAAAGATCCCTTTTCCTCAGAGACTAGAGAGGAGGACAGAGTATCCATTTGGTTAAGTTTCAAAATGGTAATTAAGGAAATTTAAGGGATGTCCTGCATAATAGTGTCAATTTCATTTTTTAAGGAGCTATGTTACACACTAGAAGTGAGTGAAAAGATGGTGGGTCTGAGGCAGGCCATTTTGGAAGGGCCACTGTGTGGATTGGGAAGAGGCATGCAGTAAATTTCTGCACCAAGGGCTTGCCTCTCCGTGTGCCATCACATCAACTGATACTCCTGTTTGGTTTTCCTTAGAGGACTCAGGAGCCTGATATAGGAAACAGGAAATCTGTTAATTCCCCCATAGCTGGTAGTTTTACCATTTAAGTTCAGCTTTAAAAAGGAGTTTGAAATGCGAACAAGGGAGTGGTTAAAGTGAAAATTAAAGAAGTTAGGTCAAAAAACTTGGATTTAAAGCCAGCAAAAGAAATGTCAGGGCGTGGTCATCTTCCTGACAATGAAGAGCAGATGTATAAGAAGAAAAGGAGTGACGGAACTGGGCAGATGGGTAGATAAAGCCAAAGGCCTGAGGAATGGGGAAAAGGGATGAGAGGAGGAGTACTGGGGAGAAGGGAGTACTGGGACTCTTGCTTCATAGATGGCAGTTCTGAACAGAACCACTAAGATAGGACTGTGAGAGTAGGTGAAAAACAGGCAAGGAGTTAGGGTCATCTGAGAATCTGGCCACTTAGCAAAGAGTTGAGAACATGGGCTCTGTAGCCAGACAATCTGGATCTAAATCCCATTTCCTCACATATTAGGTATGTGATCTTGGGCAGGTTCCAAGAGTTGGTTACATATCACTAAAATTAAGATAGTAATAGTGGGACCAAGTGAGGTCATTCTTTTTTTTTTTTTAATTTTATTTATTTATTTGACAGAGATCACAAGTAGGCAGAGAGGCAGGCAGAGAGAGAGGAGGAGGCAGGCTCCCTGCTGAGCAGAGAGCTGGATGCGGGGCTTGATCTCAGGACCCTGAGATCATACCTGAGCCGAAGGCAGAGGCTTAACCCACTGAGCCACCCAGGCACCCCAAGTGAGGTCATTCTTATAAAGTATTTGCTTAATCCTTTGTACAACTCAAGTGCTCAGTAAACTTTAGTAGTAATAATAATTGTTATTGCTAGCTCCTTCTCATTTAGATCTCAGCTCATATGTCATCTCCCAAGAGAAACCCTCCCCAGTCACACTGTAGAACTTAGTCCCCTTCAGGTAACTGTCCATCATTTTAGCATCTAGCATCATTTGCAGTTGTAATCTAGCTGGTAGTGTGAGTATCTCCCCAGTTTATATTACTTAGTTTTTTGGTATCAAAGCCAGGTCTTATTAACCATTTTGTAAGCTATGTGCTTAACATGTAGGAAGGGTACCCACTCTCCTAAGTGTTTGTTAGAAAAAAAAAAAAATATTGGCATCTCTCTGCTGATGGAGAAATCATGAGAATACTGCGGCTTAGGAAAGTTGATTTCTATCTTAGTGATAAAACTTTTAGATAAGGGCAAAAGGGCAAACCACTACCACTATGGCTTTCTGATTTCATTTTAGAATTTTCCGCACAAACAAGTGCACAGTTCTCAATTTACTATTTTGTTTGGGTAGATAAAGGAGTGACTCATCTCTTCCATGCTGCATTGAATTTAGCAAACTGAGCAAATGCAAACCTGTTGCTCTGAAAATGAAACTCGTTTTCAAGGCATTATTTTTATTGTATTTTTTTGCCATGATGTCAAACAATGACTTTAACCATGAAAGAAATTGTATTTCACTTATTTGAGCCATAGTGCAGGGATAATGGAATCTGGAACTGAACGTTCAGTTGTGAGAATCAGGGGAAGTTGGTAAATGTTTCCAGCCTTCATTTGTAGGAGCCTTACAGCAATGTAGGTGATATTTTGTTTGTCCAGCTCCAGTATCATCTTAGTCCCCTGAACATGGCCTTTTCATGTTACCTTTGTCACCTGAGTATTGGAAAGTAAGGCACAGGAGGGGCAGCATACGGGATACATTATTTCTTAATTTGTCACTCCCTTCCAAAGCTCTATAATAGTGGCTTAATGTTAATGATTACAATATTCTTTTATTTGTTTAAAATGTTATATAAAAGTATCCTCTCATTTTTAAGTTAAAATAGATCTTTACCAGGTCTTTTCAAATTGAAAATATGTATGAAGCATGATGATTTAGTGCAATTTCCAAATGTGTTGTTGACCCATTCTGGGAAGCTGGATTTTAAGAGTTCAGGTTTGCTTTTCTTAATTATTATGTAGTTCAAATAAGTTTGTTTGTTTAAAAATCTACCCTGATTTACAAAGCTTGAGCTAAGTTTAGCAATTTATAACATTAGATTTAGCTGGAATTAATGTGTCTATAAACACTTTATTGAGAGTCTTTTAAATGAACTTTCAAATATTATCTATATTGATCTTTCTATCATCAATGTGCATATTTTATTAGGTATTTTTATTCTATTGTAACAAAATGTATGTGTTGCCAGAAAGTGAAATATTACATATGACTGCTGTGATAATCTGACAGTTTTTAAAACTGACATTTTTTTCAGTTGGACAAAGTGCTAGATTCTTACTAAAGTAATGCACTTTGTTTTTCTCATTAAAAGCCCTTCTATTTTGGTGACAGTCAACTGGAAAATATGTGTTTTCCCTATTTGGATAATGAAGTAGTCTAAAAAAGGGAACTATTTCTATAAAGAATTATTCCCAACTTAGGTGCCCATAAAATACATAGAGAGGGACTCATATCTTCTAGACTGACTACTAATGAAATTTGGTACCGGTGGTTCCCATTTCAGTCATTCTCAGACATTAGAGATTCTTCTTTGATGCTATGTTAGACATCCAGTTTTGACAAGAACATGTTCCTAATATTTCTCATGCTTTATTCCCAGAATTTAACACATCAGTTGGAGCACAAAGAAAAGGAGCAGCTACAGATGTTGGATCAGCTTAAGGAGATCCAGAATCACTTTGAAACTTGTGAGGCCAAACACAAGCGTGCTGACCTTCAGATCTCAGAGCTGACCCACCATGCCGAGGATGCGACCAAGCAGGCGGAGCAGTACCTCCTTGAGTTCCAGCAGTCAGAGGCCCTGAGGCAGGAGGCAGAGAAGAGGAGAGAAGAGCTGAAACTGAAAGCTCAGGAGTCCATCAGGCAGTGGAAGCTTAAGCACAAGAAGTTAGAGCGAGCGCTGGAGAAACAGTCTGAAACTCTTGATCAGCTGACAGACAAGAATAATCAGGTATAAAAGCCAAATTCCCAAGTGATGGTTTTTGCTGTGACCAACCATTCATTCATCCATCCTTTGAACAAACACTTGAGTGCTATACTGTGCGTGTACTCTATCATGATGTCCTTGATAGAGGAGTCTTTTTGTCTTGGCTTTTTCAAGGTAAAAAGTAATTTAATTTTTTAAGTTTTTAAAGTCTTCTCCATAGTTTAACATTCTGTGAGTTTTTAGAGTTGGCCCTTGGAAAGAGATCCCTCTATTATGCTTAGTGAAATAAGTCAATCGGAGAAAGACAACTATTATATGATCTCCCTGATATGAGAAAGTGGAGATGCAACGTGGGGGGTTTTGGGGGTAGGAAGGGAGGGAGACAAACCGTAAGAGACTCTCAACCTCACAAAACAAACTGAGGGTTGCTGGGGGGGAGGGGGGCGGGAGAGGGTGGTGGGATTATGGACACTGGGGAGGGCATGTGCTATGGTGAGTGCTGTGAAGTGTGTAACCTGGCGATTCACAGACCTGTACCCCTGCGGCTAATAATACATTATATGTTTATTTAAAAAAAAAAAAAAGAGATCCCTCCCTCTCCCTCAGTTTGGCTTTTAGTTCCCTAAGTTGAAATTATTCTTTGATTTTCAAATGGAAAAAAAAAAAAAATCACAAAGTCTTCCATAATATCACCTGACTTTTCCCCCAATGCATGTATTTTAAAATCTCATTTTTTAGTAAATTTCAACTTAAGTATTGGTTGGAAAGGAACATTTAAACATGTAGTAGTTACTACTGGACCATTTTCTGGCAGCAACTATAATGGCTTTCGTTAAATGAATGACGTTCATAATCTCACTGCCTGAGCAGTATTATCAGGTCACAAGCCTCTTTAAGACTCTGCTTTTGTGCCTTTTTGATCGCAACAAAAAGCATTTCACTGATCCGTGTATGCATTTCACATCGTCTTTCCCGTGTATCATCAGTTACTTTAAATGGATTTTGTGCTCCTGTGTTGATTCTCAACTATATCTTTGGGTTGAATTAAACCTAGATGTTTATAAGATAATAAACAGGAAAGACAGGGTTGATTTTTATCCATGTTTAGTCTTGGTTTATCATTTCTGCTTTGTCATTTGTCACTTGCCAAGAATTCTGAACATTCCAAAAGAATAATCATTTGGATAAGTTGACTTTCTTTCAAAGGAAAACACAATGTAAGGCAATTATGTTTATAAAATCAATTATCAGCACTTAAGAGTGACAGATGCTTATTTCAGATGAGCTGTCCCGGAAAAGATGCTTTACCATTTATATATGAATTTCGTGGACATCTAGAGGTTGGAGGAAGCCATCACCTTGTACTCATTGTAGAGTGCTTTTCAATTTAACCCATCTGGGTGACTAGTTGCCCTGAGGTAAAGGAGTTGTAAAGCTTTCAGACTTGAAGCTGAACTGATCTGATCCCAGGAAATTGCTCTACTTTGATTATCCTGTTGTCAGTCTGGTCTGGCAACTGGTTCAATGAGCATGACTGTAGGGGAGGTAGCTAGAAAGAAGGTGGGTGGGAGGGACTGACTGATTGAAAACCGCCTGGGGATTTTACTTAATTAGAGGAAATGTAGAAGGGTCCATGTCTTCAGACAGTATCCTAATCCATGGTGCCGAGTTTTCTAGATGGAGTTTTTTTAGATACTCAAAATTGTTAAACAATTATTTCCCAGAATGCTCCTGATATAATTATTTTTATCACTTAGCATTGCTAATGATAAGCAAAGAAGTAGTTTTAAAGTGATTGCCACAGTTAGGATAGTATCACAATTATCACAGCAGGCATTGTAATTTCCACTTTAAAAGGCTTAAAAATGAATGCGGCATGTTGGAGTTAGAGCAGTGGTTAATCAAGGAAGAAAGGGTAATAGCTATTTCATTGCACATGTAAGCGTCCAGTAAATCCATGATATGGAAGTACGTTGTAAATAATTTCGGAAAAAAGCCTCTATATGTTTATGTCTTACTGAATAATACCTCTAAGGAGTATTTAATTTTTAATAAAATCACAAAACCACCCCAAGGCATTAGGAATACAGCGTATGGTTTTTTTTGTTTTGCTTTTGTTTTTTGTTTTTTGTTTTTTGAGCTAATTATTTTCAAAAAGTGACTCTAGGGAATATTTGGAAGTATATATTAAAATAAAAATAATACTAAATTCCAAATAAAACACATTATGTTTTACAGAATAAATTGTTTAATAAGTAACCTTGTTGAGACATTTTCTATGCTCAAACAATACAGTTTTTCTGTTTCTCTACTACCATTTCTCTTTGTAATTTCCAGTGTAATTTATTTTCTGCTTTAAGATTTGCCACTTAAAAATGTAGTAGAAGGCTAGAGGGTTGTATTCTCTTAAAAATTGCTCTGATTTACTTTTTTCCTGTTTTTTACATTTTTGGAAATTTGGTAAGATTGTTAGATATATATCCTATTACAAAACTACTTTGTTATCGAATTATATGGAATATCAAACAAATAGCATATCATTGCACAAAAACCCCAGAAGCATCAGATTGTGTACTTCCTTGAAAGAAGGAATGGCATGGATGTTTACATCAGGGGACCATGATATGATGTTCTTTAGAGATATGTAAATAAACATGTAATGGAGGACCTAAAATTATGTAGATACAAATAATCTCATTTATTGTGATATTTTTGTCTTTAACTTTTTTTTGTCTTTATCTTTTAAAGTGCTATTTGAAGTTGTTGGTTCCTATACCAACATTTGAAAATGATAAAGGAAAAAATTTTGAACTTGGATTCTGATCACAATGTATACTTTCCTGAATATTTCCAAATACATAGATGTATATTTTAATATGGATAATAGGAATGCTTTTTAGGTTGCTTGTTTTTCTTGCTGAGTTGGCAGAAGAATTGGTTTGGCCTGTATTGAGCTTTTTGCTTGATAATATTTGACTTCAAGAATCTTAAATTGCCATCTTTTCCTTTTTTGTATTGCCTTCATGCTGAGGAAAAAAGGAGTATATGTAATATATACTGTCTTTTAACAGCTGAATTTTTTAATTTAAAAGTTGAAAAGAAGGATCAGTGCTAAATACATTTTAAATGTATATATGGTTCTACCATAGGCAATTTTAGAAAGGCTAAAGTATGGATATATTAGAATAACCCAGAATCCATCTGCATATACCTTCATATGCAGAAAAATAACTTTTCTTCCTTTTTAAAAATTTTGTCTACCTTTTAGTTAATTAGGAAACAGAATTCTGTGTGTACTTTGTGGTCAGGCTTTGAAAAGTTCGTTTCTATTCTTATTATGGTTTTAGACAGTATCATTCTTCTGGCTTCACACAGCCATTTTCAATCGTTCCTTCATAATCTTCTCTTACAGCTTTTCTTCTTTGGAAGCTGGGTTTGCGTGGTTAGAACATTCTCTTCTCATTGTTCCTAACTGCTACATATTTTTGCATTATGCCTCCCTATTTCTCAAGGATTTTTGCACCTGGCTTCCCCTCAGCCTGTTTCATTACATGTAATTCTTATCATCATCTTTGGTGATTACAAAGTTCATCTCAGCAACCTTAAACTTCAGCATCCTTAAACTTCACTAATTTCCCATTTTACAGTGACCTCCAAGTCACTCAGCAGCTAATTTCTGCGGCTAAAAATTGTCCTCATCTGTAATTTCTCCATGTCCAAATCTTTACTTCCAAAATTTCAGTCTCTGATCTTACACATTTCTTTTATTTCCTTTTCCTTTTTTAATGATTACCATATGATTTTGATCTTGACCAGTCATTTCCTGCAATGTTTTTTCCTGTCAGATTGAACTTCATGAAGAGCTGCTCTGATGACATGCTCACCAGCCTCTTTGATTTCTTTCTTCCACCTCACACATCTAACTGATCTTCAATCTGGAATCTTTCCCATTTCTTCTCCTGAATATACAGGGAAAACTTACCTAGAAGCATCAGTTAGCTTCCGTAGTGGTCTTGATTATCCCCATCTACTCCCTCCCCCATCCATTCAATCCGTTCCATTCCATTCAAAAATTAATGTAGGCCAGTTACCAAGCATATAACTCTTTTGAGCAATGGAGAATGAGTTATGAAGTCTCTTGGGGGAGCTTCTGGAAAACATTTACTCACCCCTGAAGAAGATACATAAGAGAGATTTTTTTCCTTCTTTGGTTTTGTTCTATTCGGCTGTGATGCCTGCAGTAGCCGAAGTTGGCCGTCTTACTGTGGTCCTGAGAACGAAGTCTCATACACCAGAAGGTATTGCCGAGAGAAGTGCAGAGAGGCGGACCTAGAGCTTTGACACCAAGTCTGGAACAGTTCTGCCTGGAATGATATTAAATTACCTTGTAGTTTAAGTCAGCTGGAATTGGAGTTTTCTCTTACTCTCAGCAGAAGATATTCAAGCTGAAAGGACACATCAGTTCTCGGAGTAAGGAGCTTTAAATAAAAGAGCCTAAAATGTAGGATTGATTAAGTGGAGAACTGAAGTAGGGACAGGAGCATCATACTTTTCTAAAGGGGAAGTTGGCAAACTGTGCTACTGGAAGTAGTTGTTAGTTGAACCATCAGAAATCCTACCTTTGGGCAGTGATGCTGTACCTCAGAGTGGGGTATTAAGTGACTGGTATGAAAACTTTAGGATGTTGGCATGGGTTGTGATCTTACAGATCCACAAGAGAAAGACAAATATAGGTTGAAGCCCGCCTGTCTAAAAGTGGAGAAAAGTAAATAGTAAAAGCAGAGAGCAAGATTTTTTGGGGGTAGAGAGACTGAAAATCTGCAGTCTATAATCCAAATATATGTAGTTTGATAATTTGGAGGTTTTCAGTGATGGACCAGCCAAATGATCTGTCCTTGCTGAAGTTAGTCCAAGCAAGAGAGGGAACTAGGAAACTTAGCTGAAATAAAAATGAGGTGAAAAACAAGCCTGATTTCTCAGGTCCCTTTCAAGTGCTTCTACTACAGCATTCCTGGCCAACGGGGATCCAAGTCTATTGTTTTGAGTTCCCTCAAGATAAGGCCTATTCAACTGAGGAATGTCCAGGATATTGAGGTGGCAGTCAAGACACTGTCATTTGCCGATTCGGAGACAATGTCTAGACAAAATCTTGGGCTGTGGCTACTAGCCAAGCAATTAACAAAAAGCAAATAGAACTTAGTTTTTAGTATCTTTATTGCCAAAGAATTTGCAAACTTGACTAATGTAGTCTGTGACTGTCCACTCTAAGGGTGCCACATTTGTCATGAATTGATATGATACTTGGAATGCTGAAACTGAGGGCAAAATCTAGAGAATTATAGAGAGGCAGTGCCTGAGTTTTTGAAGGACTCTTCTTGAAGTGCTCCATCTCTGGTGTTCATGTTATGTGAGAAAAATAATGCTCTTTATACCAACTTTAGGAAGATAATACAGTATTTTGCAATCAAAGATGTTTTACCTGCTAAATCTCCATCTTGAAAATATCATCTTTATCTTCTGGGCAGCAGGGAAGTCTCTTAACTCCTAGCCAGGGCCTATGTTATCTGTTCCAAATATTAAGTACGGTCTTGAAGCCACTTCTGTTCTCAGGCCCTGCTTGCATTATCCTTACAGCCAAGACTCGATTCTGCCAGTTTCTGTCTGGTATGGTAAGTGGACCTCCCAGAGATGACTCACCCTAATTCCTGGAGCCTGTGAACATGATGAGATATCACTCTCATGGTTCTGTTATATGGCAGAGTTGACCTTAAGATAAGGAGATTATCTGGGTGGGCCTACTCTAATCACAGGAATCCTTAAAAGCATAGAAATTTTTCTGGCTGTTGAGAGGGGGAAGTTGGGGGATTTGAAACACAGGAAAGATTCATTGTGGTGTTCCTGGCTTCAGAGTCTGAGGGGTCCATGAGGCAAGGAGTGTGGGTGGCCTTAGAAGCTCAGAGCAAACCCTGGCCCAAAGCTAGCAAGGAATTAGGGACCAGGGTGTTAAGCGCATGGAACTAAATTTTGCCAACAACATGGATTAACTTGGAAGTGGATTCTTCCCGCTAAGCCTCCAAGTAAGAGCCCAGGCCAGCTGATACCTTGACTTAACTTTAGGAAACCCTGGGCACAATACCGTCCCTGGACTTGGGATCTGTGGAAACAGGGAGACAATAAATGGTATATTTTTTGCTATTATGTTTGTTGGAATTTGTTAAACTGCAATAGAAAAATAATACATCTACTCTTAGACTTACCTATATTTTTAGCCATTTTAACTGCCTTTCAAAGTAATCTCTTTCCTCTGTGGCCCTGAGTCTTTTCAGTCCAGGGGCATTGCTTTATCAATTATACCTGCTTTTCACGGATCTGATTACTATCTTACACGAATACCTCCCTGGGATCCTGGCTTCTCCTTGAACTTGAATCCTCGGCACCTTTTTTTTTTCTTCTTTGCCACTAGTCTTCATCACAACCCTATGATATAGGTGCTATTATTATCTTTATAAAGATAAATAATTTCCTTGAGGCCCTAGGGTGACTTACGACTGGACTGAGAATCACATACAGTTTTCTATGGTCAGCGCTCAGCTGCCTAACCACCTCCTTTTATTATCTCTCATGCTGGCTTCCTGCTGTTTTTCCCTGCTAAAACTGACAGGGTTTTGAGGGAACTGTTTCTTTGGAGTGATTGACTCATTGTAGTTTATCTTGAATTGTTTCATACTAAAGTATAAAATATGAAGTGTAAAACTGCCTTGTAATTATTTGCATTTTTACTTGTTATTTCTAATTCTGAAGTAAGAGTCGTGATTTTCTTTTTTTCTGGGTGAAAGCCATGGCAGGCATCCGTAAGCAGAGATGGAGATTGTTCTTGGTGCCAGTGTTGGGGGAAAGGGATGGTGATTCCAGCTTTCTCAGCTGCTGACTTTTTCATTGATTTGGGAGGTGGTGAGGACGAGAGGGGTAGTTCTTGGCCTCCCTCCAACTGTCAGTGTCCACCTTCACCCTGCAGAGAGGCTGGCAGAGGGTGATGGACATCTGATCCCTTGACCTTTCTGCTGTGTCCCTTCCCCACCTATCATAATCTTAATCCTATTTCTATCTTTTTGGGGCTTCGAGACTTCCAGTTACACATAGTGTATTTCCTCTCCCTACCGACTTTATTTATTAAGTAATGACTGATTGTACCATAACTTTTCTTAGATTGTATCTGCATGGTTCCCTATATTGTCTTCCTTCTCTATTTTGAGGTTTCTCCTTTTTAAACAGGTGCATTTGAAATGCAAAGAACTGTTATTTTAAGTAACATTAATTATTTCAACCTCTGGTAAATTATAGTAGGAACCTTTTTCTTTCCCCATTCTTTTGCTAAATTTTATCCTACATTTAAATAATTATTTATAATCAAGGATTGATATGTGTTGGTGTTGAAAATCTGCAACATATTATTTCAGTGTGGTGCTATGTCAGGGTAATTGTATTTTTCTTTTTTCTAGCCTAAAAGCAATTTTTCATTAAAAAATGGAAAAAATACAAAATACTATTTTATGGATTTTTCTTCTCCTTGTGTATTAAACTTTATTTTCTGACGGTCTCTCTGGTGAATTTTACAGCGTTGTTTTTTTTTTTTTTAACCTGATAGATTCTAAAAGAAAAAGATGAACTGAAAGGCCAGCTTTATACAGCGTTACAACAAATAGAGAATCTTCGAAAGGAATTGAATGATGTCTTAACCAAACGTGCCCTTCAAGAGGAGGAGCTTCACCGTAAGGAGCAGAAACTAAGTGATGTTAAGGCTCATCAAGTTGACCTTGAACTAGAAGTCAAGGATTCCCTGGATACTATCCAAAGGCTAGAGAGTGAATTGAAGCATCAGAGTAAGATTCAAAGCCAGATGAAAGTTGAGAAAGCTCACCTGGAAGACGAAATCACAGAGCTAAAGAAGAGTCAGGCTAGGGACAAAGCCCAACTTCTCGAGATGCAAGAAGCCATCAAGAACTTGAGTGCCATCCGGGCAGATCTTGCTAATAAATTGGCCGAGGAACAGCGAGCCAGGAAAGATGTACTTAAGAACCTTGCTGACCTCAAGACACAGGTGAAATCCAGAGACGAAGAAACAGCTACAATCATTACACAGTTAAAGCTAGAACGAGATGTTCACCAGAGGGAGCTGGAAGATCTCACATCGTCATTGCAGAGTGTGAAAACGAAACATGAACAGAACATCCAGGAGCTGATGAAGCACTTCAAGAAAGAAAAGAGTGAGGCTGAGAATCATATTAGGACACTGAAGGTACCTGCGCTGAATTATCCTGATGATACTGAAGGAATTTTTCTGGTGGCTCATGAAGTTAATAAAGCGTAAACTTTTAGAGATCATTCTGTATTCCTAAGCACTGAAGGGAAGATAAAACTAACAGTAAAGAGGCTTATTCATGCCTGTTCGGCCAGGTTGAAATGAATTATAGCAGCCACCTGGGAGCACCTATTTCAGAGCACTGAAGCCCTTTAAAAAGAACGGTTAGCTATTTTGGGAGTTCAGGAAAGGCAGAGGTGGCAGTAAGTCGTGGACCTGAAACGTGCCCTCATTCAACATCTGTGACCTCCCAAAATATAAAAGGCAAAGACTTGTCAAGGCCGTAGAAGTTTAAACCACCATCCTTATTAGTATGGTAACTAAAGTGGATCAGCTTATAAGCTGTGTAAACCCAAGGCTTTTGAGATTTACCCTTTCTTTTCCAAATCAAAGTTGGCCTGGGTAAATGCACAATTGAGATCTTGCATTGGGGAAATACTTCTAGGGTCTGAAGGTATTAGCATTATCCCCATGCAGGGGAATTATTTTATAACATGATTGTCAGGAGTGTGATAAATCTGTCCCTCCTTCCTGCTTTCGCTTTTTTCCATAGTACTTCTCATCATATGATATAGATTCCATATTATTTATTTTTTAGTTTCCCTTTATTAGAATGAAAAGTCCATGAGGACTGGGATTGGAGTCTGTTTTGTTTACAGCTGTATCTCCAGTGCCTAGAACAGTTCCTAGAACATTGTAGATATCTGCTGAATAGGTAAATACATAGATAAGTCTTCAAAGGTTAATTACAATTTTTTTTCAAAGTTCCTTGAAATATAACTGCCATAAAAATGCTTTGATAAAGATGAAGTTATAATGAAATAGCTGACATATGTAGAATGCTTTCAGCTTTTTATGAATTCTCCCCCAGTTTCATGTAGCCTACTGGCAGTAGTGGATTTGGGGTTATTAATTGGGGTGGGCAGAGCAGAATGGAGGCTGGGGGAATAGGTGTAAGGCCCTTACCATATTTCATTCAACCTAAGATACCATCAGTTATAAGACTCATCATTATGTGCTACTAAGGAAAAAAAAATACCTCCTTCTGAAAATACAACATACTGTCAACTGCAAGACAACATCCCAAGACAGAGGTGGTAAAATGTGGAAAAATATGTCTTAATATTGATGAAATATGGCATAGTAGTCTGTCAGAGTTGATGAGGACATAAACAAAAGAAGAATCAGAGATATGGAGAGGAGCTAATCTTAAAGAAGATAAAATATATGTCATATGTTGATTGATTGGCTGTGACAATAATAATAATAATAATAATAATAATAATAATAGCAGACATGTTTTCCCAGCACTTAGTTCATGCCAATCATTACTATAAGAACTTTACATGCATTAACCATTTAATCCTCACACAATCCCTGCAGATTGTATGGTATTTTTTCTCTAATTGAGGTGTGGAAACCTAACTGCCCAAGGTCTTAGAGCTGGAAAGTAGCAGAGACGGGGTTTGAACGTAGGTAGTCAAGTGCCTGTGTTCTTAACTATGCTGCTGTAGTTGAAAGGATGACTGGGCACAGACCTGGGGGACTAGGTGGATAATGAGGCTGTTTGTCAAGGTAGATAATACAGATAGAAGAGCAGATTTGGAGAGAAGAGTGGCAAATCCAGTTTGTTTGTTTGTTTTTAACGCATGTTGAGTTAGGTGTAAGAAAAAAAGAACAGAAACATAACCATGAAAATTTAGGCAAAACAGTTTTTAGTTCATAATGGATTAGACATTGAGGAGGAAAATGAGATTAAAATTGAATATTTGGGATCCAGTGACCCATTGATGGTAGTTGAAATCATAGAATTTTAATGAGATCATGTAGGGAGAAAGAGAGGCTGAAACTCTAGAACATCAATGTTTAAGGGAAGTATTGAGAAAGAGGTTCTAGCAGATAAGAATAAAGGACTATATGAGAGACAGGAGGGAACCAGAAAGGAATAGTATGTTGGAAACCTAGGCAGGACATTTCAAGAAAGGTATAGTCAAGAGTGTTCAAAATGTGGGATGCCTGAGTGGCTCAGTTAGTGGAGTGTCTGCCTTCAGCTCAAGTCATGATGCCAGGGTTCTGGCATTGAGTCCCACATTGAGCCCCTTGCTTGGCAGAGAGCCTGCTTTTCCCTCTGCCTGTCCTTCCCCCCTACTTGTGCTCTCTCTCTCTCTCTGACAAATAAATAAAATCTTAAGAAAAAAAAAAGTGTCAAATGTGGCAGATTAAAAGAAGAATTCAAAATGTGTTTACCCCTTTTGTCAGAGATGGCTAGGGAAGGTCCATGAGGAAATGTGAGGGGGTTGGATCAAAACAGAGTAGATAGTATTCAACAGGCAGTTTCCCCCATTCTTTCATTAGGAAGTGCTTTGTATTCATGTATAGTGAAATAACTGTAAAGCTTTGAGAAATTCTCTGTATGTAAAGAGTATATAACTTAGAAGTACTCTGTAGATATTTTGAAACTTTTAGGCATTTTATTTTTTAAATTTGGAAGACAGAGGAGGGGTGTTTCAGCCACTCTTTAATGTGGTATAAAAGCAACATAAGAGCTTAAAAGGAGAACCAGAGATTGTAAGCACTTTTATTGTAAACTGA
Source organism: Lontra canadensis (assembly GCF_010015895.1). Taxonomy (NCBI): domain Eukaryota; kingdom Metazoa; phylum Chordata; class Mammalia; order Carnivora; family Mustelidae; genus Lontra; species Lontra canadensis. The sequence goes on along the minus strand of NW_022631058.1, from coordinate 2,036,594 downwards.
ATGACTTGCCCATAAGGAAAAACCCCTACTTCATGCTATTTCACTAACATAATCCTATACTTTTACTTATTTATATTAATTAAAAGGAGTTGATAATAATGGTCATCACAGATGACTTAGTGTACTGAATTATGTATAAGAGGACTTGGGACAAGTAGCTCTATAAATGTTCTATTTCTTTGTCTTTTGGCTTCACTTTTATTTTTCTGGGTCCAATAAATGCTGATACATTACCCGTATTTTTTCTCTGCATGATTTATATATTTTCCCCATCTAGGACTACTTATGCCTTATTTGAAATTTAAATGTAAAATATTTTAATGAAATATTCTAGCTCCTATTCATATTTGAAGGATATTGGGTTATCACCTCATTATGATTTCAATAGAAATCATTTGGTGGAGCCTTTTTGCGGGGGAGGTGATCAAAGACTAAGGGTTTGAGCTCTATACTTTTGCTTCTTGCTGGCTATATGATCTTGGTCAAGTTACCTAACCTTTTTTCACCTCATCAATAAAATGGGACTAGTAATGTCTTTATCACAGGGTTTTCATGAGTACAACATCACTTTGTAAACCTTAGAGTGAAATGTAAATGTACTATTAAAACCATAAGAAATAAGTTCTTAGTCAAATTTAGGCATTGGCGTGTGGGTAAATGTTTTAAAACTGGGGGGCGGGTGCCAAGGAAGAAACCCTGATTTGTAGCATTTACCCAGTTTAGTGTTGTATATATACCCCATTTGACTTCAGGCTATCAAAGAACGTTATCACCAGAGAGGGACAGTTTTGGAAAGAGATGAGCACCTCTGGTTTTTAAGGCTCCCTGAGCTAACTCCAGTTCTCCACTGGCTTTAGGGGAACCTTCTGTACCCAAGAGTTTCATTAGCTATGAAGAAAAGGCAAAGCATTCTATTGAAACTTAAAATCATAATTGAGCAATTTTCCTGATGAGAGGCTTTATTTTGTAATTTTGTTTTTAGGTTGTGAAAACAGGATTCCTTATTAAAAATCAATTCTTGTGTTAATTTAAAATGGCATCCAGTCTTAGGTGAATTTTTGTGAGGTGACTATAATACAGGTTTTGTCTGAAGCTGACAAAACTTCCTCTTGGGAAATTGATTCCAGTGGTTGAATTCCTACATACCTGATTACACACAGACAACATACATGTAAAAAGAAAAAAAAAACCCCATATATTTTAGAAATTAAAACACGTGTTTTAAACAGATCATAGGTAGTTGTTTTCAAGCTGTTAGTAACTGGTAGGTGTGACCAGTTAACATTGTCAAGTTGTACCCAGCTGGTTTTTAAAAATGATAAATGTACCTTCCTAAAAGCAGTGTGGCAGAATAGTTGAAAGTCTGCACATTAGAATTCCTGGGTTCAAATCCTGGCTCTGCAGTCCTCATTACATATGCTGGGATAAGTTATTAGTGTCTCTGGGCTTCAGCTGCAAAAAAGGAGGCAGTAGTAATAGTACCTCCCTGGTCGGGTTGTTGTGAGGACACAATTAGGAAAAACTGTGCAAAGAGGTCCGAGAGCAGTGCCTGACCTATAGGAAGTGTTTGCATCGTTGTCACCTTAAAAGTTTTAAAATTCACATACCTGGCAAATCTTTATTGAATTTTGTACACAGAATAGATTATTCCTAAGTTTTTCTTAAAGTTGATTCTGGTTATATTTGAGAAAAAGTGAAAAAACCAGGTACTTTATTACACTGTTGGCACTGAAATAATAATCACTGGTAAAAACTCCTTTTCAAGTTCAGTTACTTATAGTTTCTTGGCTGCTACAATTCATAATCCTTTTGGCCTCACAAGGTGGCATCAGTAATTTTGTTATCCTGAAAGTACACAGTTCTTTCACAAAACCCAGGAGAAAGGTTGAGCAGGAATGTTGTAAAGCTCCTTTTATAGAGGAGGAAAGCGATCAGTCAGTACTGGGTCATAGTATTTCCCTTTTGGGACACCTCTCACAACCTCTTTCCCTGTCAGTAGAATTGGGGTGCCTGCTTTGGTTTGGCACACTATTTGCTTCTGCCTTCATTAAGCACTTCTCCTTCATTGTTGTAGAATTGATAGATGCATCTGGCAATTTTCTGTTCATATTTGCTATCTCAGCACCTAGTATAGCACTTTTCACTGAGTAAGTGCTCAGTAAGCACTAAGGAGAGACTGAATAAATGCTAGGAGCATTTCCTTTTTTGTGTGTGTATGGTGTGTATGTTATGTACAGATGCTTAGAGCAAACTCTTGACATTTTTGCGCACTGATAACATGTGTAATTTGTTTGCTGTACAGTTTGGCTGTGGCCAGTGGACTTTTTCTTTTCTCCTCTTTTTCTCAGGCAGAAAGCCTAGAAGATAAGAATACAGCCAAAGTCCATCGTTGTCAGCTAGAGAAGGTGAAGTCACAGTGTGATAGGCTGACAGATGAATTAACCCAGAATGAAAATGAGAATAGAAAACTGAAGCTAAAATATCAGGCTTTGAAGGACCAGCTAGAAGAAAAGGTAAAAATATGAATGAATTCAAATTTTAAAGACTTATTCAGATTTCGTCTAGTATTTCTTATAGAATATATTTTATGCAGTTTTCTTTTTTTGAGAGAGAGAGCATGCCCACAAATGGGGGTGGGGAGGGGCAGAGGGAGAGGAAGAGAAAGAGAATCTCAAGCAGCCTCTACGCTCATCACAGAGCCCGAAGTGGGGCTCATTCTCAGAACTCTGAGATCACGACCTGAGCCAAAATCAAGAATCGGTTGCTCCTCCAACTGAGCCACACAGGTGCTGCCCCTATTTTATTAGTAAATTAATAAATGGTAATTGTTGTTTTTCATGGGAAAGTTATATTGGTGCCACAAAAAGAGTGATAGTTTGTTAGAATGCTGGAATTTGAGTCTTTTCAACCAAACGGTTAACCTTCTACTACATTTGACTTTTAAAGTTCTTCTGGATCTTAAAATAGGAGTTTAGAGGCAAGGTAGCAAAGAAAGGAATTCTGGTTTATTGAGGACTTGTTATATGTCAGGCACTTATGCCAGTTGATTTACGTATGTGTGCTTTTTTAGGTCTCACAACTCTCTGGGGTAGATTTCATTGATCCGTTTTAACCTATGAGGAAACTGAGGCTCAAAATAAAACCTGTAATAGTTAAGCACTCACCATGTGTGAGGCACTTTTAATGCTGATGGTAATTTTATGAAATTTTATGAAATCGATACTATTAAATTCATTTTTGCAGTTGCAGAGACCGAAGCTTAAGAAGGTTGGTAACCTTGGAACATTCCTGGCAGACTTACTGCTTTCCTTTCAGTAGATGTGTGAATTTGAGTATCTGCTGTCAGGCATTGTGTAGAAAACTAGGGACTCTCAGAGAGTCACTACTTTTATGGCAAAAGTCAATTAGGAATAGAAGACAGAATATCTCTCTTCTACCAACTTCCAAAAAGGATTTGTAGTTGAGTATGATAGAAGCCACATGTAAAGATGACCATTAAAGAACTTACTGGTAGGAGGATAAGACAACATAGACAGGTAGTTGATAAGGTTACATGTGTGAGCAAGGTGCCACCACTGGGTACGGTATCATAAAATGCTTCACAGACCTGTAGGAAGAAACTTCCTTAACTGCTTTACTGATCTTTTCCTCTTTATGTTTTTGCAAAATTCATTATATTTTATAGGTATATATTTTTCCTTTTCTAATAATTGTTAAAATCAAAGAAACAAGATATAAGTTTGGTGTTTATGATTAAATGTGCTAAATTAAGTTGCTAAATTAAGGCCTACCGTCTTGACAACTGCTACAATTTAGTTCATATGTCCTGTTTTTTTTTTTTTTTTTTTTTTAAGATTTTATTTATTTATTTGACAGAGAGATCACAAGTAGGCAGAGAGGCAGGCAGAGAAAGAGGGGGAAGCAGGCTCCCCGCTGAGCAGAGGGCCCGATGCGGGGCTTGATCCCAGGACCCTGAGATCATGACCTGAGCCGAAGGCAGCGGCTTGACCTACTGAGCCACCCAGGCGCCCCATCCTGTTTGGTTTGAGTGTGTCCAGTGGATCTGCTGTCAGGGTGTAGTTGCTGTGGAGACAATGCTAAATTTTCCAGCTTTTCCATAATTAAAATTCTAGCCAGAAGATTGTTTTAATGTGTTCTATACTTACGCATTTGCATTTAAGAAATAGTGGTGAAAATTTCTTATGTTGGGATGTGAGTTTACCTTGTTCTGCTAAAAATAAATGTTTCCTCACTGATTCTATTTGTGATGTTCTAAATATATACGTGTTATCACATATTCGTATACGTGGAACATTCACCTTACAAAAAAAGTTTCAAGAGTTAACGATTGTATTCCATTGCTCTGTGTTGAGCATCCAGTATGTGGCAGGCCTCGTGCTGGGTGCTGAGGATTAGATATAGATAAGACGCAGGTCTGCAACTGAATGCTCCTAGCCAGATCATGAAAAACAAAATCACTTTCAGTTGTTACAACTGTAGAGTCGAGTCTTGACAGTGTGTGCTAATATAGACAGAAGATGTCTCTGGAATCTAAACTGGTGAATAATCTTAAAGATATATGGATATCCATATTGATACATATAGATATAAAGATACATGTATATATAAATATATATATAGCTTATATGGCTGCTTTTCTTTAAGATCTATTTTTTGTGTACATGATTAAGTACTTCGGATTCACTTAGCTGTTTATGTTGACCTGTGACTTAGCATATGGTTGCATATGAATCAAAATATTGTTGGGTCCCCCATCTATAGATAGCGCTCTTCTCTCTGAGAGGTGGCATAGCATTAGTGGCTTTGGGCAAAACATTGAGTGTACATAATTTTCTAGCTGTATGTTGCTTAAAACTCAAAATCTCAGTTTTATCATCTTTAAAAAGATATGATGATTCCTCTGTTACAGAATTAAATGTGAAAAAAATATGTAAAGTGCCTGGCAGAGTAACTGATATATAATAAGCTATCAATTAGTAAATGCCATTATTTTGTTATTGTTATGTTTCCAAATAAATACTGATTAGTGGTTCAATCAAGCAATCAACCAATCAGCCAGTATTGATTGACTGCCTATGGTCCTGTCTAACAATGTTAGGTAGTGAAGGGCCAGGGAACTGGGATTAAGAATTACTGATGAACTATGCAGATTGGAAGTTTAGAACCAGACTGTGTTGAATCACTTGACACAGGTGGCCCACAAAGGAGGCTCCCTTGTGAAAAGAGGGGGCATTTCTATTAGCAGGTGATATTGAAGGCATGTGTGTCAAGCAAACCAAACAAGTAGGCAGTTTTATAATTATGTTTTCTATTTGAGGACAGGAACCAAATCTTGATTGTTTTTCTATCTCCAAGATCAGGCACAGAGCCAGATACACAGTAGATAATTTGTAAGTAAATTGTGGATAAAGAGGATGTGTGAGTGTGTGTGTGTGTAAATGCACGTGTGCGCACATATATACACACTTGCAAAAACGTATAATATGAGCATAAAAAATATGGATAACCTGTGGGTATATGTATATTGTGTATGTGTGTGTGGGTGTGGGGGGGGGGTTCCAGCAGACTGTGGAAGATAAAAACAGGGAAACAAGATGAAAATATATTTTCAGTGGAAAAAAAAAAAAGCCCTATGACTTGTAACCCAAAGATTACTATGTAAGCAATACGTTGAACTTGATAAATGGGGCCTTATGGATTGAGGGGATTTCAAATGTGATTCAAAAGGGAAGCCTTTCTTGTTTACTTTTAGCATTATTCTCACATGCCCATCTTAGTGGAGTGAGTGGCACTTCCCCTCTTTTTTAAATGTCTTGCCTACTATTTTGACTGCTTACTTTAGGTCTTTGTGTCTTGTCATGTTATTATTTGGTAAGCTAAGAAATGTTAAAATTGCATCAAAATTCATATAAAACCATTAGCATCAGCAACATGAATCAGCAGTAGAAGATTGCTGTTAGGTATATGTGTACAGAAAAGCTAATGTAACATATTTTCCTCATGTATTTAGTGGTGATATGTAGATATGTAGATAATAAGATGCATTTTTCCAACATCTGATTTTGGTTTAATATCAAATGTTATTTTTCAATTTTACATGACAAAGGGAACAAGTATTATACAACCCACAGAATATTTACATATGCATTTAAAGCTGTTATGAACTTTTTACTGGGGAAAAAGCTCTCATGAAATGTTAGATAGAACTTTGTAGTGTCATTGAAATTTAATATTCCTTTTGCTTAAAATTTTAAAGGAAAATATTTGATTTCTTCTTTTGTTCTAAAAGGATCTTATTAATATTAATCTTTTTGTTCTTCTGGCATTTACCTGGAAACTCATAATGCTGTTTTATTTATCAGAAATATATTTTTATTGGTTTCACTGGAATCTGAATCATCAAAAGAGCATATGATTAAGCCATTTTTGCTCAGCAGGTCAACATCAAAGTTCACATAAGGAAAATTTTATATGTCTTTTATATATACAGACCTGTATATGATCCAACTTAAAAAAATTTTATTAAAGTAGGTGTGAGTTTACTAATGATACTGGCCATCCTTGTGGAGATTTCCAAGTAATTTTGTAGTGTTAAGTATTAAATGTTTTTAATTTTCAAACATATTTATATGATATTTTAGACATAAATATGGTATGTAAAATTAAGAGAATATTATTTTGTAGATTATTCTGTTTATACTGTGTCTATTCTCTTGAACCCTATGTTTTGGAAGCATGGCTGTTTTATGAAAAAAATATGCACTATTTTTGCATGTATTTTCATAATTAGTGAGAAAAATAGCATAAAAAATGATAGTAGTGTTCTGAGATTGTTTTCCTATCTCCAATGTAGACTAATGGAGACATTAATTTTCAGATGTTAGAGAAAGAGTAATTTTATTATTTTATTATATTCATTTTAATAAATTCTGAAATTGTGTTTAGAAAAATATTTTGTTCTTTAAAAGGGAACATTAAAAATTATAAAATAGATTTTTATTTGGATAATAAGGAAAGTTTAAAAACTCACCTGTGATCTTATCACCTAACTTTCTTTCATTCAAGTTGTGGTAAAATTCTTTTTGGGGTTCTTTTCTACACACTCAGATACACAGATCCCATTTGGGATTATTTGCCATGCACAGCTTTGTGTTCCGAATTTGCCTGTGTCCTTGAACATTTTTCAAAATCAAGTTTATTTGACACCCAATATTTTATCTGGTGAATATGGCATTCTCTTGTTGATTATATTACTGTGTGTTTTCCATTTTAAAATTACAGATCAAGTAATTTCTCTCCTATATGATCCAGTGCTTTCCATATTTGGAGCTTTCATTTGTATTTGTTACTGATTTAATTCTAAGGAAAATCACGCAGACAAGCTTCTTGCTACTAGATAGCCAAACCTGGAGGAAACCGGAGGTATCCACTCTCCTCATTTTGCTTTTCTCCTTTAATCCATCCAGAATCGCAACCATATGTAGAACTTCCCTCATTACGAGAGATGCTGTCACATGGGTACACATGCCTTGTGGTTACAGCTAGCCATGGCAGTGTTGGAAGATTTTTTTTTTTTTAAGATTTTGTTTATTTATTTGACAGAGAGAGAGAGAGAGAGATCACAAGTAGGCAGAGAGGCAGGCAGAGAGAGAGAAGGAGAAACAGGCTCTCTGCTGAGCAGAGAGCCCGATGCGGGGCTTGATCCCAGGACCCCAAGATCATGACCTGAAGAGGCTTAACCCACTGAGCCACCCAGGCGCCCTGGCAGTGTTGGAAGATTCTTTAGTAGGTTGTTTCTCTGCCCCACAAAAAAAATCTACGTGCTAGCTTTTATTGTTAATAAGCAGGGTCTCAGTGTTTACAAGATTGCACTGGAATATTGTGCAAAGATGGTGTTTCCCAGAACATTTAGCATCGGTGTAATTCTGAAGTGTAAAAGAACCTTTAACAATATTAGCCCTCCACCATCTTCTTTTATAGATGAGGCAGGTCTGGCCCAAAGAATTAATTGAGACTTGCCCAAGTGCTCCAGCTGTCTATTGGTAGAAATGGAAATAGGAATCAGGCTTACGAATTCTATTTTTTTTTTTCTGTTGTACCAGAACCTATAAGGACCAGTATATAGATTATATAGGTTATCTGGGATTCTTATCTAGCTCGTATAATTATTGCTAATTTATGTAGTATTCTGAATTCTCTCAAGAGGCTTCTTTTCTATTATTTTTTCAGGAGAGAGAAACTGTGATTACGCAATTAGGGGACACCTTAAGGCCACAGATTTTGTGACATCCAAGGCTATAGTGGTTATAGGAATCTAAGTGTTGAGTAGATCCGAATTCATAAACATGTATTTTTGTTCCTTGCCTTGAAATGCTTTATTCAAATTATTTGTGAAGTGACACCTAGCAGATTAAAAAAAAAATTTTTTTTAAAGATTTTATTTATTTATTTGACAGACGGAGATCGCAAGTAGGCAGAGAGGCAGGCAGAGAGAGAGGAGGAAGCAGGCTCCCCGCTGAGCAGAGAGCCAGATGCCATGCTGGGCTCCATCCCAGGAACCTGGGATCATGACCTGAGCCAAAGGCAGAGGCTTTAACCCACTGAGCCACCCAGGCGCCCCACTAATATATTGGATAAAAACACTTAAGGGAGATTTTTTTCTAATACTAAATAATGATCTTTGAAAAATGGTAATTCTCCTGTGTAATTATGATGCCCATTTTTACAGATGGTGGAAACTGAGGTTGCGAGTATAACACGGTGACTTGTCCAACATTGCATAGCTTGTGGTGGAAACAGGATATGAGCACAAATTCCTTTTATTTTTCTCCCTTTATTTACTGCCAGTAAAATGACTCACATTTATATCTTTTCATTGAACTCATAGTGTTGAATTTAAATTTAGGGTTATTATATTCAACAGATTACCATATACTCTTTAATTTTTTTAGCTTGACACCAATTTTGGAAAAGAAGTCATCAGTGACTTTGTTAGAAAAATCAAATTAAAACCTGATATTGCCACATAAACTATATCTGTGGCAGGAAAAAATGAATCAGTATTTTTTAATTTTGTATTTTTAGTTCTAATTTGACCATCTGTTCAGGATTGGTATTTTTCATCATATGGAAAAATATATATGATTGTCAGCTGTCTATAAAGTATTCACTACTTTATAGAGTCACAGTTTTGTATTTTTTTTACTAAGAACTCTTTGTGGCAGGCAGAATTCTCTGATTTTAATTTTTTTGTTTTCAGAATAGCAAGAAAGAAATAGAAGCTAATGAGCTGCTGACTTCTTTCATTTACTTTAGTGTTTAGTCTTTATACTTTTGGACATTTTTATGCAGGACTTACTCTTTCTTTAGTGCAGCATCTATTTTAAATTGTGTGAGTAGAATAAAGAGAATAAAGTTGTATTAATTTGGAGGGAAATTTAAACTAGATACTCTAAATATAAACACTGACTGAGATGTTATGAGTAATTTCCCATGAAATTAATTCTTAAAAAAATCTTTAAAAAATGAAGATAAGATGGTGAAATTAAAGGTAGAATTATACACTTTGTTTTGTATTTGTTATTTATAAAGTGCTTTTAATTGAACCACTTGTAGTCATTAAATCCAGAGTAGTCCTTGACTTCCACAGAGTTGGCTGAAACATCAGAGTCCTTACCGTATATGAAAACCTATGCCAGGTTTTAAGAAACGGTTTTAAAATGCAAAGGTGAAGTGACTATGCAGTGACTGTGGGGAGGGGGCAGTTATACATACAGCTGTGGCAGAGGACGGGGCAAGAAATAAAGGCTGTATAGAAGTACATGCGGTCTCTACTTTCCAAAATGGAACGTTAAGTGTGGAGACGCATTTTCAAACTCTGTTCCATTGGCAGTGACTTTTCTACCAACCATTTATAATCAAAGAGGTTGATTTTAAAGTGAATATAATGAGTGAAGTCAAAGTTTGCATATTTTTCATCCCTGATTTGGACTTGATTTAAGAGGACTGCCATTTAATCCTTAATTCATTGAGCCCCTGAAAATTACAAAGGCTTTAGAGGAGTGCAGTCTTGTTGGACACTTACCTTTAAAATCCTGTACTATTAGTTTGATTTCATTTAATTTTGAGATTGTGAGTGACTGCCATCGTGTAGGAGTTAGGCTAAATAATGGTACATGCGGTTGGTTGTGATGTGGAAAGCCAAGGGGAATAGGCTGCATGAAGTGTCCTGTATTATATCTGTTTCAGTGCTTTGTTGGGAGGTAAGCAGTCCTAGCTTGCTTGCTTTGGTTAGACCCTAAAAGGGAACATAAAATGAATGTCCAGGTTTATTTTACGTGAGGTTGGGTGGTATTTTTCTTGTTGTTGTTGTTGTTTTTGTTGTTGTTGTTTTAAAATCAGTTTAAAGTGACTCTATCTACTTTGTCATTTAATGTCAAGTGAGCAATAGTCTGTAAATTTTAGGAAAACAACCAGGAGGTGGTCATTGTTAACATAAGTTATATTATTTGGAAATTTGTTCTTAACTTTTTTCCCCCATATTTTTTCATTAAGAATAATGAATGCTTAAGTATCTTTTAAGAAAAAAAGAGAATAAATCCTGATGGTTTTTAAAGACACCGTAAGCTTATAAACATTTCTCTGGTGCTGAATGATACATTTTTTTTCTTTTGAAAATTAAACAGTGTTCGTTCCAAATGCATAATTTGAAACTCTTGTTGTTTGTTTCCTTGTCTGTATTTTGTTTCAGAAAAAGAAATGCATCAAAAGTGGCTGATTTTAAATAACTAACGTTATTTCTGTTTCCTAGCATTTGACTTAAGAGAAGTACATAATAATTGCAAAATGGTCCTAAAACTTAATGAATGCATAAAATACCCTTCAGTGGTATTTTTGTTTCTGACTTTGAATATTAATTTCTAGGAATGTATCCAATACATGTCCTGACACCTTTCTGATTATGCTGCCAATGATCTTTGTATTGCTTAATATTCTTCTAGAAAAAGATACTAAAAAGCCTGAGGCAAGAATAATTTCCTTAAGTGGGGTTAGGAGGTTAAATCTGAATTTGCATTTTTTTGGTTTCTGTCTTATGGATAAATTTCCTACGCCTGCCTAAGACTAGGTTATGGATTGTAAACTCTTTCATATCCCAATTTTAATATGTACCAAATCATATATCCAATGTTCTAATTATGCCTTACTTTTTTTCTATTAGTGCTTCTGTTTTACTGATGCTTTCAGCTCTTATTCTTACCATACTATTAATTGTAACTTCTTTCCCTTCTTTGAAGGAAATAGTGTAAAGCATCTACTTACAGAGGAGAAAAAAGAATATCTAACCCACAAAATAGTAGCACTTTTATTTTAAGAAACCAATATTCTAGTAGGAATTACAGTGTTCTTTGCTTATTAAAAACATATATAGAAGCATTTCATTTATTCACACATGAATCTGTACTTAATTCATTAACAGATCTTACTAGTTCTATCCTTAAAGCTTATTCTGCATCTGATTACTTCTTACTCCTGGCAGTGTCCTCGCTTTTGTGACATCAACTGGCCTTGCCATTTATAGTAACCTGTTACTGACAAGATGATTGCCCTCAATGATTTTACTGATTGATTTATTGCAAAAGCAAACTTTCAGAAACACAAGAAGTCATTTGAGTTCAGAGATTCTGTTTTTTTCATTGTCGTATTGTTGGGGTCTATTCTGTTTGGTCCATAGAGCATACACACACACAAAATGCTCACAGAATGAATGGAACATAAAAGGATATGTATGTTTCAGAAAAATTTATCGATTGACTGCTATCTGAGACACTCTGTTGGGTACTGGGATGTTTAAATAAAGAATAAGATCTCTGCCCAATAGGAATTCACAGTCTGCTAAAGAAACAGACATAAAAGACATACAAAGTAGTAGGAACCCTAGAGGGAGCTCCTATAAAGTACCCTAGGGGCAAGAGAAGGGGCAGATATTCCTATCATTCTTAAAAGCTCAAGTTATCTGTTGTTATAATATCTGCATGGGTGAGGAAGAAAATACATGTTATTGCACTTTTATAATGGGTAAAAAATTCAGTTTATGACCTTCCCTTGTCCTCTTTGTTCCTGAGTAGTGTTGGGTTCACTGAGGGCACAGGATATATATAGGTTGAATCCATGGAGACTTTTTCAAACTGATCTGAACTGTTGATTTTGGAAGTGCTGCTTTGGTTTTTTGTTTTGTTTTATTTATTTTTAAATACCAATCTCAACATTTAATGTACAGCCATACATTGAATATTTAAAAAGTGCACAGTCTTATAAAATCATGTATTTTTAAGAAATAAGTTTGCAAAAAATAGTTATGGTGTGGCCAAGATTTAATGTTTTATTTGTTTATTTATTTGCTTCTTGTTTTGTAAGACAGTTTGAACTGCAGTGTGGTAATTTTCTAGATGAAACTCTTTTCAGATACCCTGTAATACCCACAGTAGATCCTTCTCTTATAGTTGTTCTGCAGTTTCTGCCTTGGTTGGAATTTCATTGTAACTTAACTTCCTTGTAGTTGAGTCAACTCTTGGCGTAAGAAATGTGAGCTTTCTTTAGAGAGTTAGATAAATGGCTTCCGGACAGATCCAATTTTTGTTCAGGATAGTTTCATAATTTGCCTTGTAATGCTAGTGTCCTGGATTTAAGGCTTAGGCATAGCAGTTATCTTGAGTTACAGAAATATTCCTTCTCAAAACTTTATAGGTGATATGTGCTGGTCTATAGTTTCAACATGCCATGCTTCCAATAACTTTGAATTACATTGTTTGTTTTAATTCTAGCCTTTAATATAATTTGATTTCTCTCTGCCTCTCATCCTATCTCTCCCTCACCCACTGCTGATGTATTAAAGATGACCTTGGGGCTGAAATATTGTCATACTTGCTTATTCAAGTTAGTTTTCAATAAAGGAGTAACAGTAGCTTTTTTTTTGTTTTAGCAGTAGCTTTGTACTTAATGATTTACTTAAGTCATGTGAGTGTGCTTTATTTTCTAAGCTTTTTTCTTTTTAGGTATGTGAAGACCTGTTTTCATGTCGTGTAGCCAACTGTATTGGAAATAAAGTGGCTCTTCTGGGCCTCTTAGGACATTGAAGGGATCTCACAAACTTTCACCAAAGAGATAATGTTTTGGATATGCTCTAGTTTATTGAAGTTCTATTTCCTTTAAGATTTTGTCTCCTTATAATCTTTACAGCCTTTGGGAAAATGAATGTTCTGAGTTGTAAAGAGTGTGCTGCAACATAAATATATAAGTAGAGGAAAATTTCTCATCCTTTGAATTGCAGATCCATTGATGAAGCCAGTCAACATTGTATGTGTGCACATATGTGTGTTTGAAGAGATTGTGAGCAGTATTTTTTTTTTTTTAATTTGCTTTAGACACAAATGTCAACAGTGTAATCCTTTCCTGTCCTGAAATGGAAGCTTCATAAAGTCTTTGCTCTCTCGACAATGGAACTATACCTTGCTTACTGTGTGATTAGTATACTTTCTGATTAAAAATGCCAACAGCAGATTTTATGGGTACATAGGGTACATCTCTAGTTTAGATAGATAGCCCCTAAAAGCTTAGGCTTCTTATGCATGCTTGATGTTCCTCTCTCTCTCTCTCGTGTGTGTGTGTGTGTGTGTGTGTGTGTGTGTTCTGTTCTGAATTTCCCACTATGTCACATATTTCATTTATAACTATATTTATTCAGAAGTATTTTTTTGTTATTCTTTCTACTTTATGGCTGTATTAGTCCCCATGTAACTGGCTGATAACTTTCCTGAATTTTTCACATTGGGTTTCTAAATTCCAATTTTAAGAACTCAACTGGTATTTTAATATCTGGTATTTTAATAGTGAGCACTTAGTCAGGAGCCAGGAGACTCAAGTTATGGGTTATGGCCTCTTTAACTTTGGTTCAGTTATTTATTCTGTCTGAACTTTGGTTTCCTCATTTGTGTAATTTAGGGTTGAGTTTATTCTCTAAGGTTCTTTCTCAAGCTCAGCCATGGTATAGGATATCTTTCTTTTTGGAGCATACAGACTGCTATAGTCAGCTTCATCTGTACTTATCTATTTAATCCCATCTTCTCCCCCACAGAGAAGCTCCTTTTGTGGTGCCATGACCTAGACATACATGACCATTCATGCTGAAACATTGAAGTTGGACTAACTGTGTCTTCCATGCTCCTGGAAATCCAATGCCCTATCCATTGTGCTCCAAAGCCACTTTTGCTTCCAAATTCCTAAATAGTCTCTAAAATACCTCGAGTTACCTCTAATTCTATAGGAAAAGATGGCTTTTGGTTAGTCTTGTTGTAGAATTACTTCTTCTGAATTCTCTAGAAAACCAAGAACTATTCATAATAGTGCCTAAATATTATCATCTCCCCTTATTAATCTATGTATCCTCAAATCAGACAGAATGATTGGATTGATGTCAGCCAGCCAGTTTTCTACTTCTCCCTCAGAATGAACTGTGCTAATTCCATTTGTAGAGCTATTTCTGAAACATGAAACTGGGAGAAAAAGCTAATTCATTGGGAACAATTTAGTATTCAGGTAAGTATTCTCAAGCCAGAAGAATGAGGCAAAATGAAAGGGATGACATTTCATGGAGATAGTTGTTGGCTATATGAGGACAGGAGCCTTAATTATTCACTCTGTCCCTAGTACTCAGGAGAATGTCTTACCGTACTAGGCTTTCTATAAAAATTGTTGAATGAGTGAATAAGTCAATACATAGTGGTACAGAAGAGCTTACTTAACTCCTAGATTTTTGGTTTTGGAGCATGGAGATGGAGAACCAGTGTGGTGCAGTGTCTGAAACCCAGTTAAATAAAAGAACATGGATTTACCTGGAATGTGATTAAGTGAGGGTAGGGGATTCATCTATTCACTTTAATTCTTGAGTATAGCACTTGGACAAATGAAAGGATGTCATGGTTTTGTCAAGTGTTTTATTCATTGAAACTAGAGCTGTTCATGTAGAGGGTGAGATGACCATTTGTCAGAAATGTCAAACAAAAGATTCTTGAAAGAATAATAGGTAGTTAAACCAATTGATCTCAAAGGTCCGTGTGAGTTCATAGTTCTGTGAGTTTTATTTCAAAGGGAGGTCAGTTGGACCTGGCCTGCTGACTGTCTCACAAAAGATAGTGAAGTGGATAATGAAGTTCTCAGTCTTTGCTAAAGAGATTGAATTTATAGAGCCTTTCCTGACAATATCAACATTTTTAGGAATATCAAAATATAGAAATAGTGGATAGTGGATGGAAGAAAGCTGGCTCTGAAGGAAATGAGAAAAGAAAGAACAGTTAGAACATCATTGTGATTGTCCTCTAAATACTTCAGTAACACTGATTGGGTTCTTTATCAATATCACACCAGTGAGAATACAGCAGCATTCTGGAGGTCTACGTATGCATAGAAGGAACCTCCAAGCACACATCAGTAACTTCAGAGTGTATATAGGTCTGCATGGTCACTGATGAAATGATTTTTCCAGTATTGAATTTGAGTCTTTGAAAAACTTTAAATCACTTACTCAACAAAGTTGTGGAGTTGAAAGGTAATTATAAGCATGTTTTGCAGTCTCCTGAAATTAGCAGTTTATTGAGGGAGGCTGGTGGAAGAGTAATTATATTACAGCTATATATATATATGTTTATTTATTTAAAACTGTGATATACATAATATGCTCTAGGAACATTCTGCTTTGGGAAATCAGTAAAGGAAGGAGACTAAGTATCGAAGGCTAAATTTTGAAGGCTAGGAAGTGTAGGTGGTGGTAGCCAATAGTACAGGGCCGAGTAGCCTCACCTCTTGGGGGACTTGATGGAAAGGTTGCTTTCTAGCAAGTAAGCTTCAAAGTCTTCAAATGTTGTTCAGAGCCAGGATGTTAATTTTTTCAGAAAGGCTCCTAGATGAGAGCAAGATTCTGTGAAGATATCAATATCTCTAAAGCGTTGCCTTATCAGTCAGGAGGGAGAGTTTGGACAGAAATTGAAGGTGAACAGAGGAGAAAGTTAGGGAGATGTACTTCAGTCTCCATCAAAACACCGCCCAAGAGAATGGAACACTTGTTCCTGTGGTTTGTAAATCCCTGATGTGCAAGTGGACGCACCAGACTGCCATTAGCGTGATGCCATATACGCATTGTTTCATAAAACAAACTCCCCTCGCTCCAGTTCCCTATTCATTAAGTAACATTCTGATTATAATTTGCCTTCCCATCCAGATTGGTCTGCAGGGAGAAAATGTACTGGGTATGCTGACAGGAACATTCTGATCCATATGGCGGTTATGGTTCTTATTGTAAACTGATGTCGTTAATTGAGTGGCATTCTAGTTTGTACATTAGTCTCTCGTGAGCTTAATGTTACACTTTTGCTGAAAGATGATTCCACTCAGGGTACCAAAAGGGAAAGAAGATCCAATTCCTAAGTTTACAAAGCTGAGCTACAGACTGCTAGGATGTAGTCATCAAGATAAAGGCTGTCTTGTAGCTAACAGGCCCATTTTCAAATAGTACAGTTTTAGGCAGTGTTGTGTACATCAGAAGTGGTTGGAAAGACATATGAAGACATATTTGAGAAGCTGCAAGTAGTTGATATATGAGAGTGGGAAGGAGGGAGGTATGAAGCTAGAGGGAAAGGTAGAAGTTTGTGAAAGGACTCTCTTCTTTGGGCAGAGTTGAAAGGAAATACCTTGTGATTCTGCTAAAATGCTATCTTTCCTTTCATAAGTTTTAATTGAGTGGATGGATCTCTTATTATTTTAACTTCAAGCTGGAGTTTTTGACCACATTATTTTCCTACTTGTATTATATTTACTAGGGTCGGTAAAGAATGATCAGGTTACTGTGTAATGAGTGAAAGCAAAGCTAGCCAGCCGCCATGACTTTTGGGGCCATTGTTTATACTTATAATTCTGGTGATTCTGTTACTCTCTTCCAGGTCTGTGCTACTCTGCTAGAATTTCTCTAGTAATGAAATTGTGCAATCATGATTGAGACTTACTTTGCCTAGAATGGGTCTCCAGGTCCTTGTAAGCTCTTAAAGGATTCTTAGAAACCTTTTTTTTTTTTCCATTAAATGTATTTGCTTACTTGAGAAGTACTTCCATCTTGCTTCTATCAAATTTACATGACTTAAAACATTTATGCACTATGACTGGCATTTGAAAACTTGGACTTTTAAAAAACTATGTTTTGATGAAATAAGATAGTAATAGGTATTTTTTTTTTAAATGAAACTAACATAAACTTATTTTATATTTTTTTCTATTGTTTCACTAATATTTATTGAAAACTCAAAGTCAGTTAATGACATCAGCTTTTACTCTCCAGTCCATTAATGGCATTACGTTATTAAAATGTAAAGGATTTTTTTAACTCATTTTCTTTTGGTTACAGAATTACTTTAATTTTCGTTGCCAAGTATCTACTCACTCAGTTCCCTCAGTGTCCTTTTTCTGAATTCTCTGTAACTTGACCTCAGTTGAGTAGGCAAAACATTTTAGTTTAGTGAAGTAAGAAGACTGAGAGATCTGTTTTGTACTGCACTCCTTTGAGATGGTTGTACAGATATTACAAGAGTTTCTTGCCTTTACTTAATAATTAACTTCTGTTTTTCTTACTGATGTTTTAGGAAAAGCATATAAGCAATGAGGAAGAGCACTTAAGAAGGATGGAAGAGGCCAGATTGCAGCTCAAGGATCAACTTCTTTGCCTGGAGACTGAACAGGAATCCATTCTTGGTGTCATAGGAAGGGAAATTGATGCAGCTTGTAAAACCTTCTCTGGGGACTCGATGGAGAAATTGAAAGTAATTATGAGTTCTCATTGTGCCTTTCAGTTAGTTTCTTAATATATAATTATAAGAAGATTTTAATGCATAGTTACATGGTAGTCACATTTTTATTCTGGAAAGTTTTATGAAACAAAATAACATCTTGCACTGTTTAGAATGCGATACTATATATCTACTGCATGGTCCTGGGAGAGAAAGTGTACCGTTAATTCATGGAATTGCCTCTATCACATTCTGTAAAAGAAAATGTCTTAGGAGAGAGACAGCAGTTCTGATGAAAAAAATATCCTTGGAGTCAAGAGGCCTGGATTTTCATTATCACAGGGCATTTTTGTTGTTGTTAGTGTATTAATGGCTAACATCTATTGAGTACTAGTTATATTATAGGTACTGTAGGATTCTCTCCCTTAATCTCTAAAACTACTGTCCTTTAGGTACTCTGATTAAATTCATTTAAGACAAGGGAAAGCAAGGCTTGGAGAGGTTAAGTAACTTGGCCCTGGCCGTGTATCTAGTTAAATGCTAGAAGCAAGACTTTAGACCTTGGGGATCTAACTCCCTGAGCTTAAACACATGAGCGCTGTGCTATTTGCCTTCCCTGTTTAGACAAATATACTCAAGTGAGTTTTTCTATCTTTAAAACGGAATGTTGCTATTCAATTTATAGTTCTAATGAAATGAAATAAAAATAGAATTGATCATGAACGTTTTTAATTCTTTGAAGGCGAGCCCCTCCTTCAGTCTAGGTCGTAGTACTGCTATGTTGCATTGCACTGCTTCAATACAGTGGGACCATAACCCTTAGCATTTAGCCATCATTTACCCTATATTTGTTTCATATGATGAGATGGCAGGACTTAAAATGCCTAAGGACTTCTTAGTTTTTAATACTTTCCGGGTGTTTCTTCTTTTTGTCATTCTTTTTTTGTTGTTGTTGTTTTTTGGCTTCTTTCTCCTCTTTTTTCCTGCTCTTTCTTCATATCCTTTTTCTTTTTTTTTTCCCCCCTCCTTATGTGGTGTTTTAAAGAAAGTAGAGCTATATTTCCACACTTGCAGTGGAAGGTGTCTTAGGATTCACCTTTAATAGAAATATCTCGACGGGTAGAATTTGGTGGAGTTGATGGAGTTTCTGCAATATGAATTCCTCTCTACATTTTTATTTTTTTTAAAGATTTTATTTATTTATTTGACAGACAAGAGATCACAGGTAGGCAGAGAGGCAGGCAGGGTGGGGGGGAGCAGGATCCCTGCTGAGCAGAGAGCCCGATGTGGGGCTCGATCCTAGGACCCTGGGATCATGACCTGAGCCAAAGGTAGAGGCTTAACCCACTGAGCCACCCAGGTGCCCCCTATCTACATTTTTTAAAATGCTCAGATGTCATTTTGAGAGGACTATGAGCCAAATATGAGGAGTAATTGGCTTTAGAGGAAAAACTCTTTCAGTTTTGTTGTAGAGCTTGTTGTAATGATGGCTTATTCTTTTTCCTGTCTGCTGCTGCTTTTTTTATTTGACTTGTTATGTTTACCTATATTTAAAGGATGTGTGACCTTAAGATCCTAATTTCATCTAAAAGAAGCACATACTAACAATGAAATATTTACTCTGTATCTAAGTATTTGTATCAGGATGGCTTATTTTCAGTCAGATAGAGACATAGAAATGGTATCATTTAGATCATGCTATAAGATATATAAACCTTGTTATGGGCAATTACAGGCTAAAACATAGTGGGTAGATTGCAGATTACTTAAGTATTTTCTTTTTGAGGCACAAATTATCCTTCCAACATATTCTAAAAAACACCCAATTTTTAAATAGGCTTTCAGGAATGCAGTGATTTTGGTAATGGGTCTTTCTTTCCACCTCTTCTCCTAGAGAGAGACTAATTCAATCCAACTGATGGGTGGAAAGTAAATCTAAAAGAATGGAAATTCTATTAAGTTTTTTGTTGTTGTTTTGTTTAGAGTACACCTTTTTTGTTGTGGGTCTCTTTCTATTAATAACTTCTGTCATTACCTTCCTATGAACTTGGGGAAAAAAAAAGAATACTGAAGAATATAACATTTGCTCTCATCTCAAATAAACAACCCAAGGGGTTGTTAAAATAAAATTGATTCTGTGCTTTATAGTTCAGAAATTTAAGGGAGAGTGGTGGTCCATATAAAGTGTTTTAAAAAATGGAATAATTCCAATTATTCTTTGTCATTTGTTGATTTTGGTATATTCCTGATGAAATTTTTAGTCATTTTATGTAGAGAGTGACAGCTATGATATGAATTGGATAATAGATATGTCACAAATGAGCCTGAGAAAAGTCCCTGGGAGTATTGACATTATTTCTGATTACTTTTTCTTTCTCCAGCCACCATGTATATTATTTATTCCACTTTAGTAAATGCAAGTAGTGTTTGAAAACTTAAGGACAGACACCTAATAAGCCGTCACTATTCTAAAACAAGTAGGAAAGTGTCTGAATTAAAGTTATATCATTTCACAGACCAATTTTGATAATTGAAGAGCTTTTCTCATAGCGCTTGGTCTGAGTGTTCAGCCATTTGTAGAGCATAAAGAGGGTAGTCTTTGGTTCAAGACAGATGTTGGCTGGAATTGCATCTCCATATTGCTAATGTATGACCTTGGACAAGTTATGCAATTTCTCTTCTCGCTAAGAATTCATGTCCCATTTATAAGTTCACTTATTTTGAGGATAAAGTAGAATAAGATATATAAGGTGCATATTGTGGAGTGAAATATATTGCACTTAGTGAATACTCAGCTAATGCTAGGTATCATTATTATGTAGTATCTTTTTTTGGGGTCATATATTCA
Source organism: Lontra canadensis (assembly GCF_010015895.1). Classification (NCBI taxonomy): domain Eukaryota; kingdom Metazoa; phylum Chordata; class Mammalia; order Carnivora; family Mustelidae; genus Lontra; species Lontra canadensis. Next base: position 2,015,900 of record NW_022631058.1, on the reverse strand, counting down.
TATATATTTATATATTTATGTATATATAGATTTTCTTTTAACTTTTTAAAAAGATTTTGTTTATTCTAGGGAGAGAGAGAAAGAGAGGGAGGGAGAGCAAGAATGAATGGTAGGGGCGGGGCGGAGGGGGAAGTAGACTCCCTGCTGGGCAGGGAGCTGAACTTGGGGCTCCATCCCCAGGACTCTTGGATCATGACCTGAGCTTAACTGACTAAGCCACCCAGGCTCCCCTGTTTCTTTTAACTTTTTATGACAAATTGTTGTTATAGTTCTCTTGTCGCAATAGACCTTGAAATCTATTTCCTGATGATGACTTCTTTATATGCAGTAAGTAATAATAATAGTGTTCTATGTGCCAGATGCTGTGCTAACCCTCATTTAATTTAATTTATACTTTGGCCTTATGAGGCAGTTTGCCTGCTTTATAGCTTAGAGAAATTAAGTCACATGACTTATAAGTGGACAAGGCTGTTCTCTTAAACACTAAACTATATATAAATTTGCAAAAAAATTTCACAAAATATGAATATTACTTATACTCCTATCAAATTATTTTAGACTTTAATCTTGAACACTTGGTCTCTGGTTACTGATGTTTTAATTGAAACCATGACACAGATGAATGGAAAAGAACAATAAAACATATAATCAGTGACAGTCATTGACAAGTACATGCTTACAAATAGCAGAGTTTGAAGAGGAAGAAAACACTATGAACTAGAGGCAGGATTTCACTGAAGTCAGGGAGGCATGAGAGTTGGGGGTGAGATTTGGATGGTGAGAAAAGTGGAGGAAAGAAAAGTTGGATATGAGAATACAGCACTCTTGTTTATGGCATATCGCCGGCATCATTACGTTCATTACGTATTCATCATCTGTCTGAATGAATTACCTAATGATATTCCTTAGGGGAGTCATGAGCACACACATTAGGATATATAGAAATATTTAAGAATAGGAAAAGATATGGGGCACCTGGGTGGCTCAGTGGGTTAAGCCTCTGCCTTTGGCTCAGGTCATGATCCCAGAGTCCTGGGATCAAGCCCCACATTGGGCTCTCTGCTCAGCAGAGCCTGCTTTCTCCTCTCTCTCTGCCTGCCTCTCTGCCTACTTGTGATCTGTCTGTCAAATACATAAATAAAATCTTAAAAAAAAAAAAGAATAGGAATAGATGTCTCTTGCAAAGGGATAGGGTATTTTTAAGCAGAAAATTTCTACAGAGGAGACTGTAAAAATATCACAGGTAGCACCTGTTTCAAAGAAAGTAGGAACTGAAAAAATTCTGTGTTTACAATCATAAAGTCATTGAAAACCTTTGAGCACCGTTTCATTAGTAATAAGGCAGAACCAGATGGCAAGGGATTTTACAAATGAGTTGGTCTGAAGGAAACCAAGGCAGCTGGTATAGACAACCTATTTATTGTAGGATTTTGTTACCATCATGAAATATAAAGCAATGTTTGCACAAAGTCATGTTGATTAGTTTCTGTCAGTTCTATACAACCATTAATGAGACAAAATGGCCCTCATAGTATGAAATTAAAGAAGGATAAATGAGACAAAGAATTAAGTTTCCGTGTAATTAAATCTAACCCACTGTGAAATATATTACGTGGAACAAGACTGAGGCAAAGAAGTAAATAAAAATGAAGTACACTGGTTTAATTGAGGCTGCTTGCCAGAACTCTGTGGAATCAGCTTTCAGAGATTCTAGCAATGAGAACACTTGAGAGCTGATTCATGTCTGTATTTGAAGTAAATATTTACTGTCAGTGCATACATATGTGCACACATACATGTGTACATACATAGACATACTAGATAAATAGTGGTTTGGAATTGGTTGGGTACTTGAACTTTTTTCTTTTTAAACTTTTAAATTTAGGGACTAAACTTTTGGATGGTATGGTGAAGAATTTCACTTATGTAAGTTCAATTCAGAAAAAATTCTACTTCTAATAGACAATTTCTTTTTTTTTTTTTGTAGGTTTTTTCGTCTAGTCCTGATATTAACTATGACCCACATCGCTGGTTAGCAGAAAGCAAGGTAATTTATCTTTAAGTCCTAAAGTTACCATAATATTTATGACTTTCAAGGTGTCCTATTTGGGCCAGTCATACATTTTGTTATAGAAGAGAACACTCAAAGCTGTTTTGGGGAAGATATCCTCGTCATGCATTTAAGAAATTTCCATATTCCTTTAGTTTAACATTTAAAAATTAGTTTAACTGTATAAGAATATAGTTCACAGAATGAGAGAATAAAGGAAGGAAAAAACTGTTGAAATATCAAAACTAGATTGTCAGACAAATTCTTCTGCCTTTTCCTTGGGCTAGGCAATGTCTTGGAAGTATATAAAGGTCAGGGCAGATATAAAAAATATAAACCTTTATTTCCATACACTTAGATACTTAATATATTTTAGTTCCCAGAGGTAAGCTCAAAAGCCTGCCAAATCTCCCTGCAGCTCAAACAAATCCCTTCATTTCTCTGGATATCTTGTTTCTTCAATTACAAAATGGGAAGGGTAAACTTTATGTTCTGAAGATAACTTTCTTGCTCCATGGTTCTTTGGCTTGATGATTTAAATTTAAATGGCAGGTGAGCAAATCTAAATAAAATCAACCAATTTTCTAATTTTAGCAAGAAGATTCTTCTGCCTTAGGGATAGTTACCAGCTATTCTCATATATCGCGTCAACTTGGATATCCATTCACTAAAATATATAGAAAATCACGACCATATATAATGTAGGTGTTTGTTTATCTAAGTATTGACACTTAAATTAGTTTTTCAGCTTTAAGATGCTAAAGTGAAAAGTCTTTGATCCCAATTTAAATTCTGTAAGAAAACCAGCTGTACTGTAAACCTGAGCAATTGTGGTCCAACTTGGGAAACTTTTAAGTTTGTCCCATATCCTAATTTAAAAATATGAGGAAAGTGAGGTTTTAGAAAAGGTTTGTGACTTTTCCAGTGCCATATAAAGAATGGGAAAAGGGATTGGATGTTAGACTCACAGTTAATACTCTTACCATTGTATGTATTACTGTCTAAAATTTTCATTCAGCCAAGATTTATTGACTGGGTACTTTTTTGTGTATAGACATGAGTGGTATAAGTGTTAGCAAGCCATGGAAATTCATAAGGAAAATGGAAATGTATACAAATTTTTAAAAATCTTTAGGATGTGTTATATTGTTATAGAAATATATAAACATTGACAAGGAGACACAAAAAGAGGAAGAACTGAGTATGACATCTGTGCTAGGAGATTAAGGGGGTGTGATGCTACCAGTGTGTTACAGAAGTTTTCTGCAAAAATGCAGTATTTAAACTTGATCGTACAAAAAATATGCAGAAGTTTTCTAGTTAGCTAATTATAGGTATAATAATGGCAAGAAGTTGAGAATATCTGAGTGAACACAGATAATGCCCTGAGCTTGATGAGTAAGGTACAGGTGGGAGGTGGTGGGGAAAGACAGGGTTCACCTTTGAAGGCCCGCTGTGCATTAAAGAAACCTCTTAAAAAAAAAAATTCTTAATAAGAAACTAGCAGCATTATGATTGACCATTGAAATTTATCCAACCTTGTAAAATTTTCCTCCTACATTAAGTACAGTGATGCTGTTCATTCCTAACCATCTTGATAAAACCAAATGCAAACTTGTATTTATGCCACCTGCATAGAAATTTAGAAATACATGTTTTGCTGTCTCAGAAATTTGGGGCTAGAAACTTTTGTTGTGCATTAAAAAAGCGTTTCTCTTTTTTTCTTTTTCCCGACTCCTCAATTGTGACAACAAGAGCAATGTACTTGGAATTTTCTTTTAAGTTAAAATCTTTACCATTTCTGAACAGAAAGCTTTCACTGCTGTTGTTCAGTTAAATTATGAGAGCAAGAGATGACTCTTAATCATAGCTCTTTAATTTGGGAGCCAGTGAGCAGTTTTCCCTTATCATTTAATGGGATTGAACTTCTGATCAGACGAGTTTTAATACTGCATGAGACAAGTGTTCCTCTACAGTGTAAAAGGGTCATGATAAGCAGTACCACACTGACCAACTGACTAAGGAGGAATTGAATCTATTTACTAGAAAGATGGTTTAGGTTATTGATGGGCTGCAATACTGTAATTCCCATGAACTATGACTGGACAGCTCTATAAGTATTGAAGATAAGATCTGAAATCAGAGGACAAAAACTATATGGAAAGTAGAATTGCTATTCTGCTAGTCCATGCTTTCATTTTGCAGTATTAGAAGGACTTCTCAGGGTGTTTCATAATTGTTTTCATAAATCTGCCAAATGAATTTCTTCTGTTAGTGTTAATCCTGGAAGAAGTAGAGGATTGGGTGAGGATAGTGTCACTGTTGCTTTGTTGGGATTGGTCGCCTAATATAAATATGAAGGCCAGCTAGGAGTTGGGCCAGGCTCACAGATAAGATAAGCCAAGAATGGTAAGAACAATACATTACAGGGAGGAAGAGGATTGAGATAGTCATTAACCAATATGAGACAAGCAGTTCACATACATGGGGGATTTGTTTTTTTGTTTTGTTTTTTTTTGTTTTTTAAATTTTATTTTTTATAAACATATATTTTTATCCCCAGGGGTACAGGTCTGTGAATCGCCAGGTTTACACACTTCACAGCACTCACCATAGCACATACTCTCCCCAATGTCTATAACCCCACCCCCCCAACGCCCCTGCCCCCATCAACCCTCAGTTTGTTTTGTGAGATTAAGAGTCACTTATGGTTTGTCTCCCTGGAGGATTTGTTTTTGTCATAAATCCCAACAAGGTATTTAGAGGCCAAATTTATTCAGTTTAACAGAGAATTTACTGAGTAGCTACTGTGTCCTGGATGCTATATTACGTCCTGTGGGCATAATAATGAATTTGGCATGATCCGTGCTCTTGAGGAATATTTTTTCTCTAGAAAAGCTGATACATAGATAATTGCAGTATTATCTATAAAAGCTCTGATACAGGTATGCAGAAACTGTCATGGTGTCTGATCCCTGAGATGCATCTTAAAGCTGGCCAGATAAAGAGGAAATACTATGTGTGCAGAGTAAACAATTGTAGGAATGGTATGAAGAGAAATAGTGTGATAAATACCAAGAAACCCCAAGGGATCTGGCAGCACTACAGTATGAAAGTGTGAGGTAGAGAATGGCAGGGATGAGGCTCTAGAAGGAGGTGGAGAATAGGTCCACAAAGAAGAGCACTGTATGCCATTTAAAAGGTTAAGTTCAGTTCTACATTTAGGGGGGGAACCCCAAAGGAGATTTGAACAGGATACTGATTTACTCATATTCATATTTCAGAAGCATTACTCTGATAGTAATGTAAAGGGTGGGTTAGAACTGGGAAGATAAAAGGCAGGGAGACCAGGCAAGAGGTCTTTGGGTGAGACCAGTGTTTCTGGGGTGAAAATCCACACACTAAGGACATTGTAGAGATTCAGAGGAAGGGATAGACTGAAGAAATGTTTTGGTGACAATACGCAAGAGATGTTTAATGTTATATCAGATGGAGTGATAGAGAAGGAGATGTCTAGGATTTTCAAGACAAGCTAGAAGATACTTTCTCAAAGTTTGGTTTCTGAAGAGATGGGCATACAAAGTCCTAGTTAGGCAAGATAGAAGAAGTATTGGAAGAGTTTCCAGGACTGGGATTGATACCTGGAAAGTCCTATTTGGACAGAAAGCCCCAAAGAGAAGCAGGGCCAGAGGCAGAGATCAGAGTGTAGGTTGAAATAATGGAAAGAAACGAGAAGTAGCAATGACATTTCCAGAAAATGTGGACCAATTTAAAATCTAGAGCAGGCAGGCACTGTTAGGATGGAACGATCATTCTAGAGAGTATCCACTGTTGGTCCCAGATCATAAGGTATCATTTTATGATAGCGAAGAAAAGAAAAGCTGGTGTCAAACAGCTCTTTAGCACAAGGCTGCGTCCTGAGTGCTCTGTTATTTACAGAAGAGCACATTTAATTTGGGGAGTCCAGTGCTAAGTATTTCCTCAAGAGGTAAAAAAGGTAAATGTATTTCCTTCTTTGGCTGTAAAGATCTCTTCCTTCTTCGCCTTCACCCTTTTATTGTCTTCCTCTTTCTTTAGTCTGCAAGATCCATGAGGGAAGACCCATGTCCAACCTGTTCCTCATTGCATCTTGAACACTCACCACAATACCTACCTAAATGCTCAATAAAACATTTTATAAAAAGAGTAATTATATTAGGAATACTGCAGTTTTCTACTCAAATTACTTCCTTAGTTTGAATATTACCAAAGAATAAATAGCAAGCAGATTAGATTTCAGTAAATTTGTAAACTTTAAAATATTGTTTCATTTGATTGGAACTGTAAAATTCAAAGATTATATGGATAAACACACTTCTAAAATTTCCTTTATTTCTCCATTCGGTATCATGCCAAAGAGTCATACTTTTAGTGGTATAATGTGTTCTAGGTGTTGCCTTTTCTTGCCATTTTTGGAATATTGTAACTGAAGTAGCTTTGGAGATCATGTAGTTTAACTTTGAGAAGACGACTCTGGGAATTCTGAGATTTACCCGAGGACCTAAAGCTAATTAGTTACTGAAAGTGTTTAGAACCTGGGTCTCTGAATTCTACGCCAGTGTTTCTTTCCATTGTTTGTGTAGTCTACATTTAAATATAAATCTTACATTTATGCATATTGTCTTTTTAATGGTAGAGATTTTTTTTTTTTACAAGTTATTGTATGAGAAGTATTAGACCCAGTGTATGTAATTCTGGTTTGTGAATTCTGGATGTGAATAATCGTCTAGTATTTTATCCTTCCAGTGTAGACCTCAAAATGAGATGCAGAACTCAGGTATCTTGATTCATTTGTAGGAAAGATACTGTAGATCGTATGCAAGGAACACATTCAGTTTAATTGAAAAAAAGTATTTTGTATTTTTAAATATGTACTCTTATTATGGAGATATTTTTTCCTTCTTGAATTGCATTCATAACTTAATAGAAATGTGGAGAGTATTACTAAAAGGATTATATTTTGAGATTGCTTTGGGTTTGAATTTTGTAATTCTGGTGTAATTCTTATTTTGGTGGCCTGGCACACTCTTAGGAATTGCCATTCTCTTCCTTTACCTTTGGTTCTTCTATAAACACTTCCTCTCAAAATTGTTTCTTGAGTTTTGGCAAAGGAAGTATAGTAGTTAAAAGCAGCAAAATTATGGGCTTTAATATAATTGCTAACTCTATCAGCTATGATTGTTTTATTCGAATTTTCTGTTTCCCTAGGTTTTAGCTTTGAGTCATTCCTTAATGACTTTAGTATATTATTACACTAAATCTCACTAGGGAATTCTTACACATTAAAAAGATCATTTTGGGCACCTGGGTGGCTCAGTGGGTTAAAGCCTCTGCCTTCAGCTCAGGGCATGATCCCAGGGTCCTGGGATGGAGCACCACAGAGGGCTCTCTGCTCAGCGGGAAGCCTGCTTCCCTTTCTCTCTCTCTGCCTGCCTCTCTGCCTACTTGTGATCTCTGTCTGTCAAATAAATAAATGAAATCTTAAAAAAAAAAAAAGATCATTTTGATTGTTTTACTAGACACTTACTCTCACCTAATTGTAAGCTGTCAACTATGAAGGTAACAAAATGCCTCATTTAGAAATTCTTTCATATTTTAGTTTATTTAGCAGTAGTTGATGTAGTTAAATAAATGAGCCTATTATGTAATCTTGAAGATGCTCTTGTGAGTGGTTAATAGAATGGTGTTTGCACTGTGATTAATAGCCTTGTCAGCTAATTATTATTTGGAATTGGTAAAGTTATTCCTATACTGTGTTCCAAGCTGTTTCTCTAAGACACTTAATGAAAGATGTTGGGTGTTTCTCTAACAAACACTGATTCTTATAATTGACTATTGGTTGATTAAATTTCCATAAGTTGATATTTTGTTTTGTAGGATTAATAATATATTCTGCTTACATATTCAGTTCATAATAAGCATCTAACTATCACCCATTTTTAAATTTTGTTTGGTGATGGAATAAAGGCTTTATAGGAATAAACGGAAGCCATAGGTCATATTATATTAGTCTGCTCAGGCCACTATAATAAAAGACCACAAACTGGGTGGCTTCAACAACAACTGTGGCTTCAACAACAACAGATACTTTTTTCCTCACAGTTCTGGAGTGTAGATATCCAAGATCTAGGTGACAGGGTCAGTTTTTGGTGAGGCCTCTTCCTGGCTTGTAGATGACCACTTTCCTGTGGGGGGAGGGACATTTGGGAGGGTTGGGAGTATTACTGGAAGAATTGGGAGAGTCAGAAGACACAGTGTCTCTTTCTCTTATAAGGACGCCAGTCCTATAGGAATAGGGCCTCTTTTTGGTAGTAACCTCATTGAACTTTTATCGCCTACCTTCTTAAAGGCACTATCTCCAAATACAATCACACTGACGATTAAAACTTCAACATACAACCTTGAGGGGGGACACAATTAGTCCATAGCACATTATCAAACCCGATGAATGCTTTGTTTTAGAGATTTTTTTGGTGTGTTACTCTTTTGCTTTTACCAGAACCAGTAGGATTACTGTTATGACAAAACAGATTTGTTGTTCCTCCATTATCAACCCTTCACAATGGTACTGAGCATGGGCCAAAGATTGGGATGGAGTAAGTAAGAAATCTTTGAGAAAAGGGAAATGTGTGGTTATTTCCTAAATTTGCATTTAAGTCATTGGGCAAGAACAGATTAAACTGGATTGAAACCGATGATTCCCAGGGACTCACTTTGTTTGGACTACATTGGTTTTAAAAAATAGAATTAGTAGTGAACATTTTAAAAAATTACTCAATTGCATAATTACAGCATGGAATGTGTTTGCTTTTTGAGGTATCAGAAGACCTGATAACATTAGGGTTTCATTCTTATGTGATAGGCAACTATTGGGGCTGAGAAGAACCATGGATATGATCACATTAAAAGGAAGATCCTTCTAGCCTTTCTTCATGGTTATCTTTTTTTTAAATTTAATTTAATTTTTTTCATGTTCCAAGATTCATTGTTTATGCATCACACCCAGTGCTCCGTGCAATACGTGTCCTCCTTAATACCTACCACCAGGCTCGCCAATCCCCCCACTCCCCTCCCCTCCAAAACCCTCAGTTTGTTTCTCAGAGTTACAGTCTCTCATGGTTCATCTCCCCCTCTGATTTACCACAGTTCACTTTTCCTTTCCTTCTAATCAAAACCACATTGACATACCACCTTACACCAGTTAGAATGGCCAAAATTAACACAGTTGTCTTTTTATAATCCAGATTAGTAGTTTATTCAGGTCCTAAATGTGTTATTTTAGAATGTTCATTAAACTTTCTTAATATAATGATACTAAAAAAATCTTGGATATTTTTGTTTTCAAGATATTTTATTTTTCCGTATTATTACTTAAATGCAAGGTGCTACCTCTTTATAAGAACTTAACAGCATCTAATTTTTCATTTAATTGCATGTGTCCTGTCCTCTCTGTGTGCAGAATTTTGTATTAATTGTAGTGTGTGTGCTCACATACAAACATGAACACACATCCATTCCCAAGGCGCTTTAAATTGAAGAATAATTTAAAATTCTTAAAAACAATTTTGAGGATTTAGTACAGCAAATTCTTTAATATACAAGGATAAAGATGTGTACGTGTTTAAGGTGCCAAATAAGCAGCAAAAAAGACTTGGTTGAAAATATATCTTTTCCAGAAAGTATATATCTAACCTTTCCCTTTTATCATGCCAATAATAACAATATGATAATTACTAGGGCTTTTTGGTTGATTTATATTTCTTGAGTGATTGGTAAAGTTTGAGGTGAACAAAAGGTAAAATCTATAGATTGAGATTGTTATTTTAACACAGAAGCAGGCAGCAATAGCATAGACCTCCACTTATTTTTTGCCTGGTTACTATCAATTAATGAATGACTTAAGTAGTAATGTTTTAGAATCAGTTTCCTAATGACTTGTATCTAATACACTGAACATATTCTAATTTTCAAGATTTTAACAATATAGAAGTGTGGAAAGTAGAGTATTTACCCTCATTTCCCTGTTTGTACCTCTCTCTTTAGTAGGCATAGTCATCATAAACAGTTTGGTATTCATATTTTCAGTCGTGTTCTAGTTCAGTGAGCTGAATTGCAGTTGTTTTGAACATAGATGTGTATTTTTTTAATTGCCAAGTATACTGGCCACTTCCTCTTGGCAGTTTTTGACACTTTAAGTATATCCATATTCTTGTAGTATTTTTATTTTCTTCCTTAGGGGTTCTGTCACCCCAGACTCTTAGATTTTCCTCGTGCCCTTCCCATTTCTTCTTCTCAACTTTATTTTTAGTTTTCTCTTCTGTTCCTCTCTTTGACGTTCTCCTTCTTTCTTCTATAGACACTTTGTAGGCTGTTTTATTTGTTCCTCTGCCTTGGATGTCCTCCATGCTGTTGATTCTTCAGTCTGTATCTCTCGAGCTTTACATCTATGTATCCGAATAGTCATTCACAGTTCTGTCTTAGTCCTAACAACTTCAGTTTATCACAATCTGATGTTGACTTTTTAACCCTTAAATCTTTGCTTCTAGATTTCCTCTTTCACAGTTTCTTAAGCTAGCAACTTGAACATTAATACTGATTCCTTTCTCTCCTTTATCTCTAACAGTTAAATCTCAAACACATACACATGTCCATTCCTTATTATTCTCTCTTGTTTCGATTATTGGTAGCAGTCTCTTGAGTTCTAGCCTTCAGTATGGGCTTCACTCTATACAAAGAGCAAGCTTTCTAAAGAATAGTCCAGTTCACTTTCTTGTGTCTCATTCTGTGGTGAGATGGGGGTGGTGGTATATCACTCACCCTCACCAGCCACCCTGTATTCTGCCTCAGTGTTTTATGGAGACAAAAGTTGTAGTAGAGTGTGCTCCTTTTATCTGGCAAAGGGTTGACTACATTTCCTGGCTTCCTGTCCTATGGGAGCTTTTTATCTCTTTATATTTGCATGAGTATTTCAAAGTGATGTTGGGAAATGGAGCAGCCTTCATTAAGTTTTTGCAATCTTAATCAGAACTCCACAGCTCAACTTAAGTTGGGGACTTCCTGTATTTACCCAGTGACAGTCAGATAAGGTAGAGGCCTATAAATTATGTAACAGATACTAAAGCCAGGTCTCTTCTCTGCAAGGAAGTTTAATTTTAACTTTGTTGCTTGTTTCTTTTCTTTCTTTCTTTCATTCTTTCTTGTTAAATACCAGCTGAATTGAGATCATATAACATACAATTCCCCTATTTAGAGTGTACCATTCAGTAGTTTTTAGTATATTCACAGAAGTGTGAAGCCATAACCACAATGAATTTTAGAACATTTTATCACCCCAAAAAGAAAACGTGGACCCTTTAGCCATCAATTCCTAAATCTGTCCATTCCACTTACCCACCCCCCCAGCCCTAGTCAACACCTAATTTGCTCTCTATATCTATAGATTTGCCAGTTCTGCACATTGCCTATAAATGGAATCATACAATATGTGGTCCTTTATAAATGATTCCTTTCATTTAGCAGAATGTTTTTAAGGTTCATCAGTATTGTAGCATGTATCAGTACTTCACTTCCTTGCTAAATAATAGTCCACTATATGGATTTGCCATTTTATTCATCCATTAATCACTTGAAGTTCCTTTGGGTTACTTCCATTTCTTAGATATCATGAAAAATGCTGATATAAACATTTGAGTTTAAGTTTTTCATGAACATATGTTTTCATTTCTCATAAATATATACTTAAAAGTAGAATTGCTGTAATAGACCAGAGAGGAACAGAGACAATATACAGTAACAGTCACCTTACAGAAAATACAATGGCACTAAATTTGTGTTTTTCAATACTTACCCTGAGTGTAAGTGGGCTAAATGCTCCAATCAAAAGACACAGGGTATCAGGATGGGTAAAACAAACAAACAGACAAACCCCATCGATATGCTGTCTGTAAGAAACTCATTTTAGACCCAAAGACACCTCCAGATTTAAAGGGAAGGGGTGGAAAATCATTTATTATGCTAATGGACATCAAAAGAAAGCTGATAATCCTTATAACAGATAAATTAGATTTTAAGCCAAAGACTATATGAGAGATGAGAAAGGACACTACATCATACTTAAAGGGTCTGTCCAGCAAGAAGATCTAACAATGTTACATATCTATGCCCTTAACATGGAAGCAGCCCATTAAATAAGCCATTTCAATAACAAAACCAAAGAACACATCGACAACAATGCAATAATAGTAGGGGACTTTAACACCCCCTCACTGAAATGGATAGATCATCTAAGCAAAAGATCAACAAGGAAGTAAAGGCTTTAAGTAACACACTGGACCAGATGGATATCACAGATATATTCAGAACATTCCATCCCAAAGTAACAGAATACACATTCTTCTCTAGTGCACATGGAACATTCTCCAGAATAGATCACATCCTGGGTCACAAATCAGGTCTCAACTGGTACCAAAAGATTGGGATCACTCCCTGCATATTTTCAGACCACAATGCTCTGAAACTAGAACTGAGTCACAAGAGGAAAGTTGGAAAGAACTCAAATACATGAGGCTAAAGAGCATCCTACTGACGAATGAGTGGGTCAACTAGGAAACTGAAGAAGAATTGAAAAAATTCATGGAAACAAATGAAAATGAAAACCCAACTGTTCAAAATCTTTGGGACACAGTAAAGGCATTCCTGAGAGGAAAGTATATAGCAATACAAGCCTTTCTCAAGAAACAAGAAAGGTCTCAAATACACAACTTTACCCTATACCTAAAGGAGCTGGAGAAAGAACATCAAAGAAAGCCTAAACCCAGCAGGAGAAGAGAAATAATAAAGATCAGAGCAGAAATCAATGAAATAGAAACCAAAAAAAATGGTAGAGCAAGAGGCTGGTTCTTTGAAAGAATAAGATTGATAAACCCCTGGCCAGACTTATCAAAAAGAAAAGAGAAAGGACCCAAATTAGTAAAACCATGAATGAAAGAGGAGAGATCACAACTCAACACCAAACAAATACAACAATTATAAGAACATATTATGAGCAACTCTACACCAATAAATTTGACAATCTGGAAGAAATGGATAAATTCCTAGAGACGTATAAACTACCACAACTGAACCAGGAAGAAATAGAGAACCTAGAGAGACTCATAATCAGTAAGAAGATTGAAGCAGTCATCAAAAATCTCCCATAAACAAGAGCCCAGGGCCAGATAGCTTCCCAGGGGAATTCTACCAAACATTTAAAGAAAAATTAATACCTATTCTGAAACTGTTCCAAAAAATAGAACTGGAAGAAAAGTGTTGAAACTCATTTTATGAGGCCAGCATCACCTTGATCCCAAAACCAGACAAAGACCCCATCAAAAAAGAGAATTACAGACCAATATCCGTGATGAACATGGAGGCAAAAATTCTCACCAAAATACTCGCCAGTAGGATCCAACAATACATTGAAAGGATTATTCACCATGACCAAATGGGATTTTTTCCTGGGCTGCAAGGTTAGTTTAGCATCTGCAAATTAATCAATGTGATAAAACACATTAATAAAAGAACAAGAACCATATGATACTCTCAATAGATGCTGAAAAAGCATTTGTCAAAGTACAGCATCCTTTCTTGATTAAAACTCTTCACAGTGTAGGGATAGAGGGTACATACCTCACTATCATCCAAGCCATCTTGGATATCACTCTCACAGTGAGTATCACTTTCAGTGGGGGAAAAGTGAGACCTTTTCCCCTAAGGTCAAGAACACGGCAGAGATGTCCACTACCACCACTGCTATTCAACATAGTACCAAAAGTCCTAGCCTCAGCAATCAGACAACAAAAAGAAATAAAAGGCATCTGAATAGGCAAAGAAGAAGTCAAACTCTCACCCTTTACAGATGATATGATACTTTATGTGGAAAACCCAAAAGACTCCATCCCAAAATTGCTAGAATTCATACAGGAGTTCTGTAAAATGTCAGGATATAAAATCAATGCACAGAAATCAGTTCCATTTCTATCCACCAACAGCAAGACAGAGGAAAGAGAAATTAAGGCATCAATCCCATTTACAATTGCACCCCAAACCGTAAGATACCTAGGAATAAACCTAATGAAAGAGACAAGGAGTCTTTGCTCAGAGAACTATAAAGTACTCATGAAAGAAATTGAGGAAGACACAAAGAAATGGAAGAACATTCCATGCTCATGGATTGGAAGAACAATCTTGTGAAAATGTCTATGCTACGTAAAGCAATCTATATGTTTAATGCAACCCCTATCAATATACCATCAATTTTTTTTTCAAAGAAATGGAACAAACAATCCTAAAATTTATATGGAACCAGAAAAGACCTTAAATAGCCAGAGGAATGTTGAAAAAGAAAACTTGGTGGCATCACAATTCCGGACTTCAAGCTGTCATCATCAAGACAGTATGATACTGGCATAAAAACAGACATATAGATCAATGGAACAGAATAGAGAGCCCAGAAATAGGCCCTCAACTCTATGGTCAACTAATCTTTGACAGAGAAGGAAGGAATATCCAATGGAAAAAAGACTCTCTTCAACAAATGGTGTTGGGAAAATTGGACAGCCCCATGCAGAAAAATGAAACTGGACAATTTCCTTACACTACACACAAAAATAGACTAAAAAATGGATGAAAGATGAGATACTATGGACTCTGAAAAACAATCTGAGGGTTTTGAAGGGGCAGGGGTGGGAGGTTGGGGGAGCCTGGGGGTGGGTATTATGGAGGGCACATATTGCATGGAGAACTGGGTGTGGTGCATAAACAAGGAATTCTGTTACACTGAAAAGAAATTAAATTTAAAAAAAAGAGAAAAAAAGTGGATAAAGGGCCTCAATGTGAGAAAGAAATCCATCGAAATCCTTGAGGAGAACACAGGCAGCAATCTCTTCTACCTCAGCCATAGCAACTTCTTCCTTCCTAGACACATTGTCAAAGGGAAGAGAAACAAGGGCAAAACTAAACTATTGGGACTTTGTCAAGATCAAAAGCTTTTGCACAGCAGAGGAAACAGTCAACAAAACCAAAAGACAACTGATAGAATGGGAGAAGATATTTGCAAATGACATATCAGATAAAGGGCTAGTATCCAATAACCTACCACGAACTTATCAAACTCAACACCCATAGAACAAATAATCTGATCAAGAAATGGGCAGAAGACATGAACAGACATTTCTGCAAGGAAGACATCCAGATGGCCAACAGACACATGAAACAGTGCTCAACATCACTCAGCGTCAGGGAGATACAAATCAACATCACAGGGAGATACCACCTCCGACCAGTCAGAATGGCTAAAA
The DNA here is from genome assembly GCF_010015895.1 of Lontra canadensis. Lineage (NCBI taxonomy): Eukaryota > Metazoa > Chordata > Mammalia > Carnivora > Mustelidae > Lontra > Lontra canadensis. Next base: position 2,000,474 of record NW_022631058.1, on the reverse strand, counting down.
TCAACAAGTCAGGAAACTAGAGATGTTGGTGAGGATGTGGAGAACGGGGAACGTTCCTACACTCTTGGTGGGAATGCAAGCTAGTGCAGCCACTCTGGAAAACAGCATGGAGGTTCCTCAAAAAGTTGAAAATAGAGCTACCCTACAACCCAGCTATCACACTACTGGGTATTTATCCTAATGATACAAATGTAGTGATCTGAAGGGGCATGTGCACTCGAATGTTTATAGCAGCAATGTCCACAGTAGCCAAACTATGGAAAGAGCCTCGATGTCCATCAACAGATAAATAGATAAAGAAGATGTGTTTTGTATATGTATGTGTGTGTGTGTGTGTGTGTGTGTGCATGTGTGTGTTTGTATACATACACACACAATGGAATACTGTGCAGCCATCAAAAACATGAAATCTTGCCCTTTGCAAGGACATGGATGAAACTAGATGGTATTATGCTACACGAAATAAGTCAATCAGAGAAAGACCATTATCATGATCTCTGTGATATGAGGAATTTGAGAGCCAGGGTGGAAGGGTTATGAGGGGCTAGGGAGGGAAAAAATGAAACAAGATGGGATCAGGATGGAGACAAACCATAAGAAACTCTTAATTTCATGAAACAAACGAGTATTGCTGGCAGGTGGACGGGAGAGGGATAGGGTGGCTGGTTTATGAACATTGGGGAGGGTATGTGCTTTGGTGAGTGTTGTGAGAATGTGTAAGGCTGATGATTCACAGACCAGTACCCCTAGGGCAAATAATACAGTATATGTTTAAAAAAAAAAAAAGAGTAGTAGTGCTGGGTTATTTGGGAACTAATATTAACCCTTTTTTTTTTTTTTAAATTTTATTTATTTATTTGACAGACAGAGATCACAAGTAGGCAGAGAGAGAGGAGGAAGCAGTCTCCCCGCTGAGCAGAGAGCCTGATGCAGGGGCTCGATCCCTGGACCCTGAAATAGTGACCGGAGCCCAAAGGCATAGGCTTTAACCCACTGAGCCACCCAGGCACCCCAGTATTAACCTTTTGAAGAATGGCCAGATTGTTTTCCAATGTGGCTGCACCATGGTACACTCCTACTACCATTATACAAGAATTCGGATTCCTCCCCACAAACCAACAATTGTTATCATCTGTCTTTTTGATTCTAGTTATCCTGTTGAGTGTGAAATGGAATCTCATTGTGGTTTTGATTTGCATTTCTGTGATGGTTAATGGTATTGAGTATCATTTCATGTGATTATTGGCTATTTGTATATCTTTGAAGATATGTCCCTTGCTCAGTTCGTTGTTTGTCTTTTTATTACTGAGTTCTTTGTGTATCTTAAATAGTTCTTTGTCAGCTATATGACCTGTAAATATTTTCTCCTGTTCAGTGGGTTGTCTTTTCACTGTGTTGATTGTAATCTCTGAAGAACGTGTTTTTAATTTTGGTGAAGTCCAGTTTGTCAGTTTTTTTTCTTGGTTGGTTGTGTTTTTGGTGTCATATCTAAGAAGTCATTGTGAAACCAAGGTTACTAAGACTTAAGCCTTTGCTTTCTTTTAGGAATTTGCTATTTTTAGTTCTTACATTTAGGTCTTTGATCCATTTTGAGTTAATTTTCTTCTATGGTATGAAGTATGGGTTCAGTTCTATGCTTTTGTATATGGATATTCAGTTGTCCCAGAACTGCTGGTTGAAAAGACTAATCTTTCCTCATCAAATTGTTTTGGAAGCCTTGTTGAAAATCTATTGACCATGTATGTATGGGTTTATTTCTCTCAATTTAATTCCATTGATCTATGCCTATCCTAATGCCCATACCACACTGTCTTGATTATTACAGCTTTCTAATGAGCTTTGAAATCAGCTAAGTGTGACTCCACCACCTTTGTTCTTTTTCAACACCTGTTTTTGTTTTTTCTGGGTCCCTTTAAATTTCCATATGAAATTTAAGATCACCTTATCAATTTCTTCCAAGATGCCAGTGGGGATTTTGATACGCGTTTCTTTGAATCTGTAGATCAGTTTGGGGACTGTCTCTATCTTAAATGTATTGTCTTCTGATATATGTGCTCGTGGAGTATCTTCTCATTTATTTAGGTCTTCTTTAATTTTTTTCAACAGTGTTTTGTAGTTTTTGGAGTGTAAGTTTTACACTTCTTTTAAAAAGTATGTTAAGTATTCTTTTGATGTTATTAAAAACATTGTCTTTTTAACTTTATTTTTGGGTTGATCATTCAAGTGTGTAGAAATACAAATAATTTATGTATATTGATATTTTCCTGTATAATTTCCTTTCCAGGATATCCTAATAAAATGTTAGAAGTGGAGAGAGCATTCTTTTCTTGTTCATGATCTTAGGGAGAAAGCATTCAGTCTTTAACCATTACGTGTAATAATAGGAGTTGTTCATAGATATGTTTTTCAGGTTGAGAAAGTTCCCTCTGTTCCTAGTTTGTTGAATGATTTTATTGTGAATAGGTGTTGAATTTCATCATATACTTTCTCTGAACCTTTTGATATGATCACATGGCTTTTGCTCTAATTGTAAATGGCATTTTGGACCCCAGTGTTCTCACGCTTCTTTGTTTGCGGTAGAGTGGCCACCCTTTCAGCGAGGGCACTGTGGAGGAGGGAATCCCTAGTATCTCCACTGACTTGCCAGGACTTTAGCCTATGCAGATTAGAGCTATGAAAATGAAAAATTTTAGTGGTCTGCCCTTCTAATGCAATACCTACTATTACGTTCTGTTTCTACTCACAGCATTTCTTACTCCAACTTTGTGAGTTTTCCATATGAGATGATTCCTCCAGTTCTCTGCAAACACCAACTGGGTGTCCTACAATTTAGTTCAGCTCTGACACGAACTACCCGGAGTTAGCAGATACTACAGATGAAGGGCTCAGTCCCATCTGCACCCAATTCAGATGCCAATCATAAATAATGGATCCCTAGGTGACCTACACTTCCATCTGACTTGGCTACAAATTAGGGATTCCCATTGCTCTCTCCTCAGGTTTAATTTGCTGTAATGGCTCACTGATCTAAGGGAAATACTTTGCTTACTATTACCAGTTTATTTATGAAGAGTAGAAATAACCAGCCAGATGAAGAGGTTATATAAGGTAAAGTCTCAAAGAGTCTATATAGAGTCTGGGGGTATTTCACACTCCTGGCACTCCAGTGATTTGTTCACTGATGTGAAAGCTAATTAAATCTCATTGTTCAAGAGTTTTTATAGAACTTAATATCCAGTGGCCTCCTGTATTCCCACTTCCTAGAGGTTGAAGGGTAGGGGGAAAATTCCAAATCCCTAATCATCAATCCCATCCTGAGGCTGTCCAGTGACCCCACCCTAAACACTCTGATCGGATTCCACAGGCTTGTTAGGAATAACAAAGGACATTCTTACTCTGGAAGTTCCAGGGACTTTAGGAGCTCTGTGCCAAGAATTAGGGACAAGGACCAAGTATTTTTCTTATTATGCCACAATACCACATAACTTGACTCTGAACTGGGGAAAGAGGGAACCGTCTTCCTGGCAATAACTTTATGAAATGTGGAGTGGAGCTTTTGTCACACAGAGTGTGTTCCTTCCACTGTGCATATTTATCTAGCTTCTACCTAACATTTTCATTTAAGAGCAGCTTTGCAGAATTCCTCTTGACCTCATTCTGTGGAAGTGGAACTTCTATGCAGTGCTTTCTTTGTTTTTGATGAGCATTTATAATAAATGTGATCTAGGTTTTGCTTTTACAAGCATGATTTCCCTTCACTTAACACATTCACATTCTGTTCATTGTTTGCCTAATAATCACAGACTGTTTTATACTGTGGCATATCCCGAGAACCTCGTAGATTTCTGGAGGCCTAGAACTTTCTTGCTTACTGATCAATGCTGTTCAGGGAAATTACCCTTTAGCTTAACCTAATTTTTCTGTTTGACCCATTGCTTCCTTTATTTTGCTTCTTACTGAAATAAAGACTGTTATAGATTATTTAAAATTAACTAGACTTCGAAGGGCACCCTCACTTGTGAAGATCCTAAGAGCTGACTGAAATCCTGGTCTAGTGAAGGTGAAAAAATTTTTTTCCTCATCCCTGACTTAAGTATTTAAATAATAAAGATGGGGAGGTTAGAGTCTATGAAAAAGAGTTGCTTCAGTTAAATTTCCTAGATGTGGGCATAAATTGACTTTATGTCCCTCATACTGTATAGAATATCTCTACATTATTAGCTGGACCCCTGGGGTTATGCAATTTTTAGAAATCAAACCTAGAAATTTTATCTTTTTTTAAAAAAGTATTATTATTATTATTTATTTCAAAATTATTTATCTAAATTCAATGTAGTTAACATCACCCAGTTACCCCATCCTCCTTCTACCCATCTCCCCTCCAGTGACCCTGTTTGTTTCCTGGAGTTCAGCATCACTTATGGTTTAACTCCCTCTTTCATTATCTTATTTGATTTTTCCTTCCCTTCCCTTATGTTCATATGTTTTGTTCCTTAAATTCCACATATGGGTGAAATCATATGGTATTTGTCTTTCTCTGACTGACTGACTTTGCTTAGCATAATACCCTTTAGTTCCATCCATGTCATTGCAAATGGCAAGATTTCATTCTTTTTGATGTCTTTTTTTGAAAAAGAAAAATCTCTGAATTCAAGCTCCCTTTTGTGACGAGTCTGTAGCATTCTATTCTGAGGTACTTTTTACTTTAAAAATGCTTAAAAATGTACTAGACTGCCTTATATATTCCTTTAGGGAGCTAATTGTATTATGAGTGCAAGTTCAGTAGGCCAAATTTTTCCATGGTATTGCCTTTCCAAAGATGATAGGGAATATAAAATATTTTATAAAAATCCAAGATAATCATGGCTTAGTTGCTATACCAACTTTTAAATAATATAAATTATTATCAAATTAAAATATTATGGGTACTTTTTTGTTTTGCTTAAATTTATTATTGCTTATATTTGTTCGGATTATCATGACTTTTCCCTCCTGTTACTGTTACTGTTGAAATGTTACTGTTTTCTAGATTTTTAAAAAGGAGATATATAAATATCATTTTTTTTAGACAAAACTTCAGTGGCTCTGTGAGGAACTAAAAGAGAGAGAAAACCGAGAAAAAAATCTGCGGCACCAGCTGATACTGTGCAGACAACAGCTGAGGAATATGACAGAAAACAAGGAATCTGAGCTCCAGTGTCTCTTTGAACAGATAGAAAGACAAGAGCAGCTTCTGGAAGAAATACACCAGGAGAAAAGAGGTGTGTTAGTTGTTCATACTCTTATTTTTCTTTGTGTTTGTGGAATCCTAGGATTTGAAAGAAAAGCCTATTTCCCTTGTCTCTACTTGGATTATTTCCGAATCCCTTTCCTTTCCTGTCTTTTGTCTCCCTATCTTTCTTCATTTCTGGCTCCAGAAGAGAAGATTGTTCACCCTGAGAATTTTTCCTTCAGCGAGTGCATCTCTCCTGTATAGATAGCACTTTGTTGCCATTTCCAAGTATTAATGTGGTCAGACATTTGTTCTTCCCTGATAAAATGCTGAAGTTTATATTTTACTTCAGGAGAATATTCATTAATTTATTCAATAAATATTTACTCTGTGCCTCTTTTGTCTTGGGCACTATTAAAAGTGCTGAGGATACATTATGGATGAAACAAAAAAAAATCCTCTTATTTAGCTTACATTGTATAGAGTGGAGTGACAGAAAATAAACATAAAGCATAGATAAATTGTTAGTTATTAGAAGGTTATAAGCACAATGGTGAAAACAATAGAGTAAGAGAAGAAGAGTTTGGGAGAGCAGGGGGCAGAGTTTAATATGTTTAATATGTAGGCAGTACTTTAAAAGTTTGATAAGAAGTTTGGAAAAACTGCTTTTCTTTTTGGTTCTACTAGGGATACATCATGATGGGAAGAAGGAAAACAGCATTATGTATGGAAATCCTCTGTGTTTCTTGTGTTGGCCTAGGCCTTTTTGTTATTGGATTGGTGAACTTTATTAATTGAAGAACCAGAAAGAGACTTAATATAGTGTCCCACTAAGAAAAATAAAACATTAATATATAATAGCCCCCTAAATTATTTTTTTTTTTTTTTAGTTTTTCATTTTATTTATCAGGATTATTCCTTCTACAGGTACAGGTTAAAAATTACTGCTGTATGCAGTGATTCTGAGTTTTTTGGGTATCAGGACCACTTTGCATTCATTAACATTTTTGAGAACTCAAAGAGCTTTAATCAAGGTATATCATATGCATTAATATCTACCATGTTAAAAATTAAAACTGAGCATTTAAAAATATTAATTCCTTTGAAATAATAATTATAGACCTATTATATTGTTAACATAAAAATTAAAGACATTTAACTAGTTCCAATATAAAAATATTGATGATGGCTTTGTTTTGCACTTTTGTAAATATCTTTCATTGCTGTCTTAAATGAATACAACTGCAATTTTGTATTTGCTTCTGTATTCCGTTGTTATATTCCATGTCATGTAACCTCTGGAAAGACTGAACTGTGTTTATGAGAACTTGAGTGTGAAAAAGGCAAGTAATATCTTAGTAGTATTAATAAGGGGTCTTGGATGACCCCCAAACCATCCATTGCAAACTGCTGCTATAGTGCAATTGAAAGATGTAAACTGTGCTAGTAGTAAAAGTCAGAGTATGCCCTTAAGTATACATATATGTATATGCATATATATATATATATATATATATATAATTTTTTAAGGACAGTACAATAGAATCTAATTACAGACTTTATAGATAAAACTTTGTATGCTCTCTGTACGTGTTAATAGACTATTTACAAATACTAGATTGCAACCTGGTTTTTCTTTTGGTAAATATTATCAATATTATCACCCAGTAAATTATTTTTTATAGGGATTAATGCAGTAGTATATTATAAATACCTATAACTTTTAGGTGGACAAATCCAAAAGGAAAGAACCAAATATTTGTACACTGAAATAGTTATGTTTTTTTTTTTTTTTTTAAGATTTTATTTATTTGACAGAGAGAGAGATCACAAGTAGGCAGAGAGGGAGAGAGAGAGAGAGGAGGAAGCAGGCTCCCCGCCTAGCAGAGAGCCCGATGCGGGACTCGATCCCAGGACCTTGAGATCATGACCTGAGCTTGAAGGCAGAGGCTTAACCCACTGAGCCACCCAGGCAGCCCTGAAATAATTATGTTTAAATGCCCAGCTTTTTCATAAAAGCCTCAGAAAATAAGTTATAAATGTTATAATTTCTCAATATGATTCTTTTATTTCTATTATGTAAATTTAATAAACATTTATTGCTTGTTTTGTATTCATAGAGCACTTGAATTCCTTTATGTATCTTAAAATCAGTTGTCAGGTTTTTTAAAAGGAATTTGCTAGTTTTTTAATAAGACTGTTAAATGTACATATTTAAGAATGGACTTTCTTGATATTGAGTATTCCTATCCATGAACATGGTATGTCTATACACATATTTAAGTTTTTAACTTTTCTCATGGATATTTTGTACTTTTCAACAGATAGGTCTTGGACATATTTTTCAGATTTATTCCTAATTTTTTTCTGATTTATGATGTTACATTAAATGACATTTTAAAACTTGAATTTCCAACATTCTTTTCTACTATATAGAAATACAATTGATTTTTTTTGTGTGTGTGTGCATTAACTTAATGTTCTTTAATTGTGGTAGCTCATTTATTACTTGTAGCAGTTGTTATTGTTATCACTGTTTTTGATTTCTTAACGCTTAGGGTTTTCTTTGTACATAATCATCACCTATAAATAAGGACAGTTTTTGCTTCTCCTGGTGAGTTGTTTTCTTTTTCCTTTCTTTTTCGTTCCTTTACTTTTCCTTTTCCCTTCCCTTCCTTTCCCTGTCCTGTACTTTCTCCTTTCCTGTCCTGTCCTTTCTCCTGTCCTTTCCTTTCTCTTATCCCTTCTCCTCTCCCTTCTTTCCCTTTTCCTTTCCTTTCCTTTCTTTCTTCTCTCTTTTCCTTTCCTTTCCACTGAATGGGACCTTCAGTACATATTAAACCAACCGTATATTCCTGGGATCAACTATACTTTGTCAAATTGTATTTTCCCATTTATATATGGCTGGATTCAATTTATTAACAGTTAAGATTTTTTTGCATCTGTGTTCATGAGGAATATTGTTCTGTAGCTTCTTTTCTTGTAATGTCTTTATCTGATTTGAATGTTAATATAACAGTGACCTCTTAAAATAAGTTGTGTTTTCCTATTACATTTAGAAACATTTGTATATAGTATGTATTATTATTATTTTTAAATGCATGATAGAATTCATTAGTGAAGCCTCCTGGGCCCGCAGTTTCCATTTGGGTAAGGCTTTAAATTTCCAACTCAAATTCTTTAATAGCTATAAGGCTATTCAGAATTTCTTCTTCTTGAGTCAGTTTTATTAATGTGTACCTTTCAACATATTTCCTCATTTTATGTAAATTGTCAAATTTGTTGGCTTAAAATTTCTTATGCTATCCCCTTTTAAATTCTTTTAATTTCTGTAAGATCTGTACTGATGCTTACTATTATATTCCTGATTTGGTAATTTTCTTTTATCCTTTATAAGTCTTGCTGAGGGTTTTAATTTTACTAATATTTTCAAAGAAGCAACTTTGAATTTAATTTTTTCTATTTGTCTTTTTAATGTTGACCTCTACTTTTATTTTTAATTTCTCATCTTTTACTTACTTTATGTATCATTTGCTTTTTTCTCTGGATTCTTAAGTCACAAGCCTTATTTTAATACCTTTTTTTCTTAATGTTGTTGTTAAAGTTCTAAATTTCCATCTTAGTGATACTTGAAATGTATTCCATAAATGTTTCAATGTCATGTTTTCATTATCATTTAGTTTAAACTAGAAAATATTTCCCCTATGATTTCTTCTTTGACCTATGGGGGTTTTTAGAAGTATACTACTTAGTTTCCAATTATGTGAAGCGTTTCCTGCATATTTTATTACTGATTTCTAACTTAATACCCTGTGGTCTTAGAATATGCTCTCTGTAATTTTGATTCTTTGAAATCTTCCAGGACTTGTTTTATGGTCCCAAATGTGGACTGTCCTAGTCAATTTTCCATGTGTACTTAAAAGAAAGTTATGTTCTGCATTTATTGTGAAATATTTTATAATTATCAGTTGTGTCAAACTGTTTCATAATGTTCTCTGTCCCTGGTGATTTCTGTATCCCTACTGATTTTGTCTACCTCTATCAATAACAGATAGAGAATAGCTAAAATATCCAGCTATTTACTTTGATTGTATATATGTGTGTCTTTTTTTTGTTGTTGTTTCATGTATTTTGAGGCTGTTATTAGATCTATTTTAGTTAGTATTGATTGTGTAATCAATTGCCTATTGTAATAGTCTCAATAAAAGCAATGGAAGGGAGGTGTTAGTAGTGGCAACAAATGCAGAAGGTATTATGGAGGAATTGGTGTAAGATGGAGCAGTGTAGGTGATGGAACCCATATAGGAGATTATAAGGTCTCAGTGGTTTTGCCATTGGGAGAAATAAGAAAGTAGGGAAGTAGGGGCTGATTTTGGTGACAGAGAAAGAGGGATCTTATTTTTTACACCTATTCCTTAAAGTCATAAATGAAAAAAAGTTTTGGAAAGAATCAAACTATTGTTAACAAAGAAATGATATGGTACTCTCTTGCCTTATGTATATAAGATGTATTAAGTGCTGTCTGTGATTCAGAAATTGTGTGGACTTAATATGAATAATGAAGATGAAGCAAAGGCTGTTGCAGTTGGAGACATATAAATATATTTATTAGGAGGTAGGGTGAAATACATATGTTACTAGAAATACAAGTAGCATGTTCTGGTGAAAATGGGAGTACTGATTACTTTGGTAGAGGCCCATATGGGGAAGTTTTTTGTTAGGACATATCCTTTGATTTAGATCTTGAGGAATGTAGCAGGATTTCTATAAGAAACAGAGGAGGAAGAAAGATTCTTTGCAGGATTTATCTGCATAGTGATCTCTTCTTGGGTATTTTAGCATTTGTTTACAATAGTATATACATAGGAGAGGTGACAGCCTGCAGGTTTGATGATTAAATTTAGGTATTTCTGAAACATCAAAATGAATTATAGAGATTTATATTTGATTCCCTTCAGTGTCTTAGAAACTTACCTGTTAGATAGAACAAGGTCAACCTATTTATAAGAGAAGTATTACAGAGAAACTTTGTATTCATTGCAGTTGCCTTTCTCTGCATTAATATTTTTAGTTTGATTTAATGTCATATTGACTAACGTGTGCCGTGTTAACTGAAACCCATGTACAAGAAGTTTATTGGTGAGTGCTGCCAGATTTGTTTATCTGAATTTTCTATGCTTCCTGGGCTTCTTTAGGCCTGTAGGTTTGGCCTGGAGTGTTCAAAAAGGAGAGGAACTCTAATGAGAAGGTAATGTCATGGCCCCCTTAGAAGTTCGGTAATTATTGACTAAAAATTCATTAGTGTTATGAATGGTAACAAAGATCAGAGTAGAGAGATGTAAACTGCAGTTGGGAGTTAGGAATATTTTCACTTGTGTAGGTAGTTATTTTTAATAATTTCTTAAGAAAGTAACTGCTGTCTACCTTTTTAATATTCTAGTAAGCCACTGCTCCTGTATGTGCCAGTATTTCTCTGTAAAAATACTTTGAAACTATGAGATTTACTAAAAACTAACATTCATGTGGAAGTTGAAAGAATTCCTTTTTTTCAAAGAGCTTCAGAAGGAGGGGCATTTGTATAGGACAATTTCAATTCATTCTCGCTATATGAAATGCTAATGATGAACAAATATAGCAGACAATTTTCTTTTCTTTTTTTAATTTTTTTTAAAGATTTTATTCATTTGACAGACAGAGATCACAAGTAGGCAGAACAGAGATCACAAGTAGGCAGAGAGGCAGGCAGAGAGAGGGAGGAAGAAGGCTCCCCGCTAAGCAGAGAGCCCTATGCGGGGCTCGATCCCAGGACCCTGGGATCATGACCCGAGCTGAAGGCAGAGGCTTTAACCCACTGAGCCACCCAGGCACCCCATCTTTTTTTTTTTAATTTCATAAAAATTAACATATAATGTATAATTAGCCCCAGGGGTACAGGTCTGTGAATCGTCAGGCTTATACACTTCACAGCACTCACCATAGCACATGCCCTCCCCAGTGTCCATAGCCCAACCACTCTCTCCCTACCCTCCCTTCCCCCAGCAACCCTCAGTTTGTTTTGTGAGATTAAGAGTCTCTTATGGTTCGTCTCCCTCCCAATCACATCTTGTTTCATTTTTTTCCTTCCCTACCCCCCAAGCCCCCCACATTGCCTCTCAAATTCCTCATATCAGGGAGATCATATGATAATTGTCTTTCTCTGGTTGACTTCTTTCGCTCAGCATAATACCCTCTAGTTCCGTCCAAGTCATTGCAAATGGCAAGATTTCATTTCTTTTGATGGCTGCATAGTATTCCATTGTATATATATACCACATCTTCTTTATCCATTCATCTGTTGATGGACATCTAGGTTCTTTCCATAGTTTGGCTACTGTGGACATTGCTGCTAGAAACATTTGGGTGCATGTGCCCCTTCGGATCACTACATTTGTATCTTTAGGGTAAATACCCAGTAGTGCAATTGCTGGGTCATAGAGTAGCTCTATTTTCAACTTTTTGAGGAACCTCCATGCTGTTTTCCAGAGTGGCTGCACTAGCTTGCATTCCCACCAACAGTGTAGGAGGATTCTCCTTTCTCTGCAATAATTTTCTTAATATAGTTTTTCTTAAGCTGAAATTATGAAGTTTTAGTTAAACAAGGCACCTGTCTTACTTTCCAGGCACTCTGTGATTGTGGCTGTTACTATTTAGTGTGCGTAGTTTTTCTTCTTTGAGTAATTAGAAATTGACATGGTCTCTGAAATTCCTTTCCCTTAAAGATGAAATTTGATTTTTCTTACCCAGTTTCTAGTTTTGAGTAAGTGTTATATTCATTTGCCTTTGTTGGATTAGGTGGACTACTCCCCAAACCCTACTACCCTGATACTGTGATAGGTACAATGCCTAGAAAGATAGTAATTCTCAGGAACATACACTCTAGATTCAGGTTTCCCTAATCTCTCTCTTTCTGTCGTATCACTTACTGGGAATGTAGATGCAAGGATGAAATAGGCCATTGTCAGGGCCTCTTTGTTAGGGAGTTACCTTTTCTAAATAAAAGGGAAAATACTAAGAGGATATGGAAAAGGGAAATAGTTCTTCAGCCACTTCAGAAGGTAATATTTTCTGCAGCAGAAGAGTAATTGCTCAGATGGTTTCATTGTTTTTTGTTAGGAACCATGCCTTCGCCAAGAAGTAAGCAGTAGAGAAAAGGTGCATCAAAAAAACCGCAACCAAACAAAAAACCCAAAAAACAATGTACTCTATGTAACTGGAATAAACTCTGCATAACCAAAAGGCAAATCAGCAAATGTTTGGCAGAAGTTAAGTAATTTAATCAGAGTGGTTTACATTTTGTTTATGGCACTCTGGGATTAGGTAACAGTATTTGTCTTTCCTAATATTTTAGTTATGTATTACATTTTACAGTGGAGGTATTTAAACCATTTATATTTTTATTCATTTTGTGATAATATTTTCTAAGAGCCTCCCGATTCACTTAGGGGTGCTATAACATTGTTAGTGGTAATTCTAGCCCCTTTTGTACTATAATTTGAGTTAGCTCTCTAGTATAATATCTGGAAAAAATTTAAAAATACCTGAATACCAAAAGAGTGGGTATTAAAACTATGTGTATATGTAAAATAGTTTCAGTTCTTAATAGTAAAACAAATTTAGCTTTTAGATGATAACTTCCTATTTGCTATTGATGATAAACAAACACGATTATAAATGTTGAGTAGAAGGATCCAAGAATGGGAGAGGTTGAACAGGTGAAAGAAGGATTAATTGGTATAGCAGGATCCCAGGAGGTAGGAGAATGGATGGGGTCAAAAGTAACAGTGGAAAAATGAATCTTGGACAGAATAAGGCAAAAAGTTTTGGCTTTTCCTCCTTACCTTTTTAGCTCTTTTAATACGCTACTGTTTTTGGCAGTTCCACTTACCACAATAATTTATGTAGTGATTCCTTTATTTTGACTGTTTCTCAACATCTGTGATTGGTTTGAATTGATCTTTGCCTTGTATATGCTCAATACCTGCTTGGAGAAAAGGACGGACGGAATGAGAGGTAGCTACTGGATTTGCCGTGTAAGTCTGAGAGACCTGTTTTAGTAGAAGCCTTGTGCATTTTAAGCCAGATTATAAAGTGTTTCTCATGACTGTTTTTTTGTAAGCTGCTTCCCAAGGTTAACACTTGTCATGTGAAGGATAGCCAAGGCATAGAGCCAACTTAGTGATGAAGCTTGTATACTATACCCTCATTGTTCTGGCTTTATAGAATGTCTCTGAAGATGAGTATTTTACTCTATAATAGAGATATGACTCAGTTTTTTTCATTGTTCTTAAAATTGGTGTGCTGTTCAAGGCACTGACTCTAAATACACTCTGCATTTTCATAGGTTCTCATTTACTGGGTTTGTCTCTACCCATGGTGCTCTCAACTTTTAAAAAGTGTTTCTTTTGGTTTCACTGTTCCTAGAGTTCTGAGAAAGTCCTTTCAGCTGATATCTGTGTTTTTTTCCTTGCTCTTTGTCTGAATCTCTGTACCAGTTCTGCAGTTGGTGGATGGGTGAACAGAGGATAATTTCTTAGAATTCATTGTGGGACAGAAATAAGGGAGGGACTTGGAGACTAAAGCGTCTTTCCTTTGCTAGTCATGGGGTTGCATGGTTTCTATTTCGTATGTGACATTTTTTATTTATTGCTTTTGTTTTCCCACCCCTCACACATTCATCTATTACTTATTTCTACGTCACTTCAAGCCTTTTTTTTTGTTGTTGTTCTATTTGTAAGGGTATTTGACAATCATGGCATTTACATAAATACTAGTCATTGTTGTCTAGTCTAACACAAGGAGAACCATTTTTTTTTCTATTTCATATTGAAGTATAATTAAATGTTTTAAATTAATTTAGGGGGTTATCTCGAAGTATAATACAATTTATTCATTTGCTGTTTAGGACTTGACTTTACATTGTCACCAGTTCAGAAGTTCAGTGATGTTGATTATTAGAGATAATGAAATACTATTTGATTGATTGAGGAAATTATTTGAACTCCTTAAACTATCATTTTGTTTGATATGAAATTACATCTTCTCTCTTTTATTTTCAGGCTTTCTTCATAGTTATTTTCAAAAACCATTTAAGAAATACTAATTTTTTAAAAAAAATTATGTCCACTATTTGAGTCAAACTAGAATTTTGTTTTAATCTCCATCTCTGTTTTTGCTTGTGTTTCATTAAGAAAATTTTATTTCTTTTTTAAAATCATTTTATTTCTCATATGTTTTTTGTGTTTTATGTTATGATTTGAAATCCAGGTAGGTCAAGGGAGATTGAAATTGTTTGTTGAGTTTTTCTAGGACCAGAATTAAATAAATAAATGATATGCCTGGAGCTCCTGATACACAGATCTGTGTAGGCATCAACTGCAATTAAGTATGAAATCAACATTCACATTGTTAGTAAATTGGCAATAGAAAGTTTGGCTAATTATTTTTATTTAGCCATAAATACCTCTGCCCACCTGCTTCTGTACATGATGAGCCTAATTTTTATACTCTTATTGACTAAACTTAATTTTAGAGACAAACATTTTCAGTATCTCCAGTAATATGCTTAGTTGGTAACAGTTAAGTATTGACTGGATGGAGAGTTCAGATATTTAAAGTTTACATTTTTCCCCTTCTAAATTATTGTGTGTGTGTGTGTGTGTGTGTGTGTGTGTGTGTGTGTTCTGGATTATATTTTGGAAAATCCACAGATGTTAAATATATGGACTTAGATTTTCTTATTTAATCCTCTAATGGATTATCTACATTATTTTCTGCTATTTCGTAGTACAACAAAGCTGGTCTACTTGAATCTAAATCATGAGCATACTCAGGGAGAAGAGTAAGTTAGAGGTACATGTGCTAAAATAGATTTGAATGAGTTCTTAAGTCAGTAAATAGCTTTATTAAATTCAAAGCATATCCTTACTGTGCGTTCTTCTAAGTATTATATCTTCTAAGTATTATATCTTTTGTATTTTATTGCATACATAATAGTTATCAATTGTGGCAGGCAGAATAATAAAAGCGCACCTCTTTCAAAGATGTCCACCTCCTAATTTCCAGAACCTGTCAATATCTTACATTCTATAGCAAAAGAGATTTTGTGGTTGTGGTAAATTAAGGGTTTTGAGAAGGGAAGAGTATCCCAGATTTTCTGTTGGGCTCAATGTAATCATAAGAGTTCTTGAGAGTGAAAGAGGAAGCAGAAGAGGAAGTCAGTATGATTCAATGGTAGAAAGACTCAATTTACTGTTGATGGCCTTAAAGATGAAGGAGGAGGACTATAAGCCAAGAACTATGGGTGGCTTCTAAGAAGCTGGAAAAGGCAAGGAAATGGATTGTCTTGGAGCATCCACCGAAGCCACTGCAAAGGAATGCACCTTTGCTGACAGGATTTTAATCCAGTGTGACCCATATCAGTTTCCTCATCTACAGTATAATATAATGGATTTGCATTGTTTTAAGGCCCTAAATTTACTTTAATTTTTTACAGGATACATGGTAAACTAATACATTGATAAAACTATGAAATTAGAGATTTGTGATAGTTTCTCTGACACTTGATTCATGGCATATCAAGTAATTCTCAAGTCTGCTTGAAACTCTTGGGGTACATGTGTCCATCTTTGGATGATTGTCAAAAAGTTAGGAATATACATATATTACTTTCAGTCTACTAAAATTAACTTTGAAATGCACTGAGGCAGTTCTTAAAATGTGTGAAATTTGGCATTTTCAAGATGAATGTAATTTCCTTATACCTGTCTATACATATTGGTCCTCTTCACTTAAATATAGCAAGAAAATTCAAAGAAATTACATTAAGTTGTGGATGAACATGAAATATAGATATTTATTGGCTTTGAGGCCATTGTTCATTTATAGGCCTTCCCACCTTTACATTTTATTGTTCTTCCACTTTGGGTTAAAGTATAGTATAACATGTACATAGAAGGAAATTAAAAAATAAAATCATAAGGCAAAAATAGGGAGCAGAGAAACCATGTCCCTGGTACCTGATGGAGTTATTGTACTTTATTACTTAATTTACTTCTGAGTTTTCTGACATCTAAGAGGGATATTTGTTGGGTCACAAGGTTCTTATCATCCTAGTTAAAGGGGGCATGGAAACTCTTATGAGAAACAAATTTATCCTGGAAACTGAATTCAAGAGGACTATATGATATTCATCTTTCTCTAAGCAACTTAACAATGTCTCCAGTTATTGTTTAGATAGTAATAAGAGCTAACATGTATTGTTGTGTGTAATATACCAAGTGCTATAAGCAGTTTTTTATTTCATTAATCCCCAAGTAGTATTATCACTCAGATTTCAAAAAACAACAAATGGGGGTTCACTTCTTTGTAGAAATTCTACAAAATGACTAGGGATATGTTATGATTTTTGCAGTCCCCAGGCACTTAACTTTCAGGCCCTGTCCTCCATGAAATAATGAAATTTTTGGTTATGGTGATATGAAGATGATTGATTATAATCCAGGCTGGGTTTATTATTATATATTAATTATTATATTCATGCTTTCTTCTAGTTTTATCACGAATACATTTTCGTTGGCCAAAGACACTGTGCGTACTGTGCCTAGTGGAGAAGTTGGCCTCAGAAGAATACAGGCTGTGCTACATACTGTATGGGAGATCTCACTTTATGGAGTAGAGGGTGAGGGCAGGATTTCCTTAGAATATGACACATATGGGGATCCTAAGTCTGAGCAAGCATTAGTCAGGTCCAGAACGGTTGGCCGTGTTGTCCCAGCAGAGGGAACAGTGTTTGTGAAGGGCCGAAGTGGGAAGGAGCTTGGCTGGAGCATACTGACATAAGGAGATTGAAGTGCAGGCACTGACCTACTGCTTTGCAGATGGTAGACTTACTGAAATTTCCTCTGTCCCAACAGTGGACTCAGTGTTCAGATAACTGGTATACTTTGGGTAGATAAAACTTCAATTTATCCTTGAATTCTTGACTACGTATTTGAAGTTTGATTATTCTTTATTGTTAGGTAAGTTGGGATCCACAATGCTTTAGATACCAGATGGGGTTGCACAGAATAAACATATGCATGTCATGGAATTTAAAATGGAAATATTTTTAAATAGAGGCTGCCAACATATTGTATATAAAGCCTGTATTGCCTTATAGCTCTGTAATTTGAAACTCCAAGGAAAATTTTCTTATTTTATTAATTTGAAAGATTTCCTGAGAGCATTGAAAACCTATTATGACACTTGTGATCTGAAAGAAAGTTTACTTTCTCCCATTTCCTTGAACTCAGCAACTAGTGACTTTACATAGTTTTCCTTGGTTGTGTCTTGTCAATCTACTCCTCTCTCTACTTAGATGCCCTCTATCTTATTTAGCTCTGTATTACTTCATCTTCAAGGATTGCAGAAGCTTCTTATTTGCAAGATCTTCTTAAACTTTAGTCTACTTCACTGGTCTTCACCTATGAGCCTGCCAGAGCTCCCAAGACTGATGACTTTCCCAAAGCAGACACACTCCAGTGGTTGTGTTCAAGTTCACACCATTCCCTGGGCCCAAGCCATCCTTCATCCATTTCTCTATTTAATAAAGCATTTGGTAAGGATGACATCGTTTAGAAATAACCTTGAATGTGCTCAGAGTAATACAAAAAAGTAAATCATTCTCAAGCTTTGGTTTTGTGTTTTTATAATAAATTACTTGCAACACACCCCACTATTGACCACCATTCAATAGTGTTTGATTGGAGAAAACACACACATGTGTGTGCACATACCACTCCTCTTCTAATCAGTTCTGCCAAATGAATCCTCGCTAAACACAGCTTTGAGCATGAGATCCTCAGCTCAGAAACCATCAGTGGCTTTCTCAAAAACTGCTGAACAAATAAAGTTCGAACTCTTACAGGAGTCTACCATTTTACCCTCTTCTTATGAATACCCTGCTCGTGTTATTATCTTGATAGCAAACATTTTTCCTTTTGCCACTCCATTACTATTAAAACTTTCGCGTACCATTACATGACATTTGACATTTGACACAGCTTTTTATTCTGGATATCTACATGTGTATTTTTTTATATTAAGTTTTAATCTCATTTATAGACCCTTGTCTTTTCACTGCACCTTGTACCAGTTTTTATATTTAAACAGGAAATAAACATAGTTATTGGACATTTGGGTAGGTGTGCAGATGGCTGGATGGATGGCTGGATGGACATATAAGTGGATAGCACAGATCTAGCCTCCTACCTCTTTATCCCATTTATTATGGCATCATCATAAGAAATCATACCCCCTAACAATATATACTATAGATACTTAGGTCTGTTTTACCAATCAGAAAGGAAACAAACATCAATATAGATTTATTCTTACATCTGCTTCAGGATACAGGAACAAACATGAGGCATTAGACAATAACCCAGAATTGCCCCCAAACTATGCTGATGATGTCCTTTATTAGCTTAGCTGTCTTCACTAAATCTTTTGAAATTAGGATAATTGGCAATAAGAGAATCCTCCTCCCATCTCCCTAATAGTATTTGGAAAGACTGTGATATACATGTTCTCCTTTATAAATTTAATGACAGTTCACATCAGCCATGAGCAATTGCAGATTTGATTTCCTACTGAGACTACTGAACTGTACTCTAGTATTTAAAATTCATTTCTTAATGATGTCACACTTTGAAAAGATTCCTCATCACAGTCTCTTTCCTGCAGGTGACGTTAGATCTCCATGTTCACCTGTTCACTCTCAACATAGTTGAGATCGTCTTTAGGGGAATGGAGGAAACTATTTTTCAAGGGCTTGCTGTATTCAGGTTTTTATATGTATTTCCTCATTTAACCCTTAAAATGACCCTGTGAGATTATGGATCCCATTTTAGAGTCAGGCAGCTGAGTCTGGGATGCAAAGAAGGGTAGGTTTTCTTCTCACAAGGTGGAACAGTGAATTATAGATGGGAAAGGTCTTTGTGAAACTCCGTTACGTGTTTCTACTACCATATCACTTATCAGAATGAACCAGCGCCATTCAGTCAAGCTCAGGAGGCCTTGTAAGTTGGAAACAACCCGTCCTTCCCCATTGCGTTGGGCTCTTTTCTCTAAAGTTGTAAAGAGATCAAGTTTCTGTTAAGAATGTTAGAAATAAAATTGCTCTGTCAAAATCTCCAAGTCTTTTTGGCTACTAGTTTAATTGTTAATTAATGAAGCTAATTCTAATTTTATGGTACTGGACCTTTCTCTTCCATAAACAAGACACTAATATCAAACATTTTCTTATGTGTGCCACTACCATGAATGTGATACCTACTTCCTAATCAGTTACCTAAGACCACATCTTTCTGTTGTGGTTTTAAAATTCAGAGTGATTAAAGGGCACGATAGTTTTCAGAGCAACCAATTAGTTTTCATCTCCATGTACTTCCATTCCATGGGACAAGTGTTTCCAAGAACTCCTCTGACTTCTGTTTTTATGGTCATGAGAAATTTGGCTCTCTTCAAAGCTGTTAGAGTTCACTGGAGTCAGGACAGGTGTCTATGATCTACAGTTTCCTACTCCCTACCTCCCCCCCCCCCCCCGCCTTATAATGCAGTCCTATTAGCCAGCCACTAGAACCTCAGCTGAGTCTGGCAGTGTTTTAGCAATTGCCCTCAGGTTCACAGCTCTCTCTACCTTCTCTGTTCTGAATGGAGAATGACTCAACATAGCTTAACAAAGGAACACTTTCATCTTGAGAAAAGAGATACAAACTGCAGCTGGAAGGATTTAGCTAAGATGTAAGAATACTTTGAAACTAGGAGGTTCCTAGAACTAAAATATCTATGGCAGTTGGAAGGACTCCTTTCCTCAAAGATCTTCAGAGGGAGAAGACATCTGTGTAGCATGACTTAGTTGCAATGAAATGCTAATGATTATGAGCAAATCTAGGAGTTAATTTTCCTACTCTTCTTTAACTGAAATTGTGAACTCTTTTAAAGAAGGGACTGCTCTTGCTTTCCAAGCACTTTTTGGCTCTAGTTATTTAATATGAACACTCTGCAGAGGTATGTATCTAAGTAACACAGTATCTTGTACCTCCACATCAGTGAAGTCTCTGGTGGGTTTTCTTTAGTATTTGTATCTTTGCTCATGGTGAGCTTAGAAAGTTTTTTAGGACAGCATAGGGAAGAGAAAATGGCTGCTATGTGTAATACAACTTTGGAGGTACTCTCTAAACATATAAATTCTTATAATTATTAAATATATTATTAAAATATTAATATATATTTATTAATGTTTATTAATAAAATATATTATTATTAAATTTTAAAAAATATTAAATATGTTATGTTAATTAGAATGGGGTTCATGAAGGGAAAAGAGGCAAATGCAATTTCAGTGAAATGCCCGATTTCCAAACAAACGTTCTTCATGTAAAAGTTGTTCTGACAAACGGCTAAAAGAGGCAAAATATAACTAGTTAGTATTTGACTACATTATTTAGAAATCAAAGTAAAAATTCTAGCCTACTGTACTTGTATATTGTTTTGCAGTATTCATATCTGCACATATGTTTATTCTAATTTTCTATTTCAGTCTAAGAATCATCACTTTTTTGTCCTTTAAATCCAAGCATAGAAATAATCTAATCAACTATTAAGAGAGAATAAAAAAATCTTTGATTTAAATACCTTAAAAATAAGAGTTAATAAGAATTTGAGAAGTCTTCCTACCCTTTTGGTTTGATTTCCGTTCTTGTCCTTTTTACAAAATTTAGTAGACATGTAGACCTGTACTCTTTTTCCTCTTTTTTTTTTTTTTTAATCTGTGGAACAAACATTTGAAATGTACTTTCTGGCAGAGGGTTGCTTTAGGATTTGTTCTCTCTGACTTTGTGTCGCCGGCTCAGACATCTGCAAGGCGCTGGCATGGAGATGTGTATTTCCTCCCAAGGCTTCAGCATGCAAAGATTTTTTATGGATTGATTTTTTTTTTAACTTTACTCTAAATTGATCTTTATTCCATGTTAAACTGATATACCCTACTATTTACGTTCTTTACCATCTCCCACCCCCACATCACATTAGAAACTCATTTTTGTGTAAGTCTTGCTGTAAGGTCCGTGTTAGCCAAGACTTAAATGTTGTCGGGCCTCAGCTGTACAACGCCATGTAAACCAATCTGTCCTCTGTCATGATGGTATCATAACGGTCCTTCAGTCTCCACGCCTCCATAACCCTGTCCAGGTGACAAAGCATCTTATTACTCTTCCACAGTTCGAGCTCCATCTAAATTTCTAGTTTATTTTTCATTTGCAAATTTATCTATTTATTTATTTTTTGCCATCTTCCTTCAGATCAGTTTTCCTCCAGGAGC
This sequence comes from Lontra canadensis, assembly GCF_010015895.1. Taxonomy (NCBI): domain Eukaryota; kingdom Metazoa; phylum Chordata; class Mammalia; order Carnivora; family Mustelidae; genus Lontra; species Lontra canadensis. The sequence goes on along the minus strand of NW_022631058.1, from coordinate 1,978,863 downwards.
ACCTTGAAAGGCCTCCCTCCTTTTACATTTCTGGTTCTTGAATATTTTACTTACCTTTTCAGCATCTCAATTCTGCAGTCCATTTTGTAACAAATTGGAATTTAGTCACTAACTATGCTTACCTTTTTTTTTCTCCTTCTCTTTGAAATATCCATTTATTCTTTTTATTACCTGGGTAGAAGTATTAAATGAGATTCATTGCTGTATAATGCACATTTGGCTGTATAGTTCATATTTTTCTCCTTCAGTTCAATTCATGCTAATGGAAGTACTTGTCTTGCCCAGGCAAGCCATAAGAAAGCCAAAAGTGCCTTATTTTCAGTGACTGCCTATTAGTGTCTTTGGAGTATATAGTGTTCCATTGTGTTCCATATGTGACAGAGACATACTCTTTACTTCACAGAATTTAAAATTCTAATTCAGATGAGGATTTACACAAACATTTATATAGAAAGCTATGAAAAGGATTATATAGTTGTGGGTGTATGGTCTACAGGAAAGAGTTGTTGATGGAGTGACTCTGGTTGGTTCTAAAGTTATTTGTGTTTTTTTTTTTTTTTTCACGTAGGCTTGTTGCCTCCAAGGAAACAGCCACTGAAAGGATGATTCTTTCTGTCTTCTCTGACCATGAAATGCTATAAATGCCCTGAGGAAATATAAACTGTAGATTACTGTAACATTCATAAAGAGAAGTTTGTCTTTGCGATTTTTGTTACTAGGAAGTTTCCCTGCTAGTCAGGTGTTGTTAGTACTTGTTGCTTGGCTAAACCAGACATATCATAGCTGTTATGGTAATAGAGACCTATCTGTTGGCTTCTTTGCGACAAGTAAGGCTTTGGAAGATTTGGAGATTGGGAAGGAAAAGGGGAGACATGTGCCAATTACATACAAAAAGGTTCTTACAGGTTTTTATTGTTATGCATAGTACCTTATACTACTTCTTCCCTTTTCTTATTCCTGGTGAAGTAACAGAATAAGTAAATGATTAGGGCATTTATTGGAAAAGAGTTATTTTGGGGAGGATAATAGTTTTTTTAGATCTCATCTCCCTCATTTGTAATTTTTGAAGATCTCTAAATGTAGCTGAAAAATACCAGTGTCTGATTATTCCATGTAACTTAATTAACTGGAATTAATACCATTTAAAAGTTCCATTTTTTAAAATGATGCATATTTTTTCCAAAAGAAGGCTTTCCTCATCTTTTGATTTTTATTTTGATTGTGAATTATAATATCTTCTGGTCAATATGAACTTTCTCTCATACAAAATTCCAGCATATAGGGGCACCTAGGTGGCTCAGTCAATTAAGTGTCCACCGTCAGCTCAGGTCATGATCCCAGGGTCCTGGGATGGAGCCTTGTGCTGGGTTCCCATAGAGCCTGCTTCTCCCTTTCCCTCGGCCCCACCACTCCCCTCCCCCATCCTGGTGCATGTTCTCTCTCTCTCTCTCATAGATAAATACAAATGTTTTTAAGAAAAATTCCAGCATGTTATAATTCTTGGATTTATAGAAATTTTCCTCCTTGTATATTCAGTTTTTGTCAATTGTGGGTCATTCATTTTGGGGTAATTCGAATAAAAGGGAACTTGTGTTCTGGAATAGGTACTAGTAGAAATAAAGGAACAAATTTTCTGCATAAAAGGCCTTGGGAAAATTAGAATGAAAGAGAGCATACTGGAAATTAAGAATTAGATTCCAGTAGTTGATAGGAAAAAAAAAAAAAAAAGAATAAATAAACAAAGCACCTTTGGTGTCCAAGAGAGGCATTTAGAGGTAGAACTTAATAATAGGCAGCTTGGTTTTTCTTGTTCTTCATGGCAACATATAGTAAATATTTGTTGAGTGAAGTAATGGGTGAATGAACAGTGGAACAAATAACTAGAGTGTGTAGTCTAGAGTAAATAATCAGAAAGTATTAATTGCATGGGAACCAAAAAAGGAATTAAGCCTCTCATTGGATCTTTTTCTAACAGAAAGGGTTGAAACAAACTTTTATAAGCATTTTATTAAAATTCAGCTGTGTCTGATGACATATGGAAATCGGTAGTAAGTTCTTACTGTCCTCAAACCTGAAAGTGCGTATCATTTAATATCTTTTTTATTATGCATCTTTATTACTAATGTGAAAATAAAATAATTTAAAGACTTCTATAGGCTAATTCCCAGACTTTTACCTTTTCTTTTTTCATAATCTTGAATTTCACAAATAAGATCTTGTCGTCTCTGGGTTTGTTTTGAGAACTTATCAGTGGTTAGAGTTGATGATAATTGAATTAATTTACTTGAAATTATTCCAAATTGGTGTTTTTATAATATATGTATGTTGATGAATTATTAAGTATTAGTTTTTAAATGATAATGAACTACTCAAGGGCCAAGATAATTTTATTCGATGTCATGTCTTTTATCACATAACACACAACAAATGTTGCGTGGATAGATGAATGATCAGTCATCTTTCGCAAAGGTAGAAGTTGACTGCAGGTCCAGTAGTACCAAGCAAGCAACAGTGTTACTAAGTAGTACCCTCTTGAATTGTAAGTACATGGTTCCTGAGACTTAGAGGTTAGGAGGAGATATAGCCAATTATTTGATATCCACAACACACCACAGAACAAATCACAGTACTCTGTTTCTATAAAACTTGCTTGCCTTGTTAGGGTCCCCAGTTATTACGTGAAGATAACTCTTTCTGTTTTAATTGTTCTGTTTCTAGAAGCCCATCTTCAAACTTTCTGGGTTCTGTGTTATGATGGATGATTATGTTCCATTCTGTGTAAGATACTATTTGGTAAAACTTCCCAGAACACTGTAAGATTTCAGCAATAGCTTCTAGTTTAGCTCTTCATCTGTTCTCAAGTGACCTGGCAATCTTGCCCTTCTCTCTGAAGTGGGCTTTGTATGGTCTCCCATTGCCTCAGCCAATTAAGACCTTAAAATTAGGCTTTGAGGAACCGTGCTCATGCTTCCAGACACATAATAGCACCACTTTTCATTGAAGGAGATGAGAAGTGTTTAAGTTTGGCCAATGAACAAAGCGAGGATAAAAACAAGTGCTAAAATCACAATTAGCCCTGAATATTTTAATGCAATAAGGGTATCAGTTTTTGGACACTATTCCACCATTATGCTAGATTTCCCTCCATAATTTATGGTTCAAAGTTTTGCGCTTCTTATAGAGATAATTATGTAGTAAGGCATTTGGAAAAGGGTACTACACCCTTATTTTTGAGGCAAATAGCTTTGCTACCCTAGATTTAAGCCTGGATTAAACATTCCTGTTGCTTCAAGCCTGAATAAGATTCTAGAATGTAAGTTCTTCAAAGGATCTTTCTTTGACTTGGGTGGGAGAGATGAGATGCTTGACATTGAGCTATGATAATTTTTATGGATTTCTTATATATATATATAAGTTTATATTTTCAGATAATGAATGTTTTATTTTGTAATTATAGTAGTTTGACTCATTTTTCCTTTAAAGATTCTGGCATTTTGTATTGAGTAGTTACTGTCTTTTGCTTACTGTATCATTCTAGATTGGCAATATCCTCTCTAATGGTTAAAAGGAATAGTGATTGCTCTGTTGACAAATGAGAGAAGTTCTCTCTCTCTCTCTCTTTGCTTATTTTCCAGTTGGGAGTCTGATAAGGATGGCAAGGTTGGTGTTCCTGTTTCAGTAACAAAATATTTGTAAACGGTGAAAATTTTTTTAAAAGAAGTTATTTGCTCATATATGGAAATTTTGTTTTATAGCTATGAAATGCTTCAAGTAACTTATTTTTTTTTCTTGGACTGAGAAAGGCAAAATATGTTATTATAGACACATCCATATCTATAAGTGTATATGTTATGTTTATGTGTATATGTGTATATATATTTATATACCAAAGAACAGGGGAGGTTTTGTGTAATCTTATATTGATTGTACTCTTAGAATGGGGTCTCTGAGTGTTCAGGAACCAACCTCAGGACATAATTGCCATATTTGTGTTGTGTTTTTGTACTTGTGATCGTGTCTACAGCGTGACATGACACTGACTGTTTCTCAGTAGGAGCACTAGGAATATTTTGAACGGGATAGTTCTTTGTGGTACAGGATGCTCTCACACATTGAAAGGCATCTGATTATCCTGGTTTCCAAACCCTAAATACCAGTAGCACTATCTATTCTCTGAAAGAAGAAAAATGCTCCTCCCCACACCTCCATGCAAATTCTTTTAGAGAACTACTAGATTCTTTTCTCACAACACCAGAAACGTTTTATTGCACTTACTTATTTTCTTATTTATATCCTTCCATAAATCTATGAACCACATAAGAACACAATCCTTGTCGTAAATTGGTATTCCATGACATATCACAGCGTGTAACCCATAAGCATTTCATTTAATACATGTTTATTTATCAGATAAACTGAAATACTAACATTAGTATTTACCTAATTACTTAAACTTAACATTTCCCTCAAACAATTATTAAGCCATGTTATGAAATTAACCAGAGATATCATATAAGAGCTTTATTTATCTAATTATTCATCTGTTTGTTTATATCTTGACTTATGTAACCGATTTAGACAGAGCTGTTGTAAAATGTACTTCATTATAGAGCAGTCCTGTCCAAAAGAAATGAGACACAAATGTGAGCTACATATGTAATTTAAAATGATCTTATAACCACATTGAGAAAGGGAAAAAGAAACTGTGAAGTTAATTTTAATAATGTGTTTTATATAACCCACCATATCTTAAATATGATCATTTCAGCATGTAATCAATGTGAAAAATCACTGAGCTCTTTTTCATATCGATCTTTTGAAGTCTGGCAGCTATCTTACCCATATTGCTCATTTCAGTTCCAGCCAGCTGCATTTCACATGCTCAGTAGCGTGTGTGTGGCTCGCGGCTGGTGTACGGGACAGTATAGCCCCGGAAGACCCTCTCTGTTGTCTGTTAGTTTGTTTCATCATTCATGCAATGAGACATTCATCTGCAGTAGGATTGCCAAGCTTGTTGGGGACGCTTTAGGAAGCAGAAGATGATGACTATAAATTGGAGCTTGTACACTCTAATATTCTATTTATGAAACAAATGTTTACTTTATATCTAAAAAATGATTTAAGGCATCTTATGATAAATACTATAGCCACAATACCAAACTGTCAGAAGGGAAATTAAAGATATGTAGAAATAATTTGAATAGCCTAGATTCTTTGAATTTTTCCATTTTCTCTACTTCTGTTTAAAAACAGATGGTAGAGAATAGCACAGTTATTTTTGCACCTGAGTAGTAAAGATCATTTTAACAAATTAGAAGGAAGGACACTTCAGGATTTATTTACCATCTTTACCTACATTTTTCTATGTTGTGTAGTTTGCAGTAAATAATTTGGATAATATGTATTAAAAACAGAGTTTATTCTTTGGAACACCCAGGTCATGTTGTCTGTGATTTTGACTGTAGCGCTTAGTAAATATTTTGCTCTGGTCAAGGTTTTTTCCATTCGGACTATGGAGTCTGAATTGCTTAGGCACTGCTTCGACTGTCTAGACCAAGTTGTTTGGCTCTAGTGTTTTGTTTTTCAAAATTAAGCACCTGCTAATGAATTAACAAAGGTTTTTATTAGCTACACAGGAAGTAAATGAAAGGGGACCTAATGTTTTCTAAGTAACTACCACACGCCAAGCTCTGCGTTACATAACTTCTCAGAAAATCTTTTATTTAAGGTAGGTAGTTTCATTACTGATTTGTTGATGAGAAAATTAAAACTATGAGAGGTTAACCAACAAGCTTTTGGATCCATGGAGAATGTACAAGAGGTTCCTTTGTAAAATGTGGCTTGACTAGACATGCAGGAAATTACTATTTCTTCTTATCCCATTAAACTATCCTCTACCACTCAGCAGCCTAGAGTAATTACTTTGCAGCATAAATTATATCAGACCCTATCTCAACCCTTTAGTGACATGGGGAGGTGGAGGGCAGGTGGAACAATCCAAGTTCTTGACCACGATTCACAACATCTCTCCGTATTTGGCTCCTCCCTGTGCTCCAGCTTCATCCATTTCTTGTCTCAACTTGAGCACGAAGTTCTAGACACATTTTATCCTGCCCTTATTTTTGTTCCTCTTACTTGCTGAGCCCATGTGGGCCTCACAACTTTCACACCTGTTGTTTCCCTCTGGCATTGTACTCCTGCTTCCCCCCTTCCCCTGCACATATGTCTTTGCTCCCCAGCTGTGTTAGTCTTAGCTCTCTTGGATTTCTCTCTTCAGGTGGACTTTACTTTGCCGCACAGTCAGAGTAGGTCCCTCCTTTATTTCTGTCATTGCGGCCTGTTCATTTACTTTAAAGGCATGTAAAATTGTAATTTTATTTGGATATGCTCATGTATTTATTTGATGTCATCTGTCATATATATATATGTATGTATATATACATATATATATGTGTGTGTGTATATATATGTATACACACACACACACACACACACACTCCATAAGCCCAGTGACCAAATCTGTTGCCCTTGCTATGGTGGGTGCACAGTTAATATGTGCTGGGAATAAATGCGTGCCTTTTGGTATCTGGCTGGCCATAACTGCGTCCTGAAGTGTTCGTCCTGAGTTCATTTTCTCACTTCTCGGTTTCATCTGCTAATGTTGCCAAACTGTAATAAATACTAATCGGTTGACTTTCCAGCCTCATATCCCCCTCTTTGTTCTAATGGACCGTATTTGCTGACACATGTGGATGGTGATATAACCAGGCTGCCCGGGCCTGGTGGCTCCCTGGCCCCTCACCACAGGGATTTTTGCAAGAGATGTGATCCACTCTTGGCCATTTGAGTCCTTCCTTGATTGAAAATTTCAAACTCAAAATAGGAGAGCAGACCTCTTTTTATACTTCGGACATGGTATTGATGGGTTATAAACCTCTTCAGAGATCATATTTCATTCAAGGAGGAAAAAAAAAACTGTAATAGCAGATAAATAAGCCAACACTCAGAAAAGAAGTAGAGATGCAGGGCAAATGATAGGATTGCTGGTGTCAAGCCCTTGTCCCCATTTGCCCTCATTTATACCTGTGCCCTTCTTGATCAGACGCTGCATTTCATTCTTTCCTTTTTGACTTAAATTAGATAAACTTGTCTCTCCCTCCCTTACAAACAGAGCCTTGGCAGATTAATGTCTCCAGTCCTACCCCTAACCACTGTCAGGATCCATTTTGTTTTCTTATGCTTAATAGTACTTCCCAATATCACTACAAGGTTTAGTTAAACTAATTTTATTTAGTTTAGTTTAGGTAAAGTATCTGTGTGATATGATATGTGTATATATATTTATCGTTAATATATATATAAAATTACACAATGATTTTATATATTGAATATATGAATTATATACTGATGAATATATAACAATATACATATATTAAAGATATATATATTACACAATGGTTATAACATACAGACTATATCATTTTATTGCTAAAATTATTGTATTTTTATGCCAAATGAATTTTGGATCTGTTGAACCTAGTTTAATTTTTTTTTTAAACTAGCATTTTTTTAAACTAGAATTTAGAGGTAAGACTGTGAGACTTTGTTGAAAAGATGGACGCAACATAAATACTAAGGTGAAATTATCCCTATACTAAAATTAGTGAATTGCCAATAATTTATACAGACTGTCTCTTATGTCCGTAAAATCATTGCTACTGAATTGTATAAGACTTGTAGGTATCTTTCTAGTGTCATTCACATATTCAGCTACACAGGAAAATAATTTGGGTTTGACTAAGTCATGTGAAAATGAGGATTAGGTGATTCAGGCTCTGAGAAAGATGCATATGAAATGACGTACAAGGGGCGCCCGGGTGGCTCAGCCAGTTAAGCATCTGCCTTCGGCTCTGGTTGTGATCCCAGGGTCCTGGAATCAAACCCCACATTGGGTTCCCTGCTCAGAGCCTCAGAGCCTGCTTCTCCCTCTGCATGCTGCTACCCCTGCTCTTAGTTTCTCTCTCTCTCAAAATCTTAAAAAAAAAAAAAGACATACTAATTTAGATCTATGATCCATTTCATATTCTGGTTCTGACAATGGCGCGAAGTGGTATTTTGTTAGAAGCTCAATCCTTACATTTTATTTGGTCATTTTCAAATATTAAAAGTATACTATAAATAAAAATTAACCTTTATGCCTTAAAAAAAATCTTGCATTGCTTTTATATTTTCAAGATATATAAACTTTCTTAGGGATGGGGCCCTACAACACACTACCCTCATTCTCATTTTCTGGTGCTTATAACAGACCTAGTAAATTTAGTTTCCTCTGAGTTAACGACGACTTCAGTATCTCTCCTAAAACACTGCTCCAGGTAGTCACTGCCAGCTGATTTAAATTGCTCCTAGGAGTGAAACGTTGTTGTTAATACCTGTAGGGAATGAGTTCTAAATGTTGCAGTCTTCCACCTGAACTGAAGATAATGGCACTTCCTTATTTCAAGGGCTCTGTTTCTAGTATTTTCATTTATTCTTGAAAATACTTTACATCTGATGCTGCCAGTCACTCTGTAAGGGACAAGCATCCTTCAAAGTGAGTTACGGCAGAGTCTTTGCCTTTAAGCCTACAAATTTTGTGAACTAACATGATATACAAGATTTGACCATTATTTCTTTCTCAATTAACCTTTGCTTTGCTTAAAGTATTTTGCTTTCCTGCTACAACTCAATAATGAAATGACTAATAACTCAATTAAAAAATGGGCAAAGGTCTTAATAGACAATTCTCCAAAGAAGATATAAAAATGGTTAATGAGCACATGAAAAGATGCTCAACATCGTTAACCATCAGGGAAATGCAAATCAAAACCACAATGTGATACCATTTCACACCCACCAGGACAGCTATAATCAAAAGGACAGATGATAACTGTTGGAGAGGATGTGGAGATATTGGAACCCTGATATATTGCTGGTAAGAATGTAAAATATTGCAGCCACTTTGGAAAATAGTTTGGCAGTTACTTAAAAATTAAGCCATAATACCCAGCAGTTTTACTCTTAGATATGTGTACCCAAGAGAAAGGAAAACATATTCATGCAAAGATTTGTACATGAATATTCATAGTAGCCAAATGCTCATAGTAGCCAAAAAGTGAAACAATCCAAATGTCCCTGTACTGGTGATTGGATAAGAAAAGTGTCGGATAGCTATACAATGGCACATTATTTACCAATATGAAGAAGTGCAGTACTTGTAAATTTTAAAACAGGGATGAACCTTGAAAATATTATGCGAAGTGAAAGAAAACACAGAGAACCACATATGATTCCATTTATCAGATGTCCCTGTAGGCAAATGTATAGAGACAGAAAGTAGCTTAGTGGTTACCTAGAGCTGAGCAGGAGGGGTAGACAGGAAGATGACAACTAGGGTTTCCTCTGGGGGTAATGAAAAATGTTCTAGTATTGTTGATGGTCATACAACTCTGTGAATATATCTAAAGCCATTAAATTGTACACATGAAATAGATTAATTATATGGTGTATGAGTTATATCTTAAGCTGGTAATAACTTAGGAGTCTTACTTCTATTTTTTTCCTGCACTATGCATATTCGATTCATTAAATGGTCTTATCAGCTTTACTTGTAGACTATACTCCAAATCCGTCCCATTCTGTAATCTTGGCTCAGAATCAACTCTTGCTTGGACATTAGTGACCTCCTAGCTGGTTTATCTGCCTGCACTCTTCCACTCACGCACTTCTTTGTTTCATCTATCCGTCAGAGTGATTATTTTTTTTTTTATTTTTAATTTTTATTTATTTGACAGACAGAGATCACAAGAAGGCGGAGAGGCAGGCAGAGAGAGAGGAGGAAGCAGGCTCCCTGCTGAGCAGAGAGCCCGATGCAGGGCTCCATCCCAGGACCCTGGGATCATGACCTGAGCCGAAGGCAGAAGCTTAACTCCCTGAGCCACCTGGGTGCCCCCAGAGCGATTATTTTTGAATTATTGGTAATATAGGTAATTTAGTGCTCATAAAATAGTGGTAAGCTCAATTCACGGTGCCAAGCGCTATTCTAAGTACTGAAATGTTAACTCATTTTATCTTTACCACAACTGTATGTGGTAGGTGATGTTACAGTCCCAGTCGTATAGATGGGAAAACTCAGGTACAGAGAAGTAATTTGCCCAAGGTAATACAGCAAGTAAATGGCTGTTACGTAAAGTAGATCAAGGAACCCCTTGGCTTAACATTCTCTAATGACATAGTCTCCTTGGCACCTCTTTTTTTTTTTTTTTTTTTTTTTTGTTAAACTAATTTCCAGTCCACCAGGCTCATTCTTACCTTGGTCCATTTGTACTCGGTCCTGGTTTTTGGAGTGCTCCTCCTCTAGAGTCTTTTTCTTTGCCATCATTCGTGACTTCAGTTTCACCTCCACAGAGAAGCCATCTTCAGTAATTGCAACTTGCTCTTACATGTTCATATATTTTCCTCATTGCCTTTATCAGTGTTTGAAATTAACTTCTTTTTATTTTTTAATTATGCCTAGTAGAATGCCTGACAGATAATAGGAGCTCAAAAACAATTTGTTTTCTGGCTTACTGACTTACTTGCTGGAGGGTAGGATTTTATGTATTTTCCAAATTATGGTTGAGGCCAATTTTCAGAGGATAAAGTGCATGTGGGAAGACTCTTTTTCTGCCATAATGACTCATGTTTTAAGGTGGGAATTGGCCTTTTGATAATACATTTGGCTGATTGGACAATATTGCTCTTCTTCTTCCATGTTTTTTAGGGTGTTGATCTGCTTCTACGTTGTGAATTTATTCTCAGGTGTGGGTAGAGTGTGAAGAATGGGGAGAACAGTTCTTGGCTGTTGGTTTTACAGGGATCTTGAAGTGATATAGTTATAGTCAGCATGGAGAAAACATGAAAGAGCTTGGGTAATTTTCTAGATCTGTTCTATGTTGATTCCAAGTTAGCACTGAGAAAACCTGCTGTATCAGTCTTACCTTCTGTCTTTTTGTTGGACCAGCACACATACATTTACTCATGTGTGCATTCACATATGCACAGAAACACATCTTAATGCTCCATTTACACAATGGCCTTTCAGCAATAGGCCTCCTTCTCTTATTTTTCTGTTGCCTTTCACATCACAGAATGGTGGTGTTTCTATTCCCAATGAGAGAAATAACTCTGTGTGTGTGTGTGTGTGTGTGTGTGTGTGTGTGTGTGTGAGTGTGATGGGTGATGCAAGCCATTATAGACTTACAGGGAATTTTTTAAATTCCAGTTTTATACATAAATCCCAAAGAAAATGTGGGCTTGTTTAGGAAGGAGTATATTTTGCAATTAAATGTCTGAGATTTACACTTTGGTATTTTGCTGGCCTCTGCTGTATTGAGAAAGAAAATGATACTCGGTATTGTTACAAGTCACTTTATTTTTTCAGAACATTAAAATTGGATCCTATGTGCATAAGTAATATTCACTGAATTGAGTTCTCTGTTTTTTTTAACTACTCAGCAGAGCAAGGGAGGTAAACACTAGGTGCTGAAAAGCAAATTAGGGAACTGCAGCCCTGAATGGCCAGGCTCCAGTTTCTTTTACATCGTTTCTAATAACCAAGATTTTCCACGCAGCTGACTCTTGATTCTTTGTGCAAATAGGCTACTTGTAAGAGGATGAGTATAATCTACATAAGATTAGAAACGAACTCACTAACATTACTTTCAGCCTTTTCTTTTATCCAGTACTTACAAAGATGCTGAACAGAAGTTACTGTATTTAAAGACATTTTATGCTTTGAATACATACACAGAAGTAAACCTACTATGTGCATGACTGGGAAGATTCAAAGAATAGCAAGGCCATGTCCCTCCGCCAGAGGTTGTTATACCCCAGAGGTCTAGATATTCAGTCAATGAACCATCGGATATATTGCTGTAGGTATTAATAAGGGGCTATATACATGCGTTAATGAAGGCACTAGCTCTACCTGAGTGGGTCAGGGAACTGAGAAGTATTTCATCTGGACTCTGAAGGTTAAACAGGAATTTGCCAGGTGAAGAAGTAGCCAAAAGAAACAGCCTACACAAAGTCTTAGAATTCTGAAAAGGCCATGTTTGCCCAGGAAATAGGACAAAATTCAGGAAGGCACAAATAGAAAACAGCTTCCTGAGAGGAGAAGCAAGAGAAAATTTTAGCAGATGAATATAGTGGGACAGGAAGAATAAAATAAGATAAAATGTGTTTGATACTAGATTATGTAGAGTGTTTTCCATCAATGACCAGACGTCTAGTGAGTGAGTGTGATGATTCCTTTTGCTTATTTGTAGGCTAATGCTCGGAGCAATGGGGAAACAGCTTTTTGCCTACGATGCCTCCTACATAAAGTGCTGTTCTTAATAGTTGCTCTATTATTAGTACTAATAAGTACCTACAGTATTATTCAACTTGCTAATATGCCTGTGTCTCTCTGAACTACCCTGTGATATGGTTGAATTTAACTTTTGTATTCTTTCCAGGTAGGTCAGGGCAGTATCTGGCAAAAGATAGAGTTAGTTCAACCTTTTGTGTTTTCAGTGTTTCCTCTGTAGATTATATGGCATTTGGAAGTGGTCTGCTGGTGCGGTTGGAGCTGGATCTAATCGGGAATGTAAAGCTCAGGGAAAGTGCAGCCTGGCCACTGACTTGGTTGTCATTTTAGAATATTAATGATGGGATAGCTGATATGTTTCTCACTGAGATAGGTTGATTGGCAGAGCTTTAAGAAGGTTTCTAATTGAACCAGTATGTAAGTCTTGATGATTATTGTGTTCTGGAGCTGCCCTTTGAGGGTACATCTGAGTACCTGTGTTGGGCCTTGTGCTTTTGATCACCATTCTGTGTGATGAGGAGTATATGGGGTCATGGAAACATGACTAAACCACTCATAGCCACAGCATCTCCCTTGTCTAGAACATGCGTTGGCGACTAGATAGACTCCAGAATTTCCTGTTTCAACTGCCAGATCCTGTGTAGAGGAACAGTTCAGGCCCATTTCTTGGATATATCTTTTCAAGGGCCGTGTGAATAACTCTAGGCCCAAGAGGTGGTTGAAAAGTAGCTGTCTGAGGGAATAATAGTGGCTGGCGTGTGCAGTGGTTTCCATTTTCATGGCCGAGTCCCCGCAGTGCTAGATGGAGTCTGGGGTGGAACAGGAAGACCACAGGCTAGTGGACCTCCTTTTACATCCCTGAAAATGTTAAGGACAGACTGCTTGTATCTAATAAGATCAGTTTGGAATGCAGAAGTTAAAATGATCAAGAGTCTCCAATATAGAATTGAGACATGTCAACTGAACTCCTTAGAGAAGATAGACACTACTCATAAAATTATCTGTCTCAAACTCTTCAGTGTGTTGGAAACAGCTCTTAACATTAGCGTTTGCATTTTCAAAGTTTTCTACTCTCTTATAGTCAATGTTTTTTAAGTTGTAAATTAATTTTCTTTTGAAAGAGGATTATTGCTTTATGCTCTTATGCACTAATTCTTTAGGACGGCCACGTATAGTCACTGGACTTAGAAATAGAATGAACAAATTCATTTCATGTACTTATGTTTGTAGTAAAAGAAGATAATCAAAAGTAAACTGACATGAAAATACTTAAATTAAGTAAATGCAGTTAGGGCTATGGAATTCTCACTCCATTAAAAAAAAATACTATTATTACATTTTTTTTTTTTTTTACTGCTAGCTTATTGCTTATATTTGTTTGAAAAGAAAGTTTTATTTGATGTTCTGTAAGAATCATATTAGAGTAGTAAAACAATATATATGTAGATACACACACATACACAATGTACAAACACACAAACATACTGTATTTGTGTGCACATATATAGCCTAGTCTTGTATGTCAGTCTTCAGACCACACTTTAGACTACACTACAGAAGTAAAAAGGGAGTGATTTAGAATAGGAAAGGTGTCCTACGTGAATTTTTTGGCTTTATCTTGCCTCAATACAGCATTTAAATCAATCTACAGAAACAATGAAAAACATTTCTGGAGATCAGAAAAACAAAATTAGATAGCTTTTCACGCAAGCCTAAAGGATTGTTTTGGTTTTGGGTGCCATACTTTGTGTTCTGAGGAAGATGGCTGTTTATTATATTTGGTGAGTTATCACGATTTACTTTAATGCTCGAGTGTCCAAGTTAATGATTTTAGCCTATAATTTTTCTGTATAATTTTAAAGAAGAAAACTTAGACAATTTGGACATCAGGTGGTTTATTTCCAAAATCATATTATGGTGTTAAAATTGTTCTGTGTAAATGTTCTGTAGTTTGCACATGTCAGTTCTAGTTATTCTAAATCACTTTTGATTTTTTAAATTACATTCAAGAAAATATCCAATTAAAATCCATGCATTGAACATGATATAAAATTCCTAAGTAGTTATGGGGAATTCAGGCAGGTTGATGTGTACACCAACCAAAAACGGGTTAATTAGATAATCTTCTCTAGGAGAACTTTAAATTAGAAGTGAATTTCTTTATTTTATATTTACTTTTATACTACCTAATAAAAGTATATAAATAAAGATATCTATTCCTTTAAAAAAAATATATATATACATACATACATACATATATATATAAATAAAATATTCTAAAATAAGTTGTGGAGAAGTCCAAGAAATGAGGTTTTAGGATATGAACAAGTTATTGTTACTTTTTACAACAATATTTTTTACTATTATTATTTTTATAGATTTACAGAGATATGTATGAATCCGGTAGGCTCTGAACTAAATGGGAGTAGGTTTATCTTGTTTCTTTTCTGAGTATTTAATCAGAGTTTAACCTTTTTTCTATCCTAAACTAATAGGATATACTGATTTCATGCTACATTTGTGGGATCTCACATGAGAAAATAAATCCAATAAGCTCTATTGTCTAATAACTAATTATCAAGTAAGGCTAGTAAGAAGAACACAAAAACTGTTCAGCCTGTGTTTTAAAACCTTTTGGTGATGGAGATTATGTGTGTACCATTTCATAAAATGATTTCATTCCGAGATTGTCCATACCTGTTCCTAACAAATGCCTGGTTTTTGTAAATAGCTATTGGTACAGAATATGTTTCTTAGACCCAAAGGTCGGGATTAAAAAATAATTATTAGCCTAGAATTAATTGTTGTGCTGGCTACTCCCCACGCCCCCTTCCCCCAGAGCATTCCTATTTCAGCGATTCTCTTGTTCTTAGTTGGTTACCAAGTTTTTTAGATTTGCCATATCACTCTGTAGTATGTGATAGAAAGATGATAATCTTATTGTGGTTTTTGTGACTTGATTATAGAAGGAAGTGTGAAATACGTATCAATCCCATTACAAACTTCTTATAGCTCTAGATTATGCTTTATTTCTTAATGGATTGTCTACAGTTAGAAGATACTCCATAGATCAAGTATCATCTCTAAGCAAGGCAGAAGTTTCTTGTGACATTTCATTTGCAGACTATCAAAATTGTTGACAGGAAGAAAAAGAACCATTCAGGGGTGCCTGGGTGGCTCAGTTGGTTGAGAGTCCATCTCTTGGTTTTAACTCAGGTCATGATCTCGGGATTGTGAGATCGGGCCCCACATTGGGTTCGTTGCTTTGTTTTTTGTTTTTTGTTTTTTTTTTCCCAAACAGGATCTTTGAAAGCTGATTATAAAATTCATTTGGAAGAATTAAAAAAAAAACCAATATCTAGCAAAATCCTGAAAAAGAAGAGCATGGTTAAAGAGTAGTTGTAAACTTTTATAATAAATTTTTTTTTTTTTTTAGTGGAACAGAATAGAAAACTCAGGAATAGACCCAAAATCTTCATTAAGTTTAGTCTAAAAAAAGCTGGAATTTTAAACCAGTGGAGTGGATAGACTTTTTAATAAGTGTACCAGAATAACAGGATATCTATATGGAAAAAAGATAAAGTTAAATCCATTCCTGACACCATCTACAAGATTACATGTAAAATGGACCAGAGATTTCAGTGTAAAGAATGGAAGTGTGCAAATACTAGAAAAAGCATGGGCAAATGCCTCTAGAGTCTGGCAGTGGACAAAAGTTACCTAACTACTAGCTAACATGCAGAAGCAAGAAGGAATAAAACGATTGGTTAATTTGGTTGCATAATATTTTTTTAAATGGCTGAAAACCCTGACCATAAGCAAAAGAAAAAGACAAGTTGCAGACTTGGAAAACTATTTTCAAGTCTTGTAACAGACAAGAGGTGATATCCCTAATATATAAGCAACTTATTAAAAAGTCCAAATGTGTGAGAATGTCTGTGAGTCTGGGAACTGTGAAGCAACAGGCCCTTTCACACGTGGCTGTGGGAATACAAAATGTCAGGACTCCTTTGAAGGTGATTTTGAATCTAGTTAATTTTCTTAGGCATTTATTTACTTTTGATTCCCGAGTCCTCCTTCTAAGAATCTATTTTAAAGATAAATAAATAAATAAATAAAGTTGCAATGGCAGCAATACAAAAGGCCCATTGCATAACACTGCTCATTGCAAAAGACTGGAAATAATGCTGTGTCCATCAGGAAGGAGTCAGTTGGAGGAAGTGTGGTGAATTCTGAAGGTAGTAATATACAGCAATGAAGAGAATGCTAAAGAGAAATGTCTCTTCCTTGTCTGGTAAGTGGGCTGGGCCGTTTTAAAGACTGTAATTGGCTATGAGAGAATCTCCACAGGGCTCCCATTTCTTCACAGCAAGGCAGCCTCAGGGCTCCTAGCTTGGGTCCCAGGGAATAGTGCAGAAGCTGCATTTAACCTAGCCTTGGAAGTGACATAGCATCACTTCCCTGCATTCCGTTGGTTATACGCTAGTCATTAGCCTGTCTATATTGGTGGGGGGGGGCTCTTTCCTCCTCCATACCCTTACCCCCACCCCTCCTACGTCTCAGTGGGGGAAGTGTTAAAGATTTTCAGACGTTTTTAGAACCACAATGCTCTTCACTCTTCAGGAGGTAATCTTGCCTCTCTCTCTCACATACAGAACTGAATGTGATCAAGGTTCTAGATCCAATTACCAATTTATAGTATATACATAGGAATCATTTCAATCAGCAGAATTCAGACTGTTGGAACTTTACAGGACAAAAGATCTGTTTTCTTCACAAAAATTACAAAAGAGAGTAAGCGAGCTGGAGGGAGAATCTGTAGATTAAAAGCGACTGAAGAGGCCCATCTGTCAGTGCAATGAGTGAAATTGCATTGCATGATCCTACTTCAAACAAACATAAAAAAAAGTCAGGGAAATATAAGCACCAACTGCCTAATAATATTTGAATATACTATTAAATATTAATTTTTAAGTGTGATAGTAGTGTGGCAGTTATCTTCAAAAGTTAAGCATAATTTTATTTTCAAATAACTAAATCATAAATTTTATTTATGTTACCTCTTAGAAAATTTAGTTTGAATATTCTTTGGCTAAAATGTTAATTTTGGTTGGGATGTTTTCTCTATGGCTTTCTTTATTCTTCAAATGAATACTGGCTTCTTAAATCCCAATTTAATCTTTGTAAAATCTTCTAATGATCCAGGACTACATATTGAAATTATTTCCCAGAGATACTGTCATTCTGAATTTAATTGTGTGGTAAGAAATGAAGGTGTTATTTTTAGTGTGTTTTTCACATTACAGAGGCCTCTGTCTTGGTAATCTAAATAGTTTCTTAATTCTGTAGCTTAAAGTTTTATCAGTAATCATTTTGTGGGTTGAATCTAAATTAAGATGCTTTTGCCCAAACAATTTTCTTGAGTTTTCTTTTATTTTAAAAAGAAAATAGATAGGGCGGTAACTGTGTCTATAAGAAGGTTGGATGAGGGATCCTTGTACAGGAACTGTCCTGTGTGTTGACTATGTTGGTGTTCACACAAATCTGCACATATGATAAAATGATAAAATTGCATAAAATTAAATACATCCCAAACACACACAGACACACACAGTATAGGTTAAAAACTGGTGAAATCTGGATAGTTTGTGGGTTGTATCCAAGGTCAGCTTCCTGGTGGTGATATTGAATGCCAATTATGCAAAATGGTAGCATTGTAGGAAACTGTTGTTGGTGGTGTAATTTCTTACAACTGTGTGCGTCTATAATTATCTCACAATAAATGTTGAGAAAATAGATTACATTGATTTTAATATTTTTGAGTGCAAAATTAATGTTCCTAGAAAATCAGACATCAAGTCTAGTTTAAAATAGTAAACACAGTCATTTCTAATTTTTTAGTTTTTAGATTTTGATTTTTTTTAGCTTTTGATTTTTAAAATTTTAAGTCAGAAAAGGACCTGAGTGAGGTTTTTTTTTAAAGATTTTATTTATTTATTTGACAGACAGAGATCACAAGTAGGCAGAGAGGCAGGCAGAGAAAGGGCGAATCAGACTCCCTGCTGAGCAGAAAGCCCAGTGCGGGTCTCTGTCCCAGAACCCTGAGACCATGACCTGAGCCACCCAGGCACCCGCTGAGTAAGTTCTTAAGAACTGATATTGTGCAGCAAAAACATTTTTAGATATGCCATGACAAACACAAAGTCCTCTGGAAGTCTTTAGTAACTGAGGGCCTGCTCACAGTTGGGATACTACAGAGAATGTAGTCTCCTCGTAAGTGCTGGAAAATTTATGTACAAACTTCATTTGGAATTACAGATAATCATAGTTTTGAGAACTGGGATGGTCCCTTTATACCTTATTGCTTATAAGTGTCTTTATTACAAATGAAAAACTGGACCCAGAAAGGTTAAGTAATTTTTCCCAAGGTTCTGCTGTTTAAACACAGTAGTGAGTGATTGAGTGATTGATTTGGCCTACCTTTTTATCTCTGACCTTCTTTTTCTTGCTGCACCTGTCAATCTGTGTATTTATACCGTCCATTTCAATAGCTTTTTCTTTTCTTTTCTTTTCTTTTTTTTTTTTTTTTAAAGATTTTATTTATTTATTTGACAGACAGAGATCACAAGTATGCAGAGAGACAGGCAGAGAGAGAGGAAGGGAAGCAGACTCCCCGCCGAGCAGAGAGCCCAAGGCTTTAACCCACTGAGCCACCCAGGCGCCCCCATTTCAATAGCTTTTCCTTTAGTTCTCTTCTCTCCAAGTTGCCATAAGGATAATAAAGACAAGTGAACAAACAAAATAATCTTTTTACAGTGTATATTTTTAGGCGGTGATGTATCTGTCATGAAAACACCCTGCTGTGTGTAAGTATTTTGGTTAGTGTTTTGCTTTATGTATTTGTATTATTGTATCTCTCTTAGACATTTTTTTGCTTGATTTTAAAGAAGTCGCTCTTACTATAATATAGTGCAAAAAAATAAGCAGGTGGTTGCTGCAGGATATTGAAACAACCTACAAACATGTATGAGCTGTGGGGGGAAGTTAAGAACATGGGCTCTGAAGTCTCACTGCTCTACCACTTTGTGACCTCGGGAAACTTTCCCAACCTCTCTGTTCCTTAATTACCTCATTTGTTAAATTGCATTAATAATATTGTCTGATAGGAATGTTGTATCAGATGTGCTGATATATAAAAAAATTGATTGAAATAGTACCTAGTGACTAGGAAGCATTCAGTAACTATTAACTGCTATTTTTAAGCATGGCTCATAGTTTTGATTTTACTCTTACTAGACATCACTTAGTCCAGGATCTACACTGGGGAATGGGGGAAGGGTGCCAATAAGAATATGATCAGGTGTGGGGAACCTGGGTGGCTCAGTGGGTTGAGCCGCTGCCTTCGGCTCAGGTCATGATCTCAGGGTCCTGGGATCGAGCCCCGCATCGGGCTCTCTGCTTAGCCGGGAGCCTGCTTCCCTCTCTCTCTGTCTCTGCCTGCCTCTCTGTCTACTTGTGATTTCTCTCTGTCAAATAAATGAATAAAATCTTTAAAAAAAAAAAAAAGAATATGATCAGGTGTGTATACACGAGGAGCCAATAAATCACCTTTGAGCATCTGTAATGTCAAGGGCAAATTGATTTGTGAGACAAAGTTGATTTCCTTAATTCAGCCCATAATCTGGTTTTCCTCTTGAATCTCATACGTTTAGTTAATCAACCATTCAATAAATGTTTATTGAGTGCTTCCTTTTAATGCCAGTCATTGTTCTTGGAACTAGAGATACAGCCGTGAGTAACACACACAAAATCCCAGCAGCTGTATCGGTTGCATTTTACTGGCAGGAGACAGGGGATGGACGAGAACAAGTAAATTATGGAGTACCTTAGAAGATAATAGTGGCCTTGGGAAAAGGCATAGAAAGGAGGCTTCAAGGGCTAAGTAATGCTACTAAAGGCAAAGTGTAATTTTAAATAAGATCATCACAGTAGACTTCATTGAGAAAGTGCTGTTAGAACGAAGAATGAAAGAGAGTTCATGTGCTTATTTGGGAGAAGGGCATCCCAGGTGAAGGGAAGCAGTAGTACAGAGCCCCAGAGGCAGCAGTACATCCAGCGTATTTGAGAGACCACAAACAAGCCACTATGGCTGGAGTGGAGTGGGCAGGGGTAGGGGTAGGGCGGTGACTGTAGTTGGGGAATTTGAGAAAAAGAAAGGAGTCAAAAATGGTAATGAAGATTTTAGCCTGGACAGCTAAAATGTTAAACTGTCCAGTTCTGGGGTGAGAAGGTTGATGGTTGAGCGGGAAAGAGCGAACTAAATGTCGTTTAAAGTTTTAAACAGGGCTTTTCAGTCTGTCGGAGACCAGGAAAGCTAAGTCTCTCAGATAACTCCCTCTACATCCCAGGAGAGGTCAGCTTATGCATCTCTGAGACAGAAGAGAATACTCAACTGCCCTGACTCCTCTGGCCCTGAGTGAAGTTCTTCACCCATTTGGTGTTACTCCCCCACTGGCGTTGATCTGATGGCTGGAGTCTGTAGCTGGTGTAACTTGTCACCTCGGGCGGTGTTTCCTGTAGCACTGGCCGGCCTGACCTCCTCTCTCCTCTCCCCACTGCCCTCAGTTCCTCTGAGACCTGGATATGTGTCCGCTTTGATTCCACAGAACCCTCTGCCTTGCAGCCTCGCTTCATTATGGCAGCCTCTCAGGTAGGTGCCTCAGCCAGACTGTCAGTGGCTTCTGCTTCCTTTTAGACAACACAAGAGCCAAAGGCTAATCAGCAGATTAAGACTTGGGTCCCCTTTCTACCTGACAGTGCTCTCTTGCCAAGGCGATGTGGCTTTGCTGTCTGGGGCAGCTTGTGAGGCAGTCACTTTTCACAGTCTTGAACAAGAACCAAGAAACTAGAGCCCTGCCCTCCCTTCAGTTTTATCTTTGCTGATCTAATAAGCTTCTTCCTTTCTAGACAGAGAGCAGAGAAGGCAAAATTAATTCATACGTGAGACAGTCTTGTTTGTTTTCCTCTCTCTCTTCCCTGCCTTCCTTTGAGACAAAAGGAACACTCTCTTATTTATCATATCCTATTCCTTCTGAATATCCCTAACATTAAAGCTCTATGGTCGGCTAAACAAGTTTGTCTGTTGGTTCTCCAGACTGGGAGACAGTATTTTCTCTTAAGTTGGTATCTGGCTCCAAAAATCCCATTTTGCATGAAAGAAAATGAATATTACATTGTTCTTTCTCTTTGAATCCCTCATGTCATAAAATCCTAAATTACTAATTCAAAACAAAATGCTTAGTTACTAATTGTAAGCTCCACTCAGATAGATGCTTTGAAATAACCAGGACAAAGCCCATATTACTCAGACAAGTTAAAAACTAATATATTTTTTTAAAGATTTTTATTTATTTATTTGAGAGAGAAAGAGCACACAAGCTGGGGGCAAGGAGGAGCAGAAGGAGAGGGAGAAACAGACTCCTCACTGAGCAGGGAGCCTGACGTGGGGCTCTATCCCAGGACCCCAGGATCAAGATCCTGAGCTGAAGATAGAAGCTTAACAGACTTAACCATCCAGGTACTTCTAAAACCTAGTAACTTAGAAAAATCTATAGCTAGGATATATACGGTCTCTAAAATATATATATTTTCTTTTTGTAAAGGCAATACATAGTCCTGTGAAATAGGTTAGTTTTATCTGATGACATAATAATATTTCCCCAAATGTTGATGTGTGTCTGATTTTCATCTTTTGCCTTAACCCCTCTTTGTTCAATGAGTCTTCTTGCAATATTCCCTAAACTCTTGTTTAATAACCTAAAACAAAACATATTTAAAATCTGACTTAACATATCTTCACATTTTGAGGTAAGGAGATAGAACAGATGTTACAGCATGACTTCCTCTATATTTCTATTTAAAAATGTTAGCCTATTTTCTATTCAGCATTTTCCAAGTTAGCCCAAGTTATTAAAAACAAAATGCAAGCACAGACAAAAAAGAAAATGGCTGTGCCGTCTTATTTTAAGAATAAAATCAATTAAATAAGGTTTTTCAAATGTGATTCTAATAGTAATAAGTTTAGAGAGGGAAAAATAGATAATTTAGAGAGTATTTCAGTAAAATCCCCTAATCTCAGATGTTTCAAAAGATGTGTTTAAAGACATTCAATTGAATGACTCTTAGATGCATTTTGGGAGATATAATTATGGCATGAAAGTAAAAAATCCATTACCTACCCTTTAGTACCTCTAAATTCTTTTTATTGTGTAAGGAGGACAACCATTATACTTCTGGTTCATCAATAAGATCTGTTTTATAGTAAAACTAAAAATAGAGAAGGAAATCTTATATCCCTGAAAGGTCAAATTGATTTATAGAGTTCCTTACTTTTGATGTTTGGAAAACTTTTTTATTTCTTAAATTTCAGTCACTGGCATTTGGTAATTCAGTCATTGGCATTTGGTAATTTGGTAATGACCTCAATTCAAATAAACAGCTAATTTTAAGGAGTGCTGTCTTAGGTTTAATCCAGGTGTAATATACACAGTCTTCTGACGAGTTCCACTTGAAAACTAATCTTCTATCTCTGCCCTGAGTCATTATCTGCTATGTCAGTTATCTTCATTCCTTTTTGTATTTTGTACCCATTTTTTGTAATGTTTCCTTTCCTCCAGTATATTAATGTGCTAAAGTCTACTCTGTCCAAACAAAAAACGCTCTCTGAATTTTATGCCCCAACTTAATTTTGCTCTTGTTCAAAGGTCTGTGAGGAACCATCTTGCTCATTGCTTTTTTTCAGCTTCTGCATTCTTTCATCAAACTGCTAAAATCTGATTTCTCATCCTACTAATTTTACGATCTCACCCTAGTGATTTTACCACTCTCACTAAGATCAGTGGTGATATCCTAATTGTAAAAATCCAAAGGCAGGTTTTCAGTGGGCTTGGCATTTCATCTCTTTGTAGAACTTGACACTGATGGCCTCTCTCTCCTAAGTGAACTCTTGACACCACTCTTCTCTACTTTAGCAAGTGCATTAGCTTTATTTTTTTTTTTAAGATTGTATTTATTTATTTGAGAGAGACCACACATATGAGCAGGGGTAGGAACAGAAGACAAGGACAAGCAGACTCCACACTGAGCATGGAGCCCAGCTTGGGGCTTGATCCCAGGACACTGAGATCATGACCTGAGCCGAAATCAAGAGTTGGATGCATTATGACTGAGCTACCCAGGTGGCCCAACTAAGTGCATTTCTTTTTTTTTTAATTTTATTTTATATTTTTTATTTTTATTTAATTGACAGAGATCACAAGTAGACAGAGAGGCAGGCAGAGAGAGGAGGAAACAGGCTCCTTGCTGAGCAGAGAGCCTGATGCTGGGCTTGATCCCAGGACCCCGGGATCATGACCCAAGCTGAAGGCAGAGGCTTTAACCCACTGACCCACCCAGGAGCCCCAACTAAGTGCATTTCTAAACACTTTCCAAGCTCCTCTATCAGTTCCTTTTACTCTCCATTCCTTAAATTTGGGTGTTTCATAAATATTCCAGACCCTCTTATCTTTTCATACCTTATGTGCTCTTGGGAAGATTTAACCCACTCTTATGGTTTAAATATCCAAATGCTGATGACTTCTTGCCACAACCTCTTCCTCAGTATTCAGATTTGGCTATCTTAGTATCTTTTAAATATATATTTGCTTGGATGTCCTACAAGTAGCTCAAATGCATTAAGTCTGAGTGTTAAACTATTCTTTTCTTTTATGTACTTCTTGTCTTCCTTTTTTGCCTGTCTACCTTGAAAATCCATAGAATGTACCCCCTCCACCATCACATTTTGTTGTTACTGTGTTTTCCCAGTTACTACTGAACCGTGGTTCAGCCTTTCCATTTCTATGCATGGCATGTTCCCTGTCTCTAAGTCTTTCCACCATCCAGTCTATTCTCTGTAATACCAGTGTTTGATCTATAAAGAAATCTGAAGATGTTTACCTCTGCCTAACCCTTTGCATAGTATTTTATTGTATAAGGGGTACATCATATGACGCTTAAGTTTTTATGGACCTGTTAAGTCTATTACTACTCTTACTCTCCCTTGCCCTCCAGTGATATCATTTGACATTATTTGAGCACATCCTTTCATTTCATATCTTGACCCTTTGGAAATGCTCCCCCTCCCCCCACGTTTAGAATTCCATCTTCAACTACTGGTGAACTAATTATTTCTTAAAGCTCAACTTATGTGTCACCTACTCTCTGAAATATTGCCTGGCCTTTTTCCAACCTCTCTCTAGACCAATGAAGACAATTCTGACCCAGTGCTTCCCAAATCCTGTTTTCTCCTTTATGAGGCCATGTATTCATGTGCTCTCTACTTCTCTTGTCTTACATTTCACCTTTCTCTCTCACAGGCACAGATGTAACCCCTGCAACAAATTTTCTTCTTCTCTTTCTGTTCTAAGGTTTGCCTTTAGAAACATCTGTACTTCCATTCCTTTTACCTCCTTTTTCAAAACTGCAAATAATATGATTAGCTTAGTCGTTCCAAAAACAAGCAATCCTTAGTTGTGATTGATGTACAGAAACCGTGCAAGTGAAATCTTCTGTCTTAAGGAAGAAATTCAAGTCTCATATCAGGAAGAGTCTGAAGCATTTGTGGGAGAAATATAGGAATCTCTGCTGTATCCATCCTCATCCTCAAATTAAACATCCTTTCTGAAACACTAGCATCTAAGGTAAATTGAAAATGTTTTCTTATTCATTTGCAATATTTTTTCTTTTATTGTTAAGTTTTTCAAATGTATATTTATTTTGGCAATGCAAACCCAATATATCAACCAAATTATTACTTTAAGTATGCATTGTGGTCTATCCTAGGGGCAACACCATTTTTAATGGGAAATTATGGTCTAAATTTCATACAACTGATTTAAAGTTACTGTTAAACATATTAGTAAGTATGGAACTGCCTTTTTGTAATTTTTTTGATTTTTAGATCTCATAATTTAGTATTAGACACACTCTTTTTTTTTTTTTCTTTTAAACAACGTGTATGGCCGGTTGCTAGTTTTTGCTTCATAGAGCATCTTTAAAATATTTAATGGGTTTTTTCCCAAACAGAAGTAATGATACCAGTTGATTTTCAATGATCAAAAATAAATTTTGTATAGAAAAATTTGGATTTCAATTGAGTTTTGAGAGTACTTTATGTCTTATTAAGGGATAAATTGAATTTTTGTGAATAAACTTTGAGGCAATACTATTGCTTCTGACATAGAACATAGCTGTTTACAACTTGTATTTTCTGACACATAGGTTCCTTTCTAACTGACACCATTAAATTACAGAACTAAAATGAAATATTAGCAGTAGGATAGAAATTGTGTCTTCGTTAACAGGGGATTTGAAAATAAATCGAACTGGTAAATGGGTTTTAGATTTGATCTAGAGTATAAATATCTTGTTTGAGCTATTGTTCTGCAGACTTCCAAGAAACCTGGTGTAGGCTGCTGCTGACTTTTTTCTTTTTTCCTTATTTTTGTTGATTATGTTCAGTTAGCCACTGTATAGTACATAATTAGTCCTTGATGCAGTGTTCAGTAATTCATTAGTTAAGTATAACACCCAGTGCTCATCACAACACGTGCCCTCCTCAATACCCATCTCCCTATTACCCCCTCCTCTCACCCTACTCCCCTCTGAAATCCCCAGATCATTTCTGGGGGTCCTTAGTTACTCTTTTGGAGATGAGCTTCCCCCTGCTCCCCAAAACCATTGATACCTCTGGAGTATCTCAGACCTTTGCTATTCCCAGTATGGTTCGTGGGCCAGCAGCATTTACATTACCTGAGGCTTTGTTAGACAGGTAGGATCTCATTCCTTGTCAGATCTCCTGATTTCAAATCTGCATTTTAAGCTCTCCAAAGTGATTCACATATACATTAAAGTATGAGAAGAACTGCCTGAGGCTAGTGGAGTATTATGCTTCCTCACCGGAGAAGGATGGGAAGCCTCCGTGTAAAAATGGTTTGGGGGAGTTTCACGGCACCACATGAACAAACTTCCTGATGCAAAACCAAGGTAGGCCCACTCAGAATTATGTTGTTTTAAATCTGGAAGGATCCTCAGGAGATGATCTAGTCCCACCCTATCTTTTCATAATTAGAAATCTAATTCTCCCAAAAGAAAAGTTAAATATTTATTGAATAAAATTTATTGTTGCCTGAGATCATCATCCACTTAGTATAGTCTAGAATAATTTATACCACTTAATGACTGACTAGATATAGAGGAGAAGGACATCCCATACTTTGTGATTTAATTTTACTCATGAAGTTTCTTTCCCCCGAATTCTGTGAACTAACTCTTCACCCTGTCATGGGGACATTCTCCTAAATCTCTTATTTTCATGTGTGTTGTACCTGTTTATACTTCTAACACTCAGAGTACACATCCTTTCTTTGGTTATCAACATGAGAGCCACTGCTTTCAATGACCGAGCTCCGTCGATTAATTTTACTTTTTAAGCAGAGTTTTCCTGACATTTGTTAATATAAAGATGACTGATGGAAATTGATTTTTTGGATATGATTCAGAACTGTGATCTTTAACTCTTTCAAAATTTCTTAGCGGACCAAACTTCTCTGTCTACTGCTTGGCACCTTGTGTCACCTTGTGCCCGTCTTATAGTATTTTCTTTGCATTTCCTAACAGGCTGATGCCTTCTCGCTGGGTCCTGCAGCCTGACCTTTCCTGATAACTAGTTAAAATTTCTCCTATTCAGCAAACTGTCAAACCCCCAAGTTCAATTTTCACCTTCTCTCCAAAAATCCCTCTGTGGGTGATCAATTATAACAGTTAATCTTTTGGGGATTCTTTTGCATCCACCTCCATGTCCATGAGGAGATGACACTATTTATGTTTCAGATTTTATTTGCCTTTAATCCTGTTGAGATTTTTGTATATTTTTTGATCGATCTCCTTGACGCACTACAGTTGATAAAATTTATTAAATATTTCTGGATGGGGAATGTTTTTAAATTATTGTATCTCGGCCATAAAGACAAGATATTAGGGTTTTCATTTAGTTATAATTATCATTTCCTAATTTTTAATGCTTTTAGCACTTAGATTGAGCCATTTTGACCTATAAAAATACAATTCATCTGGTTCAGTGCTAGAGATATGCAGTTAGTCCATTTACCCTTTATTTGTGACGATTTAGTGAGTAACTTTTTTGTTCCTCTTTTTTTGGATAATATTTTTTAAGTTGAAATTCTATAATTCTACGAAGGTCTAGATTATTTGTGAGAGAATTAAACAGGTTGCTCTCTTCTCTTCCTGCCAGGCAGTCAGCCCCACTGAGGCTTATGGATAAGCTGAGCATGTTCTAGGTTCTTCAGTCACTTTGGACATGGCTAATCTTCCCCTGAGGGTCTAACCTCAGATAAGGAGCAGAAGATTGTGGTTAAATGGTGATTTGGGATTACCTATGACATTCTCTTTTCTCTGGGCACCTGCGTGACTGCTGTTATTTTTCACTAACCAGAAAGAATTGACACCACTGGTTAATATCATTTGTCTTTGTCAGCTTGTAGTAAGTTTTAACATAAATTTTGCCCCATTTAAGGAAGAAGGAGGGAAAAAAAAACATTCTTAAGTTATTGGAAAGGCCAAGAGTTTAAGATGAATTTGTATCTGTATTTATTGGTCTGTGTAGTTTAGTACAAAATTTGTGTGTTAATGGTTTCAAAATGAGATGATACTACTTGTAGTTGTAGGTAATAGTACTTATTCTAATTGAACATACAAAAGCTATGGGATTATTCATTACTCTTCTGTTAGGATAGATTTGTGCTGTGATAGAGAAGTAGGAAAGACATTGCATTATCATTTCTTCACATTATTACCTTAATGGAAATAATATTTTCCATATCTATTAAAAATATGTCTGTGTTTTAAAATTCTGTGGCAAATATTTAAACTGAATTTACATTCCTAACATTGGTTGTTTATTTATTTATTCATTTCTTTATTTTTAAAGATTTTATTTATTTATTTGACAGAGAGAGATCACAAGTAGGCAGAGAGGCAGGCAGAGAGAGAGGAGGAAGCATGCTCCCTGCTGAGCAAAGAACCTGGTGTGGGGCTCGATCCCAGGACCCTGAAATCATGACCTGAGCCAGAAGCAGAGGCTTTAACCCACTGAGCCATCCAGGTGCCCCCTGGTAATTTATTTTTGGTGAATAAAAAAATACAAGAAAAAAATTCTGACCCAGGGATTTATCATATTTAACATCTTTCATTTAATAAGAATGTAGTATTTCAGGATACTATATCATAAAATTATTTTGAGCTTCAAAGTGGATTCATGGTAAAGAGATTGCAGTAGTACCATAACGGGGCGCAGGAAAGTCACAAAGTAGGAGTTATATAGTAAGGTATTAAATATTGATAGTTGGGTTGTGGAATTGCATTGTTTTGAAATTACACACACATAAAAATAATTTTTTTTTTTTTGGTTACCCAGATGTATGTCATGATGTAGAGCTTTTTGTTACATTTGACTTTAATACCTTAGACAAGGTATTAAAAAAATCATTGCAATGATTTTTATCTATACCTGAGCCAACTAATGTGAGAAATTTAATTTCCTGAAGATTGAAGCTACTTAGCATTCAACTCTCTTTCTAATTTAACTGAGAATATATGTCTGCTAAACTGGGTTCTATCAATCATCAGTATAAAACAGTATAAAACAATGAACTTAATTTGCTAATGCAACAGCAGGTAGAAGGGGTTAGAACAGAATGGATGGTTGATATTTTCAAGATTGTGAAGCCTTGTATTCAGTATCATTTGCTTGCTTTGTTACTTTGGTATGTTTCTTCCTCTTGTCCTTTCCCTTAAGTTATATGACTTTTTAAAAGGGATATATATGTTGAGGAAGTCACTAAAATCAATTTATGATCTTTTGACTCTATCATTATATAAATTTTAATTATGAATGCATAAGTTAAGAATGCTTCCACTTTAAAATGTTTTCATATATTATCCATTTTAGAAAAGAACTTCCTTGGTCTCTAATATGTCTGTTATATTATACATAAAGCATATATATATGCACAAAACCTCCAT
Source organism: Lontra canadensis (assembly GCF_010015895.1). Lineage (NCBI taxonomy): Eukaryota > Metazoa > Chordata > Mammalia > Carnivora > Mustelidae > Lontra > Lontra canadensis. The sequence continues at coordinate 1,949,336 of NW_022631058.1, read as the reverse complement.
AGTACCCTAGTATTGTTTAAACTGCTCAAAACCTGAAGTTTTTAATGTATGTATTCTAAGAATCTAACATATTTTCAGCATAGTTTTGAGCAGTTGTGTTATTTAAATATAGTTGCTTCTGCTACCCAGACTGCTATACAGATGACTGGAATTTGGGAATAATGCTTAAGTATGTAGCAGTTTGAATAACCTAGAAATCTTGCCACTTTCCTGACCCTCTTTAACTCCCATTCTGCCCTCTCCTACTTAAGATCACTGTAAATTCACGTGCCCATTTCATTTCAGTGACGCCTCCAACTGGTAGCTTAATGTAGTTTAATTTCTCCTGCTTGGACTGTGAATAACTTGAGGATAAGAAGCATTTGATATCCATCATTGTATCTCTAGGCCTTGTGAGATTTAATAGCAGTTTCTTGATGAGTATTTTGGGATAATTATATTTGCTGAGAAAATCTCTACCTTATCATTCCTTTATCTTTAACTCTTGGTCTTTTTTACGTGGACCCATCTAATGTCTGCTCTCAAAGGATTTGATATATAGTTCAGCTTTGATGATGAGGAGATGTATAGATGAAATTATAATGCAGTAACAGAGAGTTCCAATAAATTTATTAAAGCTATCTGATTTAGGTATTCCTAAGCTTTATAAAGCAAGGTCTTCTTTCAGTTATGTATGTATGCATGTGTTTATTTATGTATAACAAAATATAGACAGAATGATAATTTTTATTATTTCCAAACCACCTTTGGGAAATATTTCCAGTATTTTTTCTTTTTTTTTTTTTGTTTTTATTAACATATAATGTATTATTAGCCCCAGGGGTACAGGTCTGTGAATCGTCAGGCTTACACACTTCACAGCACTTACCATAGCACATACCCTCCCCAGTGTCCATAACCCCCTCTCTCTACTTCCCTTCCCTTGGCAACCCTCAGTTTATTTTGTGAGATTAAGAGTTTCTTATGGTTTGTCTCCCTCCCAATCCCATCTTGTTTTATTTTTTCCTTCCCTAACCCCCCGCCCTGCCTTTCAAATTCCTCCTATCAGGGAGATCATATGATAATTGTCTTTCTCTGATTGACTTATTTCGCTCGGCATAATACCCTCTAGTTCCATCCGTGTTGTTGCAAATGACAAGATTTCATTTCTTTTGATGGCTGCATAGTATTCCATTGTATGAATGTATGTGTGTGTGTGTGTATGTATATATATCTCACAACTTCTTTATCCATTCATCTGTTGATGGACATCTAGGTTTTTTCCATAGTTTGGCTACTGTGGACATTGATGCTATAGACATTTGGGTGCACATGTTCCTTTGGATCACTATATTTGTTATCTGTAGGGTAAATAGTAGTGCGATTCCTGGGTCATAGGGTAGCTCTATTTTCAACTTTTTGAGGAACCTCCGTACTGTTTACCAGAGTAGCTGCACTAGCTTGCATTCCCACCAACAGTGTAGGAGGGTTCTGCTTTTTCCCCATCCTTGCCAGCATCTGTCATTTCCTAACTTGTTAATTTTAGCCATTCTGACTGGTTGGAGGTGGTATTTTATTATGGTTTTGATTCGTATTTCCCTGATGCTGAGTGATGTGAAGCACTTTTTCATGTGTCTGTTGGCCATCTGGATGTCTTCTTTGCAGAAGTGTCTGTTCATATCCTCTGCCCATTTCTCGATTGGATTATTTGTTCTTTGGGTGTTGAGTTTGGTAAGTTCTTTAGAGATTTTGAATACTAACTCTGTATCTGATATGTCATTTGCGAATATCTTCTCCCATCTTTTGGTTTTGTTGACTGTTTCCTTTGCTGCACAAAAGCTTTTGATCTTGAAGTCCCAGTAGTTTATTTTTGCCCTTGCTTCCCTTGCTTTTGGCAGTGTTTCTAGGAAGAAGTTGCTGCGGCTGAGGTCGAAGAGGTTGCTGTGTTCTTCTCAAGGATTTTGATGGATTCCTTTCTCACATTGAGGTCTTTCATCCATTTTTGAGTCTATTTTTGTGTGTCATGTAAGGAAATTGTCCAGTTTCATTTTTCTGCATGGGGCTGTCCAATTTTCCCAACGCCATTTGTTGAAGAGACTGTCTTTTTTCCATTGGACATTCTTTCCTGCTCTGTCAAAGATTAGTTGACCATAGAGTTGAGGGTCTATTTCTGGACTCTCTATTCTGTTCCATTGATCTATATGTCTGTTTTTTTGCCAGTACCATACTGTCTTGATGATGACAGCTTGAAGTCTGGAATTATGATGCCACCAACTTTGGTTTTCTTTTTCAACATTCCTCTGGCTATTTAAGGTCTTTTCTGGTTCCATATAAATTTTAGGATTATTTGTTCCATTTCATTGAAAAAAAAATTGATGGTATTTTGATAGGGGTTGCATTAAATGTGTAGATTGCTTTAGGTAGCATAGACATTTTCACAATATTTGTTCTTCCAATCCATGAGCATGGAATGTTTTTCCATTTCTTTGTGGCTTCCTCAATTTCTTTCATGAGTACTTTATAGTTCTCTGAGTAAAGACTCCTTGTCTCTTTCGTTAGGTTTATTCCTAGGTATCTTATGGTTTGGGGTGCAATTGTAAATGGGATTGACACCTTAATTTCTCTTTCCTCTGTGTTGCTGTTGGTGGACAGAAATGGAACTGATTTCTGTGCATTGATTTTATATCCTGACACTTTACTGAATTCCTGTATAAGTTCTAGCAGATTTGGAGGGGAGCCTTTTGGGTTTTCCATATAAAGTATCATATCATCTGCAAAGAGTGAGAGTTTGACTTCTTCATGCCAATTTGAATGTCTTTACTTTTTTGTTGTTGTCTGATTGTGGAGGGTAGGACCTCTAGTACTATGTTGAATAGCAGTGGTGATAGTGGACATTCCTGCCATGTTCCTGACATTAGTGGAAAAGCTCTCAGTTTATCTCCATTGAGAATGATATTTACTATGGGTTTTTCATAGATGGCTTTGATGATATTGAGGTATATACCCTCTATCCCTATACTTTGAAGAGTTTTGATCAAGAATGGATGCTGTACTTTGTCAAATGCTTTTTCACCATCTATCGAGAGTATCATATGGTTCTTGTTCTTTCTTTTATTAATGTATTGTATCACATTGACTGATTTGCAGATGTTGAACCAATCTTTCAACCCAGGAATAAATCACACTTGGTCGTGGTGTCCTTTAATGTACTATTGGATCTTATTGGCTAGTATTTTGGTGAGAATTTTTGCATCTGTGTTCATTAAGGATATTGGTCTGTAATTCTTTTTGATTGTCTTTGTCTGGTTTTGGGATCAAGGTAATGCTGGCCTCCTAAAATGACTTTGGAAGTTTTCCTTCCATTTCTATTTTTTGGAACAGTTTCAGGAGAATAGGTATTTATTCTTCTTTAAATGTTTGGTAGAATTCCCCTGGGAAGCTGTCTGGCCCTGGGCTCTTGTTGGTTGGGAGATTTTCGATGACTGCTTCAATCTCCTTACTGGTTATGGGTCTGTTCAGGTTTTCTGTTTCTTCCTGGTTCAGTTCTGGTAGTTTATACATCTCTAGAAATGCATCCATTTCTTCAGGATTGTCAAATTTGTTGGCGTAGAGCTGGTCATAATATGTTCTTATAATTGTTTGTATTTCTTTGGAGTTGGTTGTGATCTGTCCTTTTTCATTCATGATTTTATTAATTTGGGTCCTTTCTCTTTTCTTTTCGATAAGTCTGGCAAGGGGTTTATCAATCTTATTAATTATTTCAAAGAACCAGCTCCCAGTTTCGTTGATTTGTTCTACTGTTTTTTTGGTTTCTATTTCATTGATTTCTGACCTTATCTTTATTATTTCTCTTCTACAGCTGGCTTTAGGCTTTCTTTGATGTTCTTTCTCCAGCTCCTTTAGGTGTAGACTAGGTTGTGTATTTGAGACCCTTCTTATTTCTTGAGAAAGGCTTGTATTGCTATATATTTTCCTCTCAGAACTGCCTACAGTGTGTCCCACAGATTTTGAACAGTTGTGTTTTCATTATCATTTGTTTCCATGAATTTTTTCAGTTCTTCTTTAATTTCCTGGTTGACCCATTCATTATTTAGTAGAATGCTCCTTAGCCTCCATGTGTTTGGGTTATTTCCAACTTTCCTCTTGTGATTGAGTCTGCTTCAGAGCATTGTGATCTCACAATATGCAGGGAATGATCCCAATTTTTGGTACTGGTTGAGACCTGATTTGTGACCCAGGATTTGATCTATCCTGGAGGATGTTCTTTGTGCACTAGAGAAGAATGTGTATTCTGTTGCTTTGGGATGAAATGTTCTGAATATATCTGAGATGTCCATCTGGGCCAGTGGACATTTAAGGCCTTTATTTCCTTGTTGATCTTTTCCTTGGATGATCTGTCCATTTCAGTGGGGAGGGGTGTTAAAATCCCCTACTATTATTGTATTATTGTCGATGTGTTTCTTTGATTTTGTTATTAATTAGTTTATATAGTTGGCTGCTCCCATGTTAAGGGCGTAGATATTTAGAATTGTTAAATCTTCTTGTTGAACAGACTCTTTGAGTGTGATATAGTGCCCTTCTCATCTCTTACTATAGTCTTTGGCTTAAAATATAATTAATCTGATATATGGATTGCCACCCCAACTTTCTTTTGATGTTCATTACCATGATAAATTGTTTTCCACCCCCTCACTTTACATCTGGGGGTGTCTTTGGGTCTAAAATGATTTTTTGTAGACAGCACGTTGATGGGTTTCATTTTTTTATACATTCTGATGCCCTGTGTCTTTTGATTGGGGCTTTCAGCCCATTTACATTCAGGGTAACTATTGAAAGATATGAATTTAGTGCCATTGTATTGCCTGTAATGTGACTGTTACTGTGTATTGTCTCCGTTCCTTTCTGGTCTACTACTTTTAGGCTCTTATTCGCTTAGAGGACACCTTTCAATATTTCCTGTAGGGCTGGTTTGGTGTTTGCAAATTCTTTTAGTTTTTGTTTGTCTTGGAAGCTTTTTAATCTCTCCTTCTATTTTCATTGATAGCCTAGCTGGATATTGTATTCTTGGCTGCATGTTTTTCTCATATAGTGCTCTGAATATATCATGCTTGTTCTCTCTGGCCTGCCAGGTCTCTGTGGATAAGTCTGTTGCCAATCTAATATTTGTACCATTGTATGTTACAGACTTCTTGTCCCGGGCTGCTTTCAGGATTTTCTCTTTGTCGCCAAGACTTGTAAGTTTTACTATTAGATGGTGGGGTGTGAACCTATTTTTACAGGGGGTTCTCTGTGCCTCTTGGATTTTTATGCTTGTTCCCTTTACCATATCAGGGAAATTCTGTACAATAATTCGTTCCAATATACCTTATGACCCCCTCTCTCTTTCTTCTTCTTCTGGAATCCTAATTATTCTAATAGTTTCGTGTTATGGTATCACTTATCTCTCGAATTCTCCCCTCTGGTCCAGTAGTTGTTTGTCTCTCTTTCGTTTAGCTTCTTTATTCTCTGTCATTTGGTCTTCCATATCACTAATTCTCTCTTCTGCCTCATTTACCCTAGCAGTAAGAGCCTCCATTTTTGATTGCACCTCAGTAGTAGCTTTTTTGATTTTAGGTTGGTTAGATTTTAGTTCTTTTATTTCTCCAGAGAGGGCTTTTATTTCTCCAGACAGGCTTTCTCTTGTATCTTCCGTGCCTTTTTCGAGCCTGGCTAACACCTTGAGAATCATCATTCTGGACTCTAGTTCTGACATATTACCAATGTCTGTATTGATTAGGTCCCTAGCCTTCAGTATTGCCTCTTGTTCTTTTTTTGTGGTGAGTTTTTCCGCCTTGTCATTTTATCTATATAAGAGTGTATGAACGAGAGAATAAAATACTATAAGGGTGCCAAGGACCCCAGAAAATGTATGCTAACCAAATCAGAAGAGACCCCAAATTGGGGGGAGAAAAGAGGGGGTAAAAAGAAGTTTAAAAAATTTTTTTTTTAATTTAAAAATTATACATATATATATATTAGACTGGTGAATAGAACAGAGCCACCCACTTGATTTTGGGTATTTTGGTCTCTTAGAAATAACTATCTCCCAAAATTTTAAAGAAGGAAAAACTTGTATATATACAAAAATAAGGCTAAATATGATGAAGGGATGGAATATGAGTGTAAAGATGAAATTAAAAAAATTTCTAAAAAAGGAATTGATAAGTTGGTTGGAAAAGGAAAGAAAAAGAAAGTAGAGAGAATTTGCTCAGGCTGGAGACTAGAGCAAAGCCCTGTGCTAGATTAGGGTGTATTTTGATCTATCAGAAGAAATTGTATCCCAAAAATTTTTTAGAAGGAAAAAAACCTGTATGTATACAAAAAATGAAATTAGATACAATGAAGGATAAAATATGATTATAATAATGAAAGTTCAAAAAAAATTTTTAGAAAGGTATTATTAAGATAGTCTAGTTAAAAAATGTTAAAAGAGGAAAGTGGAAAAGCTAAAAAAATTAGAATAAGAAAAATAAAATTAAAAACATTAAGTAACTTTGCAAGACTAAAGAATCATGAATTCCATGTTTTGCTTTTGCCTCCTCTGGAATTCTGCTGTTCTCCTTGATCAGTGATCTTGGTCTTGGCTAGATGTTCTTGCTGATATTCTTGGTGAAGGGCCTGTTGCAGTGATTCTCAAATGTCTTTGTAGAGGTGGAATCATGCCACCCTTGCCAGGGGCTGGGCTTAGTAATCTGCTTAGGTTCGCTCTCTGGACCTTTTTTTTCCCTGATTTCTTTCCATAGAGCTCTGGAGGATGGGAATGAAAATGGCGACCTCCCAATCTGTGTTCCAAAGAAGCCGAGAGCTCGGGGCCCCACTCCTCAGTGTGCCCTTGGAGAAAAGTGCTCAATCACTCCTGTCTTGCTGGTCTCTGACTACACTCTGGCTCACCCAGCCTGTGAATGAGCATTTCTGTCTCTGGCACGTAGCCCTGTTTGGAGTCTTTAAACCCAGCAGATTCCTGTTGCTGTGCTCTTCCAGTGGATGAAGGTGGGTCTCCCCAGATCTGCCACTTGTGGGGTCCCTGTTCAATGAGCAGTGGCCCAGCTGTGCCACGGATCACAGTTTAAGGTAACCTGGAGCTGAGAGCTCACTCCTCGGCTCCATCTCTGTAGCCAGCTTCCCCGCTCTTATATGTTTGAGCTCTGCTATACTCAGACACCCCTGATCCTTCTGTGACCCGCCTGGGACCCGAGACCACACTGTCCCTGTGAGGGCTCCACCCCTGCTTAGCTTCTGGAGCTGTATCCCTCAGTGGAGCAGACTTCTGAAAGTTCAGATTTTGTGCTCCATTGCTCTACCACTTGCTGGGAGCTGGCCCCTTCCCCCATGGTCTATCTTCCCATCACTTTGGTTTCACTTCTCCACACGTCCTACCTTTCAGAAAGTGACCGATTTTCTAGAATTGCTGCTCTTCTTTTCTTCAATCTCCTGTTGGGTTTGTAGGTGTTTGGAATGGTTTGATAACTATCTAGCTGAACTCCTGTGACCAGATGTCATCTCAGTCTGCTACTCTTCAGCCATATTGACCCTGAGAATTTTTTGATCCTTTCTGTTTCTTGTCATCAACTAATAAGAATGGAGGGCTCCCATGAACTTCCTATGTGATGCCTTAATCTAATCTTACAACTGGGGAAACATGAAACAAATATGAAAGATTGCTTAATATAAAAACATTTGTTATTATAGGTTTAAGAACTATTTCAATGAGCTTCTTGCTAAAGCCATTGCTATTAAGTTAGTAAATAATTGATTTCATTTATTTTTGTTACAAAGATACAGAACAGGCTAGTGAATAATTGAATTTATACATTCTTCATACTTGTTGGTTGGGACGGCTGTTTTTACGATGGGGACAAAGTAGCAGAGAGCCGACAATTATGGTCTTATGGATTCTGGACTAGACATTTGAAACCAGTGAGCATAAGGATTAGAAGAAGTTCTGCAGACATCATGAAGGAGTTACTGATAACCTAGAAACATTTTTTTGTTGTTGTTTTAAGTAAAATTAATATATTTAATACTTGTTCTTACCTGCCCAGAGTTTAGGGTGGCATGCATTTTGGTAGAGTGTAAATATTTAGTGATATATTTAAATTGAAACAATGACAAGTCTGTGTTTTATAAAAGAACTGATTGAAGAAACAGACATAGATAATCAGAGACTCAGTCTATTAAAAATGAAGCTGGAATAAGATAAAGCAATGCTCAGAGGAAAAGATAAATGATTTAAGACTTTTCATAGAGATCTAAAAATTTCTTGTTAATTCCTAGATTATATAATTTTTTAACCTGTCACACGGAAAAAAGTCTATTATGTATGTATATTTTTTAAAGAATAGGGCATGTCCTCATGTAATAACAAGTATCCAATGGTCAAATGTTTATTTTCAAGCATGAGTAGAATCTCATTTCTGGGGAGAATTCACTCTTACTTTTTCAGCTTCTAACTGGTTAACCTCATACATATTTAGAGTTTGCTATTTTCTTTCTTTTCTTTAAGGAATGGAGGTAGAATATTTTGGAATAAGAAATGTAAAAGCATTTTTGATATTTTTGATAGATGATCTTCTATGTGAAAGTAGCTTTTGTGTTTATTTTCTTTCATAGCAGGATTACAGATTATCCCCAATGATTGTATCTAAGAAAAAAGTGATGGAAAGTCTCGATCTACTGTATATATGCTGTTCCATTTCATTTTAATTGAATTGGGGCTCTCAGATCACCTGTGGGATTCTGTGCTTAACTGATGTTCTTCATGACTTCACCTGCTGTGTAATTTTCCCTTGAGCATATATATCTCCTAAACAGTAACTGTCCATGTTGAAAATAGAGGATAGATAGCAATTGACAAACAGCCCTTTCTTAAGCCAAGAAAATCTGGAAAGTATAGATTAGTTTATACTAGCTTTTTATATTAAGGACTCTAGTATGTAATTCTAAAACATATGAATGATGTCTCAAACATTTTTGAGTATCCAGACATTTTTCTTGGTATAAAGAAAGCTGCTAAGTTATATGTTGTTTTAATACCAATCTAAAATCCTAATTCCAGTGAAGGTTTTGTGACTTTAATATATTGTGAGATAAATATATTGTCTTTCTTTGGATATATATCTTTTATTCTTTTAAGATGTTATTTTTAAGTAATTTCTATACCCAGTGTGTGGCTTGGACTCACAACCCTGAGATAAAGAGTCATATGCTCTGCCTTCAGAGCCAGTCAGGTGCCCCTAGATATGTATCTTTTAATATCTTTATCTCTTAATTGAGCTCAACACATTTGGGCAAGTTAGGTGTTTCATCACTTATAGATTGTTACTTGAGGAATAATACTTTCCTTTGAATATGCAGAAGATACTAGTTTTTGTATAACTAAAGCAACTTCCTTAAATTGTTATTTTCTTGACCTAAATAACATTAATTTCTTTTACTCCTCATTGCATATTTTTGGTTAAGCTTGCCTTTTTTGGATTAAAACCACTGGGTCAGAGAATTGCTTTCTAGCTCTTGTTACGGCTAATGTGTCTATAGATAAGGAGCAGGTTATCAATAGAGAAGCAGACAGATGCATTCACAGACAAATATGTACATACTCCAAAGTTTGAAGAAATATTGAAATAAACTCTTTATAGGTAATTTAATGATAGAATAACTTTACATGCAAATCTATATTTTAGATGTATGCATTTTGATATTCCATCCAGAAAAGCAGTATAAGAAAAGTGTTTTTGGCATTTCACTCATTTAAATGCAAATATTTAATTGTTAATATATAATGGTCAAGTTGGTTCTGTCCCAGAACTGCAAACATAGTTCTTTTTTTTTTTTTAAGATTTTATTTATTTATTAGACAGAGATGACAAGTAGGCAGAGAGGCAGGCAGAGAGAGAGGAGGAAGCAGGCTTCCTGCTGAGCAGAGAGCCCGATGGGGGGCTCGATGCCAGGACCCTGATACCATGACCTGAGCTGAAGGCAGAGGCTTTAACCCACTGAGCAACCCAGGAACCCTGCAAACATAGTTTAATATTAGAAAATCTGTAAATATTATTTATGAAATTAAGGGATTAGATGGAAAAACACATTATCATATAAATAGCTACAGAAAAAATGTATTTGTTTAATTTCTACAAAAATACATATTACAAAAAATTTTTAACAAATTAAGGGCATTTTTAAACCTGATTTAAAACAAAATATTTACCAAAAAAGTCCTTTGAAAACATCATTTTAAGTAAAAGATACTATTAAAAAAAAAACAACAGGTATAAAAAAAATCTATACTAATTTTTACTACTTTGTTCAACGTTATACTAGCGTGAGATGCTAGCCAGTGCAATAAAATAAGAAAAATAAATTTATGGTGTAAAGGTGGGAAAGGAGAAGGTAAAACTGACATAATTTATAGATAAATATGATTATTAAAAGAAAAAGAATCTGTAGACAAATTATTAGAAATGACATTAAGGAGTTAATAAGTATCTGGATATAAAATTCAATATGTAAAAGCAATTAATTCCTACTTATTAACAAACAATCAGAAAACATAGTTTTTAAGATTCCATTTGCAAAAATAATACAATAATATACTTGGAATATATCTATGATAAGAAGTATAAAATGTACACATGCACATTGTAAAACTTTACTAAAATGATAAACTATCTCATGTTTAAACTAAATGATAAACTATCTCAAGTTTATGAAAAGGAAAACTTTGTATCATAAAAATGTTCGGTCTTTTCCAAATTAACCTATAGATTTAGTGATATTAATTCCAATTCAATTAGAATTAATTATAATATACTTCTATTTTAATACATAGAATATATGTATAAAAACTTCACAATATGACACAATTTACATGGCATATTAAGGGAAATGGAGGACATTCAGTAAAAGTGGTAGGAGAAAATGGTTAATCTATGTAGAAAATATTAAGAATTTCTTATTCGTTAATAGTTTTGACTGCCTTTAAATTAAATACTTCTCATCAAAAGACATTTAAAAAATAATGCAATGAACTACAGAATGAAAAATAGATGTTAGTCATAAAATTTAATCTACTTAGGATTAATATCAAGAATAAATGAACTCCTACAAATCAGTAAGAAAAGGCATTATCTCAATAAAAAATAGGCAAAAGACACGAACAAATATTTAGTAGGAGAAAGTCCTATGGGTCCAGTAACCATGAAGAAATGAGATAAGTGTAGGTTGCTAATTCAGTAAAATCCCACTTTTACTCATTTAGCATAAATTTAATTCTAGCAACTTCAGGTGTTGTTGGGGGTATGGATCACCAGGGTCTTATGAATTGTTGGTGTAGTATGAATTGGTATAACCTCTCTTGAAAAAAAAAAAATGTACTCCAAAGTTGAATACTCACATATCATATCTTCCAATAATATTACTCATAAGAGTTTGCCCAAGAAGATCTCTTGCCTCTAAGAGGTGATATGTTGAAGAATGTTCATAGAATCACTGTTTAGAACAGAAAAATCAGTTCATAGAATCATTGTTTAAAATAGCAAAAAGAACTCAGATGTTCATCCTCACAACTTGAATATCTAGACATTATAAATATACTCTCTACTTTTGTATATGATTGAAATTTTCCATAAATTAGAAGGAATGAATGAATAATTTAAATAAAAAAGATCACGTACGGGACCAAGAGAGAGTGAAAAGGAGTGGGAGATTGTGAGATTAAAGCAAAATGGCTGTAACTAATTGTGGAAAGCCACGCAGAAGCTTGAGATATGAGCCAAACCAGGCCCTGACTTATGCCTCCCTGACATTAAGGGGTTAAGCAATCTCAGCAATGGAAAGGTTGAGTAGCGCTGAGAAAGGGTCTGTGCTATGAGTCTCATGATCGCCTACGTGACTACCCATTGGGGTTTATCAGGAACAGGACAAGCAGGCCTAAATCTTAAATCCATGCCTGGACCTTGCTGTTCTTGCATGGGCCATAAAATGCATCAGGCGCCCTTTTTCAGTCCCTTCATCAATAGAGAACTTATCTATAAGTAAGCAACATGCTGGCATCAGGATGTCTGCGTGTTTAACCTAAGGGAACTGGTAAACAGGAGCCTGAAGAAACTATTTTTGGTATGTGGTGGGCGGTTAGTCTCCCCTAAGTGTTTCTGCTTTCTATACAATCGTGCACACTTCATAATAAAGTTGGCACTGCTTGGACATCATCCACTGTGTCCCTCCTGTCCCCATCTCTTTACGTCTCATCTTCGTCTCACCATCCTCTTACCCTCTCGACCCTGGTCGTGTTGTCGCACCGGCCGCGACCATTAATGGTTTCATTAAAGTCGAATGTGGTTTCCATTTGAGCTTTAGAACAGCTCTGTACTTTAAGCAAGAAGTAATGTGCTATATGAATAGTATACTTATGGATTAATAGGGAATTGTATCTGTATCTTAATCTCATAGAGTGGAATAAGGTGTTTGGGTTACTTTAAAGGGGAAAATATGGAATAAGTTTTCTGGTGGTCAAGCCAGTTGTGACTATTTTACCTTAATATCTTCTGTTCTCTGAAATAGAGCTAGGTCAGAGGCAGTGGTGGAATAAAATAAAGCGAGTTCATATGAAATGTAGCTCTATTTTCTATTTCATTCACACATAATATTGGTGTACATATATATACACACACATTTTTGAGATATTTTTCCTTCATTTAAAACTGTAGAGCTTTTCTAAAACTCAATAATGAAATATCTTATTAAGAGCAGAAAAATAAGCCCTTAAACATTTTTTATGTGTTTAAAATATGTTTTGCATTTAGCTTTGAATATATTCAGAATCTAGCACTCCTTTTTATGGAAATCATGGGGTATGTCACAGATTTTGCAAATTGTAGGATCACTTGATGGTGAAAAATTTTTATAATGATGTGATTTCCAAAATATCTGTAAGGATGAAGATGATAGTGAATAATTGCAGGAACAGTTATTATAATAACATCATTCATGGGCAGCTTATTGAATTCTAAGCATAGTGTTGATTGCTTTTAATAATCATTTGAATTGTCTTTTGATTTAGATATTGTTATCCTCATAGGTTCAGTGGTCACACAGTTGATAAGTCTAAAACTAGGCTTGGAACCCAGGTCTTTGGATTAAAATCTTTTAGCTCTTTACCAGTTCTCTACACCAAAAATGTGTACATTTTTCAAAGTGAAAAAAAAAAATAGAATGAGTATCCAAGAAACTATTTAAAAGATTCTTTTGTGTAGGAAAAGAAGAGTAAATGGACCTCCTTTTCATAATCCTATTTATGCAATTATTTATTTTATTTTATTCTGCTGAATTGTTTCCAAATTTGCCAATCAAAAGCACTGTCAATTTCCTATAAAGGAACAGTGATTCAAAATTCTTTATGTATTGTTTTTGCTGTGAAGATAGCACATTCTTGAATTTATTAATTAATATCCAGTAGTTTATGGAAGCTTATCTTTTCTAGAGTTCTGATGCTTAAAAGAAAAGTAAAGGCGTACATATCTCTGTCAGGAAAACTAAAGGTAGGCCAGGATTATAGGTTGTAAGCAATTTTACATTTCTGAATGTGATATTCCTTTGCTTTGATGCATTTAAAAAAATGCTTATCAGCATATTAATGAAACAATAGTTTTAAAGAAGTAAGAAATGATAATATATTTCTTTTAATGAATATTCTTGCTTCCTTTAATTGTGCACATAAATACAACAAAGAGTTCCTTTATGATTTCAGGATGGTGTTGTTTTAAAATGGTTTATAATTATGTAAATTTTATAGTAGAATGCAACTTTAAATTTTTGTTCAGACTGTAACTTTCCCTTTTATTATTAATCCTGGCCCTAAAATAGATTTCAGGGGGAAAAACACCTTATATATGCGAAGTGCTATTATATAGGTCATACTCTAAATAGATGTTTACTTCTCTTTTCTAAAAATATTTCTAACCATTACACTGTTATTTATTTATTTTTATTTTTATTTTTTTAAAGATTTTATTCATTTATTTGTCAGAGAGACAGTAAAGCACAGGCAGGGGGAGCTGCAGGCAGAAGGAGAAGCAGGCTCCCGGCAGATCAAGGAGCAGGATGCGGGCTTAGATCCCAGGACCCTGGGATCATGACCTGAGCCAAAGGCAGATGCTTAACAGACTGCCCCACCCAGGCATACCACACTTTTCTTTTTTTAAACCTCAAATATTTTAGAGACAAAGTTTGGAACTTTGGGCTTGAGAACAGATTCTTTGGAGAGGAAGAGACAGATAAGAATTAAATCGCCACTCATAGTTTTTACTTATTTCACAAATTTCAGTGGAATTATTATACGGGAAAGTATTATCTTTTGACTTTGCTTAATTTCCATGTGATATGTAATATTTTCTCCAGACTCTATAGTGCTTTTAAATTAGAAAAAAAATGTATTTTTGAATTAGAAAGTGTATACTCTTCTTGTGAAATGAATCTAATCAATTAAGGGTTAATAAAATTTTAGAAGAAATGTAAAAATAAACCGTACTACAGATGTGCCTTTAATGGACACAAACGTCTGTAATTGGCAGTGAAAAATGAGGAGCCAAGTAAAGTGTTAAGAACATTGGAACTTAGTTCAGAAATGTTATGTATGGCTCCTGCCAGCCCTACATTTTGTAGGTGAATATTTTACCTAAAAATCTTAGCCATGTTGGATCTGTTAATTTGAATTATTGGTTATCTTTGTAGTTCCTTTTCATAGAACTTAAATCCAAAAAGTATTTTAATATGCTGACAATAGTATTATCAATTCTGTGATATTATTTGTTTTAAAAACACTTTTCTGTTTATTTTCAGTACACTTTCTTTTGTTGCCTAATAAATATCTCACAATTTGTTTAATGCTAATGTCAAGTTAATTTCAGAGAAGAACAAGAGAAGACTTCCATGCTTTTTGTGAAGATTATTTTAAACAATCTTTCTAGTTTGTATTTTTTAAATTTCTAATAAATGTCATAGACTTGTTTATTTTACAGTCAGTAACTAGCTTATGTGTTCTATTGTTACTGCCAGAAAAATAAGCTTAGAGATATAAGAAACTTATAATTAACAGGCCACCAGGATTCAAGGTCAATTTATATGTGTCATCTGTTTGGTGTAAATCTCATTTTTTTGCTTTTACTAAATTGGAATTGTGAAAGGTGCTTTTAAACTTCGAGGGCCTGTCAGTTTTGATATGTGAGGATAATTTTGAAGATGTAAAATTCTCCCCAACCTGTCCCCTTTGTTCTTTCCCCCAAAAAACAAGAAGGAGAAAACAGATTACTATATATAGACAATACAATAAGGAGATCAGTGATTTGTGAACAGTAAACCATAAAGCAACATCCACTGTAATCAATCAGTCCTTCTCCATGGTTCATTAAAATAAAGCTTCTAACTTGCCCCGCTTGCAAGAAGAGTGGTGAGTTTCAGTTTGAGCTGTTCACATGCCCAGACTCTTTTTGGTCTGTTATCACTCAATCGCCTGCTTAGTTCTGTTCATTTCCCATAGCTTGTCTTTGACACAGAAAGGGGGTTTTTATCTTTTAATTATTTATAAGGTATAGAAAATGTCTTGGGTCCTATTTTCATTGTAGGCACAATGATTGTGTAGTGTGCTGGTTTGACGTGACACAAAGTTTGAGAATGACTGAATTGATCTTAGATTTAGTTTTGATACTCTTCTCAAGAAGTCTGCTTTGTGATTATTTTTATTATTGATGAGCCAAGCCATATGTTACTAAACTAATAGAGAAGTCTGTCAAAGAACTTGGCATTTGTTAAAGATTGTCTAATGCCATCAGTACCTTACCTGTGATCCAAGGCTGTTTAACTATAGAGCTGTGGTTTGTAGTTCTCATTCCTTATTTTTAATTCAAGAAGACAATCAGTTTAATAGACTACCTTTCATGAATCTATTTGCTCTTATAGCCCTAGTGGAAATATTTAGCCTTCTAACTTTTCAGTGTGCTGTATTTGATAGCTTACTATTTGACAAAATGCTGGAATTTGTTGTCTATGACAAACTCCTGTATTCTTTCTAGATCTGTGTTTGATCTGATTATGTACAACATCTAAAAAAGTAAAAAAGTACCTTAAGCTTCTAGTCATTCCTCTGATGACCTATTGAGCTAAGTAAGGATTCTCTCATTTAGTAGAAGTGAAAGGTAAGACAGTAAAAAAAAGAAACAAAAAATAGCTGAATATGATAGTTCTCTTATGGCTCAAGATGGCTGTCACTGAATCAAATGTACATTAAAAAGTCAAGTACAGAATTTTTCTCATTGATAAAAATCTTTTTCAATAACAATTTTCAGGTTTATATTATTTTTTTAATGGTGTGATGGATCTTTGTAAAAGTGAACTGAAAGTTGGAGGTGAGTGTATATACCAGTGAATGATGAGTAAACTATGATGACTTTAGTTTTTCAAAATATTGGTATGTTATAATACTACTGAATATCTGGGATTTTGGTTTCATCTCACATTTGTAGGCTAGATTAAAACATTTAATCCTGTGCCCTTGTATTAATTTCTTGGTGAAATTGGATAATCATGTGCTATAGCCATGTTCTTCCAAATCTTCTATTTTAAAGTGGGGGGTTGGTTGAGCCTGGTGGTGGGTGTTAAGGAGGCATGTATTGCATGGAGCACTGGATGTGGTGCATAAACAATGAATCTTGGAACACTAAAAAAATAAAATTAAGATCTTAAAAAAAAGTACTTTTTATTGATAACAGTCAGAGTACCAGAAAGCAATCAAAGCACGAAGACCCTGGGGAGAGAGAAGACCAATGTTTTGTTCTATTTAAGAGCAACATCAATATGATTTTTTTTTTCTCAAAAACCAAAACATCCAATAATATGATACAGTAGTCATAGAATAGCACAGAATAGAAGAATAGTTTCCAGTTTTGCTGGAGTGAGGAAGACTTTATATAAGAGTACTGACCACATTAATTAGATATACATTCATTAACAATTGATTATTTCTAAATTCTTTTCTTTTAAATTTTTCCGAGTCCCTCAGACTTTTTAAAATTTAATTTTATTTAAATTAAATTAATTAACATGTAGTGTATTATTAGTTTCAGAGGTAGAGTTCAGTGATTTATTAGTTGTGTATAATACCCAATGCTCATTGCATCACATGCCCTCCTTAATGCCCATCCCCCACTTACCCCATCTTCCCACTCCCCTTCCCTCCAGAAACTCTCAGACTTTTAACAGATATCTAGAAAGTGCATGTTCATCTTCTCTTCCATTTTGAAGATAAGTTGTTTTTGTCCCTCTTAACTATTTGCAACCTAGAGTTCTTAGAAATTATAATAACTTGTTGTGATAATTTGTTTTTAATTTATTTAAGACACAGTGAGCAGCTGAATTATTTTGTTTTCTGGATTTGTATGTTTTTATGTTGGAACTAGTAAAGATTTAATGCTTAGATTTGTATTATAATAAAATTGGAACAAATCCATAAATGAATTCGATTCCATTCACCATCTCAGTCTTTACAAAATAAATCTTCAAAAAGCACCAGCTTTTAAATTATCAATAAATGATATCCCGCCAAACATGTTGGTCAAGCCAGGGTTGCAATTCTTTAGAGAAGGAGAGATTTGAAATAATTATGTGCACTTCAGCATTTTCTTTATATGTAAATACTTGAGCCTCTGAGAAAGTTTTTTCTGTACTTTTCTCAAACTGTATACATTTTGCAAATTAAAATGTATTTGCAGTAAATTAAATGCCCTTTCAAGACATTTCAAAAAAAAGGGTGTACCACGGTAAAATGACTGAATGTATTAGGATTTGTTAGTGTTGTGAAGTGACAGAAAACCTAAGGCACACTGTCTTATTTTAATAAGGGGACTTTCTTAACCTGTGTGTATTAGTTTTCTTGGGTTGCCATAACAAAATACCACAGCTTGTGTGGCTTAAACAACAGAAATTTGTTTGATCAAGATTCTGGAGGCTAGTAAGGTATCAGTAGGCTCGGTTATATTCTCTCTCCTTGGCTTGTAGAGGCCGTGTTCTCCCTTTGCCTTCACGTAGTTTTCCCTGTGTATGCGTGTTCAAGTGCACGCATGTGAACATCCTAATCTCTTCTTTTAAGGACACTAGTTATATTGGATTAGGGTTCACCCTAGTGACCTCATTTTACCTTAATTCTTTATAGGACCTGTCTCCAAATGCAATTATATTCTTTTTATTTTATTTTATTTTATTTTATTTTATTTTATTTTATTTTATTTTATTTTATTTCTTTTCAGTGTTCCAGCATTCATTGTTTTTATGCACCACACCCAGTGCTCCATGCAGTATGTGTCCTCCGTAATACCCACCACCAGGCTCACCCAAGCCCCCACCCCTCTCCCCTCCAAAACCCTCAGTTTGTTTCTCAGAGTCCACAGTCTCCCCCTCCAATTTCCCCCAGCTCACTTCTCCACTCCATCTCCCAATGTCCTCCATGTTATTCCTTATGCTCCATAAGTAAGTGAAACCATATGATACTTGTCTCTCTCTGCATGACTTATTTCACTCAGCATAATCTCTTCCAGTCCCATCCATGTTGATACAAAAGTTGGCATCCTTTCTGATGGAGGCATAATACTCCATTGTATATATGGACCATATCTTCTTTATCCATTCAGCCATTGAAGGACATCTTGGTTCTTTGCACAATTTGGCAACTGTGGCCATTGCTGCTATGAACATTGGGGTACAGATGGCCCTTCTTTTCACTACATCAGTATCTTTGGGGTAAATACCCAATAGTGCAATTGCAGGGTCATAGGGAAGCTCTATTTTTAATGTTTTAAGTAATCTCCACACTGTTTTCCAAAGTGGCTGCACCAAATTGCATTCCCACCAACAGTGTAAGAGGGTTCCCCTTTCTCCACATCCTCTCCAACACCTGTTGTTTACTGTCTTGTTAATCTTGGCCATTCTATCTGGTGTAAGGTGGTATCTCAATGTGGTTTTGATTTAGCCAGTATTACCTTGATCCCCAAACCAGGCAAAGACTCCACCAAAAAAGAGAATTTCAAACCAATATCCCTGGTGAATATGGATGCCAAGATTATCAAAAAGATCCTATCTAATAGGATCCAACAGTACATTAAAAAGATTATCCACCATGACCAGATGAGATTTGTCCATGGGATGCATTGGTGGTTCAACATTCACAAAGCAAACACTGTGATAGAACAAATCAATAAGAGAGGAAAGAAAAACCACATGGTCCTCTCAATTGATATAGAAAAACATTTGACAAGATACAGCATCTGTTCCTGATTAAAATGATTCAAAGTATAGGAATAGAGGGAATATTCCTCAACTTCATAAAATCTGTCCATAAAACCCCACAGCAAATATCATCATCAATGGGGAAAAGCTGACAGCCTTCCCTTTGAGATCAGGAACACGACAAGGATGCCCACTCTTGCCACTCTTGTTCAACATAGTACTAGAAGTCCTAGCAGCAGCAATCAGACAACAAAAAGAAATAAAATGTATTCAGATGGGCAAAGAAGTCGTCAAACTCTCTCTCTTCACAGATACATGATACTTCATATGGAAAACCCAAAAGACTCCACCCGCAAACTACTAGAACTCATACAGCAATTCAGTAATGTGGCAGGATACAAAATCAATGTATAGAAATCAGTTGCTTTTTTATACACTAACAAGGAAAATATAGAAAGGGAAATGAGAGAATCCATTCCACTTACTATAGCACCAAGAACCATAGGATACCTGGAAATAAACCTAACTAAAGAGGTAAAGCATCTGTACTCGAGGAACTACAGAACACTCATGAAAAAAACTGAAGAAAACACAAAAAGATGGAAGACCATTCCATGCTCATGGGTCAAACAATAAACATTGTTAAAATGTCTATACTGCCTAGAGCAATGTATACTTTCAGTGCCAACCAGATCAAAATTCCGTTGGCATTTTTCAAAGAGCTGGAACAAACAATCCTAAAATTTGTATGGAACCAGAAGAGACCCTGCATTGCTAAGGAAGTGTTGAAAAAGAAAAACGAAATTGGGGACATCACGTTGCCTGATTTCAAACTTGACTACAAAGCTGTGATCACCAAGACAGAATGGTATTGGCATAAAAACAGACACATAGACCAGTGGAACAGAGTAGAGAGCCCAGATATGGACCCTCAACTCTATGGTTAAATAATCTTCGACAAAGCAGGAAAAAATATACAGTGGAAAAAAGACAGTCTCTTCAATAAATGCTGCTTGGAAAATTGGACAGCTAGGTGTAGAAGAATGAAACTTGACCATTCTCTTGCACCATACACAAAGATAAACTCGAAATTGATAAAAGACCTCAATGTGAGGCAGGAATCTATCAAAATACTAGAGGAGAACATACGCAGTAATCTCTTCAACATTGGCCACAGCAACTTCTTTCAAGATATGTCTCCAAAGGCAAAGGAAACAAAGGCAAAAATAAACTTTTGGGACTTCATCAAGATCAAAAGCTTCTGCATAGCACAGGAAACAGCTAAACAAAGAGGCAACCCACAGAATGGGAGAAGATTTTCGCAAATGACAGTACAGACAAAGGGCTGATATCCAAGATCTAGAAAGAATTCCTCAAACTTAACACACAGAAAACAGATAATCACGTCAAAAAATGGGCAGAAATCATGAACAGACACTTCTCCAAAGAAGACATACAAATGGCTAACAGGCACCTGAAAAATGTTCATCATCATTAGCCATCAGGGAGATTCAAATGCAGTTATATTCTGAGGTACTGCAGGTTGGGATTTTGTCATATCAATTTCGAGGGAATACAGTTTAGCCCATAACAGAAAGTATAGGACTTACACAAAAATGTAGGTCTCTTTTATGCTCCTCAGTTTGTCCTCTGTATTTTTTTCTTTAATTAGTTTTGGCAAATGTCTTTCCATTTTGTTGGGCTTTAGAAAAATAAAACAGCTTTGGGTTTTATTGATTTACTCTACTATTATTTTTAAAGAAGTCATTTGATGCCTTTGTAACCAATTACTGCTCCTTCCCAATTCCATTATTTCTTCTGAGAAGAGAGAAACCCAGAAGTAACAATTATCTTGATCTGGTGTTTCTTTTTACTAAACATATTATGTACTTTTGTTAGTACATATTATTTATCAATAAAATATATATACTATTGATTGTAGGTTTCTAAGCTTTATACAGATGACTTTTTTCCTATAATAATCTGATTTTTAATTTTTACTGTTGACCATATAGTACAGTTTTGTTTCAATTCATTTTAATTGTAGCTATACTATAATTCATTATTCCAGTTTTTATTCATAAACATTTAGGTTCCTTCCAATTTCTTAATTTTAAAGCATTTTCTGTGCTGAGCATCCTTGCATATATCTCCCTGTACACATGTGAGATAATTTCTTCAATACCTACGAGTGGAGTTCTTGGATCAAAGCCAAGCTCTAGGCACAATCCAACTTATTATCAAATTGCTGTCCAAAGTGGTTGTTTGGTATATATTTCCACCATTCTCTTGATTTACATTTTTATACAGTAATGATGTTTTACTTCCAGGAAATCAGATGGTTGGGTAATGGTACCTGATTATTGCTTTATCTTGTATTTTACTGATTACCAGTGAAACCACGTTTTCATGTATATGGGCTATTTGTCTTTTGCGCATTTTAAAAAACTATATATTTTGTGTCTATATAACATATTGGGACACAGTATTCAATTTTAATTATGGCTTCAATTATTTAATAGAAGATTTTAAAAATTTAGCTCTGAGTTCATAATGATAGTCTTCTATATTTTCTAATAACAATGTAAAACTTTTGCTTCTCACATTATTGTTTATTTCTTCAAGATTATATATTCATATGTTGTGAAGTAAATGTCTGCCAAATAATTTTCCATTTTGGTGATCTTTAAAGGTTGCTTTTTAAAATATTTCATGCATATTTAAAGTATATGCACATATTATTTCTGTCTGTAGAATTAAGGATTTGTATATGTAATAGATTTAACTTACTAGTTTTATTAGAATCCTTTCTATGTTTTTATTTGATCCATCTATTTATTTATGATAGAGGTATGTTAAAACATTTGATAAGATTGTGAATGGGTGTGTTTCTTACTGTAGCTCTAAAAATTTTGCTTTTAGTATTTTGACTTTTTGTTGCTAGGTGCATATAAAGTCATTAATGTTGTATCTTCTTTGTGACATGTATGTGTGTATGTGTTTATATATTTTATTTTCCTGGGTTTTTTTTTTTTTTTTTTTTTTTTTTTTTTGAGAGAGAGAAAGGGAAAGAGTGCATGTGAGTTGGGGGTGGAGGGGCAGGGGGTAAGGGCAGAGGGAGAGGGAGAGAGAGAATCTTAAGCAGGCTCCATGCCCAATGCAGAGCCCAATCTGGGCTCCATCTCACCACCCTGAGATCATGACCTGAGCTGAAATAGAGAGTCGGACACTTAAGTGACTGACACACCCAGGCACCCCTTTGGTTTTGTTTTTTAAAGATTTATTTATTTGAGAGAGAGGGAGAGACAGCAAGCATGAGTAGGGGGAGGGAGAGGGAGAGGCAGACTTCCCACTGAGCGGAGAGCCTAACACAGGGCTCAGTCCCAGGATCCTGAGATCATGACCTGAGCTGAAACTAAGAGTTGAACACTTAACCAACTAAGCCACCTAGGTGCCCCCAGTGCAATTTAGTTTGATATACAAATGCCACAGTGGCTTTTTTGTGGTTCATTGTTGTCTGCTGTATTTTTTCTTACCAATTTAATTTCACTCCTCTGTGTTGCCTTAGGTGAGGTTTTTATACGCAGCAGTTTTTATTTTTGTTTTTAAATATTTCTTTAGTAGGTATGTTGATTCCATCCGTATGCATTGTGATTAAAAATATATTGGGACTTCTGCCCTTGTTGGGTGTGATGTTTATTACTTTTTACTTTTCTTTCTTTTGTTTTTGACCTGAATGAAACTGGTAACATTTTCTATATTTACCCTTTCCCCTCTTTGATGCTTTAGAAGGTATAAATTTTATTCTAGTTTCATCTTTGAAGAAGAATCACATGAAAGGGTGGGGTTTTTTGGTTTTGCTTTTGTTTTGTTTTGTGTTTTTTAGGACTCAGTAAATTCTAATTCTTTTTAAATTTTAAGCTACATCTACTTCTATATCACTTTTCCCTTTTCTTTTCCTATGTGCTGAAATGACACTTTATTCTTTTTTTTTTTTTTTAGTAAGAGTCTTAGTCTGTGTATATCAGGAAATGTCTTCATTTTGCCTTTTTGTTGTAGTTTATAACAGCAAAAGCATATTTTCTTCTCATGGTATATGTTCACTATAGGTCAGTTACTGATGTCGACTCATTTTGGGAGTCAGGTTAGAGCAGCCCTGGTTTGGAATATATAATTTTTTAGCAAGGAGAAAAGACCAAGGCATTTCTAAACCATGTTTCCTAAAGCTTTTGCACAGATGGGCACATGTCAGTTCCCCCTCCCATTTCATTGGCCAAAGTAAATATGGCCTTGTGTCGATGGGGTGAGGGTATATAATTATCTTATGTGAAAGAACAATGTATAATATGAATCAGTGATTAAAAACTCTGTTGAATACAGAATTCTAATTTAATTTTTCCTCTTAATTCTTTTAAATGTTACACCATTTTCCCTTGGGGTTATTGTTGCCAAAGAGAAATCTGCTATCAGTCTAGTTGTCTTTTTTTTTTCTTTCTTTCTTCACATCATTTTTCTCTTCTTTGTCAAACCTTTCAGATTGTCACTTTTTGTTAATGTTCCATGATTTCACAGTGATAAGCCCACCTTGTATTTCTGAGAACTCACATCTTCCTTCAGTTCTTATGACTGTCAGCCAGTATTTTTTCCCACATTTTATCTCTCTAACATCCCTTTTATCTCCCTCTGGAACACCTAATAACCAATCATGGGAACCTCTCAATCTATCCTTCATAAGACATAATTGCTCTTTCATATTATTTTTAATGATCTCTTGTCTGCATTCTTGTCTCTGTGCTGTATTCTGAATGAATTCCCCAGCAGTTTTCATTTTCCAACTCTCTAATTTACTTTGTGTGGTCCAGAATTTATCACATGTAATTAATTTTTATTTGAATCACTATGTGTTCATTTCTTAATATTTCACTTTGGTAATTCTTTATATCCAAAAATTCTTATTTCTTTTCTGCTTCGTTGTGTTTCATAATCTCTTTTTCTTTTAAAAGGGATTTCAATGCTTTTTATTCCTTCAGGAAAACTGGTTTAGTTAAATTCATAGGTTCTGGAGGCAGCCTGCTTGGTTTGAATTCCAGCTCTTCACATAACAGCTGTGTTTCTTTAAAGAGGCAAGTTAGTTACTTAACTAGATCATGCCTCCGTTTCCCCATCAGTAGAATTAGGCTAATATTAATATATAAGTTATTTTGAGTTACGGAATTTAAGAGTTACTTTACATAAAATGTTTAGAACAATGCCTAGCACATAGTACGTTTTCAGTTACTGTTAGCTAATTATTTCTGGTGACATCATCCTCCACTACCACCATCATAATAATCATCATCAGCATCATTTTTATGATGAGTATCATTAGTTCTTTGAGTATGATAAATGTTACTTTAAAGTCTTTGTAATGATGCAATATAAAATTCATTTAATCTGAAAGAAATTCATATTCTGAGTGTTGATTTTGTTGGCCTGCTTTATAGCTATAGTTTTTTTTTTTTTCAAATGTTTTAGAATTTGGGTTTGAACACTCATTTTGATTGGTTGATTTTCACTACTGTTGTCTCCCCTTCTCTAGATTTCCCACTCCCTGTCTAATAGTTTTATAGTTACCCTATCCCACATTCCAAAATCCTGCTGATAATTGATTCAGAGTTCCTGCACTAGGAACATAAGGGTGAATCTGCACCTGATTATTGAGCCCCTCAGTCACTCCATTGTCCCCATTTGCAAGGTGTGAAGGTGTGTCTGTGTGTTGCTTCAGTCGCTGTTAAAACATCAGGCAGCATTTTCCATCAACCTCCTTTCTAGGGTCTGTAGCCCAATCCCAAGCTTAAGGCTTCAGGCAGAGATCTTGGGCCCATTCCTTCAATGAGCATGTTGGGTCACCCTTATCCTGTAGGAGCTGAACTCCCCATCTACTGTCTGCATTCTTGATCTGAAGCCAAGCAGGTGTGTGTCTTCCGCCATCTTCATTATTGACCTGTGAGGCCTCATGTTCCTGGAGATATTTGCCTCCCTTTGGGTTCTGGAAATGGCTTACTGATTTCTTGTTTTTATCTATTACTCATCACTGGTGTGTTTTTGGAGCAAAGGGTTGCAGAACTTACTGTGTCATTCTGATTGGAAGCTTTTTAGTGTCTACTTTTATCTATATTATTTCTTCTATCGTTTGTGAAACTAACTTTATTATTGGTCAGTTGTTACTTCCTGTTTCTCTACCCTACTTTAATTCTCTTGGAACTCATACTGTATTGCATTTATATGTTTATTTGGATATTTTTATTCTCTCCCCCGAACATATGTTCCATGAGGACAGTACTTTGTTTTCTTCCCTACTGTATTCCTATGCTCTTAAGAAATTCCCATTACTTATGTAGTAGGTACTTAAACATTTGTAGAATCAGTGAGTAAAAGTTGGTGTTTTTTCTTGAAATGCTTCATCATTTATGAATTTCTGTTTAATGTGAATTAGAGCTCTGTTGATTTCTCAGAGAATAGTGGTTCTGATTGGGAGAGGGACAGGCCATATGACCAGAGGATTGTGAGTGTTGCTGATTTCCTGGAGATTAAATCTTTCCTGCTCCCTGGGGAACATAAATTATCAAGACCTGTTTTAATGAGCCTGCCTCACAATCATGTCTGTAACACCCATGTCAGAAATAAATTGTGATGGGTGTGTGTGTGTGTGTGTGTGTGTGTGTGTAGCCATCAATGGACACATAGGTTGTTTCCATATCTTAGCTATTGTAAAGAGTGGTTCATTGAACAAGGGGATGTGTATCTTTTTGAATTAGAGTTTTTATTTACTTTAGATAAATACCCACAAGTGGATTTGCTGGATCATATGATAGTTCTATTTCTAATTTTTTGAGGAATTGACACAGTGTTTTCCATAGTGGCTACACCAATTTACATTCCCACCAACAGGGCACAAATGTTCCCTTTTCTCCACATCCTGGCCAACACTTGTTTTTTCTTATCTTTTTGATAGTAGCCAGTCTGACAGGTAGGAAGTGATATCTCATTGTGGTTTTGATTAGGATGTCCCTAATGATTAATGATGTTGAGCATCTTTTCCTGTATCTGTTGGCCATCTCTATGTCTTTAGAAAAATGTCTATTCAGATCTTCTGCCCATTTCTTACTTGGGCTGGTTCTTTTTATTGTTGTTGTTGAGTTATATGAGTTCATTATGTATTTTGAATAGTTGCTCCTTATCAGATATATAATTTGCAGATATTTTCTCCCATTCATTAGGTTGCCTTTTCATTTTGTTGTGCAAAGCTTTTTAGTTTAAAGTAGTCCCCCTTGTTTATTTTTGCTTTTGTTGCTTTCGCTTTTGGTTTCAGACTCAAAAAATTATTGCCAAGATCAGTGTGAAGGAGCTTACCCCCTCTGTTTCCTTTGTTTTAAATTAATTGGCCTTATATTTGTGGGTTTATTTCTGGGCTTTCTATTCTGTTCTGATAATCTATGTGCCTATTTTTATGGCAGTACCATATTGTTCTAATTACTATAACTTTATAATAGAGTCTACAAGCAGGGAGCTTGATGCCTCCAGCTTTCTTTTCTTTCCTTTCTGAGAATTGTTATTGATCTATTTAAGAGGATTACTTAGGGTTTTCTTAGGGCACATATCAGGCCCCTCTGATACTCATTATAAGCAAACTTGATTTGAATCAATTTGATGGAGTTATGAAATTAACTAACCTGGTGGTCCTCTCTTAATTCCTCAATAAGTTTTACCCTGATGTTGAAAAAGCCCTGGAATTGCTCCTACCTCAAAGGTGATTTTCTCTTGTCCTTCTCCTGGATGGTAATATTTCCTCCTCTCTTCTTTCTCTGGTATTCCATTTCCATCTACTTTGAAATAATTTCTCATGTTCTAGTCAGCCTGTGACATACTTTCTGCTTTCTAGTACTGGCATAGCTATATTCTTTATTTATTTAATTTCATAACTGTCATTTTATGATTTGGGGCCTAGAGTGGAGAAATGTGCATTTTCTCAGCTATTGATTCAATTTTCTATTTTTTTAATTTGTTTAAGAAAAGTATCTTTCTATATCTAGAATAAGTTACCTGCATTTGTTTAGTTTTTCTAAGGAGAGATTAGGGAACAATGAATAATCATTTAGATAGTGATTCTGGTTATTAGGAAGATGGGGGAATTCCTTATACCCTATCATGTTTTCTTTGTGCTTTAACTGTGTATTATCTACTTTTTTATGGAGAACTTTGAAACTTTTTTTAAAAAAAATTTATTTATTTATTTGAAAGAGAATGGAAGAGAGAGTGAGTAGGGGCAAAGGGGAAGGGTGAGGGAGGTGGGAAAGGATCTCAAGCAGACTCCCTGCTGAGCATGGAGCTAGACTTGGAACTCAATCTCAGGACCCTGAGGTAATGACCTGAGCCAAACTGAGCCACCCAGGTATACCTGGATTTTGAAACTTTCGCTTTTCCACTTGCTACATACAGTTTAAGATGATAGCATGAGTTTGATTTTACCCCTATCATAAGCCCATAGGACCTTACAATAAAGGAATGAGAGGTCAGGGCCAGAGAGTCCCCTCTTTTCCTCTTTCAGTGTCTGCCTTTTGCCTTTCTTCCAAGTTAACTAACTTCCATGTCTCTAGGCCATCACCAATTAATTAGACTTCGCTCTCTAATTCTTAGTCTTCCCTTGTTAGTTTTGACTGTTGGTGCTACCAGGAATTGCTCATTTATTTGTTTTAAAATATGGTAAGGTTTCAGTGCTGTACCAGATACCCAGCTGACATCCAACTAATTAAAGCACACTGCCCCTGACCTACCTACACACTGTAGGTATATTTCATTGACACTTGGAGTTGACTTTTTTGTGTGCTGTTACAGAAAATCCAATCTAAGATTGTAGGTTCTTACTTACACCATTTCTCTGGTTTTGAGCCTTTATTGCTGGTAGAGGCTTTAGTTCATTGGTTTCTACTTGTTAGACTGCTTTAAGGTTTGGCTGAGTCACTGATTAATGCAATAATACAGCAATCATACTGAAGTCAGAGCTCCATCATCTGCATTTACGGAGGGAAAGTTGAAAATGCAGGGAATGTATTCATCTTTCCAGTCAATTCCAACATCTGAGAGGGGAAGTTTGCCCTAGGAAACAATTTCTTAGCATTCAGTCGGCTGACCACCCTTTGGTCGTGATTTTAGGCATGCCTAAATTGGCAGTTATTTTTTTTTTCTTTCTAAAGATTATACTGACATTAGAAGTTAAGAACCTCTCCTCAAAAGTCAGACAGACCTAGGTTTGAATTGCATCACTTCCACTTTGTGATGGGGGTAATGAATTTATTCTCTCGTGGCCTTGGTTTCCTCATTTGTAAAATGAAGATAAATAAGGCCCATATCCAAGAGCTGTGGTAAGCAGTTGTTTAGTACATTATCTGATGGGCTCAATAATTAATGTAGTATTTTTACTGCCTCATTTCCTTATTATGCTTTCTAACTCGTCATGTAGACAGAGCATCAGCATTGCTGGCTCCTTCCCTCTGATGGCTCTTTCTCCGCTTGCTCATTGTTTAAATTGCCTAAATTGGTGAATTTTCTGATACTCTCATTTTCTCAGAATCTTAGTTCAGTTATTTGCAAGCCTTATGAAGGGTGATTTTGACCTGAACTCTTATCTGTCCCTTCTGTTACAAACCCTTGGGGTCATCCCCTCACCATTTTTCCGGAACATCTAGACTGGAGGGCACCTCCAATTTCCAAATGTTAGGTACCATATACATGGCTGTATGTATGTGAAACAGCCCATATTCTGGATTGAGCAGCTAACGAAAGGTATTAAATAGGCCCTAGAAATATGCATTTTCCAAGAAAGGTGATAGGAAGATTAATTTAGTATTTTCTTACCAGGGGTACATACGAGTGATGGTTATACTGGTAGCTGGTTAGAATCTTGGATGTGTAAAGAGGTAGAGTGGATGAGGAGTGCAGGGTAGGGAGTTTCCAGGTAAATTTTGAATTGGAGCTGCCTCTGAATACTGACATTACAGTTAATAAAGATCAACTTTCATACCAGGAATAGGGATAGCCCAAGAATACGATGTGAAGTCAGTTCTGTCAGAGGCATCTGTGATGTAACTGAATGATGCAGTTTCTTAGCTCTTTGGCTTTGAGCCTGAGCCTGAGCCTCCTGTATCATAAGGGAGCTGATGGAAATGACACCAGCATCCTGGAACTGGTGAGAGAATACGGTGAAATCATGTATGTAAAGCACATGTGACAGTGCACACCAGCACAGGGAGGGGCTCAGGAAGTGGTGGTGGTGTTGCTGCTGTTTTTACTGTGGTTGTTGTTGTTGTTGTTTCTGTTGTTATGGGAAGGTGACTGGAGAAGATCCCTTTCTAAGATCTAGGGCACTTTATATCCTGACTGCCTGACAAATGGTGGAAACAAAAATGTCCTATAACTTGTATAAATTCACCGACTGAAATAAAAATTTTATTCTTGTGGTAGATTATAACATTGTTGAAGATTTTTGCTACTGCTCCCTGGAGGAGGATTATATTGCCTGAACTCATTGACATTGGCTCTGGCATGTGACACTAGGCTCCATCCTATTGAAATCGGGAGAGGCCGTTGCTAGTTTTGGCCAATAATGCAGGTGGAAATGACATGAATTCCTTTTAAATGGAAACTTAAAAACCAAATTGCAGTCAGCAGTCTCACTTTTCTTGCCTTCTGTCCTGGGCCTGCCCCCTAAGCCTGAAGCATAGAGTGAAAATTGCACAGACACGACAAAAAATAATCTTTGTTCACCCATAGTATTGAGTGTTTTGTTTCTGCAACAAAGCCTGATGATAGTGATAGAGTTCTTATATTTTGTATTTCAGACATGAGAGTGTCATGGTCAAGGACGGTAACAAAGAGACATATAGAACTATACTGTCCAGTACAGAAGCCACTAGCCACATGAGGCTATGTAAAACTACATAAACTTAACATTTTAGTTTCTTAGTTGCACTGGCGACAGTTCCAGTGGGTAGCGGCTTCTCTATTGATGCAAGAAATCTAGAGGATTTCTTTTATCACAGAACATTCTATTGAACAGTAGTGGAATAAATATCAGTGTGGTCCCTAAGACCTATCTGAGATTAGCTCAAGGGACATATCTAATGTTTCTAGTTTCTAATGTTTCTTGTCTAATTTTTCCTCTCTCAGTTTTTTAAAAATATATTATCCCATTACCTGTCATCTGGTTACTATATATGGGAAAATCATAGGAACATTGTAAGTTACAGAATATAATTACACAGACTACCCTTTTTTTTTTTCCATTTTTCTTTTTTTATAATGTTGCAAATCCTCCATTTAGCTGCATGCTGTCAAATTAAGCCTGGATGAACGGCTTTATATTGGTGGGTGGACAATGTAGAAATTTTTCTTGATAGTCCATCTCTGTTATTCCGAAGACTAAGGTCAGAATGAATAACAATTCCTTAAAGATAATTGATTTAAAAAATTTTTATAATTAGTCATTACTTAAAAATATGGCAAAATATCTATAGATATCTAGAGATAGGAGTATTATATATTACCTAGGTATAAGTTTAGAGTTTCAGATTTAATGTTTGAAAGTATGCTTAATATTTTCTATCTAAAAAGAAATAATCAGTCACTGCTGTGGCACAAATAAGTCAGCTACTGTCCATGGCATGAACTGTTCAGACTGACTTCCTAAAAATTTAAAGCCCACAAATGATGCACATACACATTCTTCATTAATTAGTTATGGGATGTTTCAGCAAATTTTGTCCTTTGATATTGGGGTCACTTGAAATATTATCACTGCTGTTTATCATGCATTCAATTCACATCAAGTTGCCCATATATAAATATCCTGTAGTTCTACCCAAACTGGGAAGAACATTTACCTAAGCAGCCAGAAAACTTCTGTCTCTGCTGATGGAAGATTTGATAGAAACTGAGTGATATTGTTTCAGCCCAATGTATTCTGTATAATTAAGCAATTGATGTTCTTTAGTCCATTAAGCAATTTCATCTGCCCTCCCCAAAACTACTTTGAATTCATTTTTGTTGGTTGTTCTGATCATTTTTAAATCTCATTAATTAAAGAGTTGAGAAGCAACATTAGCGAAAAATTTGAATTATAAAGCTTAAGGCATTGTAGAAAAAGGTACTTAAATTCCTCAATATATATAGTTATTTGAAGTCAAATCACCCAGCAAAAACCTTCTTTAATGAAAAGATAGCAATTATAATTTCACAGTATCTTTTTAAGGAACAACGTTTGCCTGTATTTACAGTTTATTTATGTGTATCTAGGTAACAAGTGCATCTGAAGTTCTTGCAAGCAGTTTCGTCTCTCAATTATACAAATATTCCCCTTGACAACCATTTGTACTATTTTTGTTATTCTTATTCTTAAGACGGAGACTTTAGTTTAGTCCTTATCACTAGCAGGGACCTATCTCCAATTAAAAGATTCATGATTTCAGACCATTAAGCAAAACAGCTTCCTGCTTGTCCAGGGCCTTTCATATCTTTGAAGCATATTAATGGTGACCCTAAGATCTTGGGGTAGTCCTAGTAATAACACATACTAGCACAACAGGCCAGTAGACTCTTTAGTTTTAAACTCATGGAAATAATGGCATAGCACTGTTAAAAATGAAGGAGAAAAGGAGGAAAGACTGATGACTTTGCTTTATTTGGTGGGGGAGCACTTTTTATTTAATCTTTTTTTTTTAAATAGTACTTACTAGTTCCATTTCTTAATCTCATATTTTGATTTTGCTGGGTGGTCAAGCCTACAGTCAGGCAAATGAACTTTCATTCAACAGTTAAGCCTTCATTGAACCTTCCTTGGTGTTCAGCATGTCTCTGGTTTTTATGGGATTCCTAGTACACACATTAAATGGTCTGTAGAAGGACATGGATAAGTCAGTAGGTAAGAATATGGATTTTATTTTTTCTAAGTCATGATATAACTCAGCTATAGATGTTGGGTAGGGCTTTTTTAGGAGATTATTTATATGAAACATCTCTGTACGTTTCAGGGTCTATGTATAAGGAAAATGTGCTAGGGGCACAGAATAAGAGCCAGAGGGCTATCAAAACACCAGCTCAGCTTTCCTGCTTTCCGTGCAAAATTGGGAAGGTCCTATAACATTTCTGACCCTCCATTTCTTCTCATGCATAAAACATGGATAAAAGTAATACTAAATACCTCATAATATTGTTGTGAAGATAACTGTACTTATTAGCATAGTACCTAAAAATATCAAACATTCAGTAAATGTTATTGAATGCTGTATAGTCAACATGGCAACGATCTGTGAATGCTTCCAGGTTGCTCTTTAGCGTGCGTCTGTCTACACCTACATGGGATGCAGGCTAAATTTATGTGACTTAGACATGCTTCCAGATTTATCACTACAATCATACAATTTTATAGAAGAACTAACTTTATGGTCTGTGTAATTGGCAAGCATGTCTAATGTGGAAAAAGGCACATAACTCACTCAGGTGTGACACTTATTATGAGGGATTCAGTTACCACGTTTGTATCTCCGAACTCATTGATATGGCCAATAAGCAAAGAACGTTTTAACATATAGTAAGATGACATATTAATTCAGGTAGTATGTCCAAACTGAAGACTTTTTGATTTTATGAAAACAAAATATAGATGATGTATCTAAAGTGCTCTGAGACCCACCCTGTTATTTAAACATCTTCCATATCTCAAAGCCAGATCCTCTTCTGTCTTTGAGGATTTAGATTATGTGGGTAAAGAAGAGATTGAAAATGCTGTAATCTTGATAATTCACAGTATCTTTAGTGTGCTTAAAAGACCCACCCATCCATTTATAAGCATTTGCCACCTACCTCACATCTTCTGTCTCTGAGAAACACAACTTTGAGCACATACTCTCCTGCCAGGAGAATTACAATTAAGGGAGCCTTGGTTCTGGGAAAGTTTAGGGTTATACTTTAGTACAAGGCTACTCAGAATCCATCATAGTAATTGAGGAATCATAAGTACTGCTGATTTGTCATGTAATTACACATCTGACTTGGAAAAATGGGTATCATCATTATTTATAATAGTTTCACAGGAATTTTTAAAAAGCAAGTGCTACTAATGAAACACCTGATTCAGTCGTTTCCAGTTGGTACTGGCCTGTTCTGTTAGTTAAAATAGAAATGTCACCATCATGTTTCAATAAGAAACCATAATTACTTAAATCAGCAAGTACATTTTATTATAGTTAGTCTAATAATTTAAAAAAAATTAAGGTGGTAGAACTTTCAACTGAGTAAACTGGGGAATTGTAGATATCACTAAGGCTTATGATGTGCAGGAAGGCTGGAAGTGATGATAGTACCACTGTGATTTTCTACTTGTGTATGAATGCATGTGTATCCTCATTCACTGAACAAATATTTATGGTGTCCCTGTTATGTTCATGACCTCAGGAAGCATACCATCCAATGGACCAGACAGACCCCAAAGCAGGTAGTAATAATAAATTATAACCCATGTTAAGATACATTAGTTTGATGCAGAGGGAACATTTGGGACTCTCTGTATTTCTTGACTCCTTTCCTGCTGGGGGGCAAAATTATTACCAAATCTGGCTGCTTTCTCTCTAGAACATCTTCTCCAAGAAACCTAACTGTGCCCTATTTGTACTTTATCACTTCTTTCTTTATGAGCAAAGCTTATTTTCATTGAAAAGGTCTGCCATTTCCTTGAAGAGAACAAAGTTCTTTAATAACTTTGTGCTTTGAAATCATGTTTACACTTGTCACAATTCGCTGTCCACTGTCTTTCTAAAAATGTCTCTCAATTCATTTCCTCAAGTAGTCACAGGCCACATTTAAACTTTATGTTCATGTAGGTCAGTTAACACGGAAACAAAAGTTTTGTTGTGTAGCCTGGTTGTTTCTGTCCCCCATCACAGTCTCATTATGGAACTGTAAGCATTACTGTGGGAGCTGAGTCCTCATCTAGAGTGGTAGAACATCTTTATAGCTAATATGATTTTGCCCATGGTGTTCCCTAATCAAAATAGCTCTTGACATACCAGGTTCTGTCAGTTGCTTGTGCCTGTTCTAATTCTTGATCAGCCATACCTCTTCTTGCAAGGGTACCCCATCTTTTGTACCTGTTACAGCCTTTTAAAGAGAAATAGTCATCATTCTTTTTTAAGGTGTTAGAGGCAGTCTATATCCATAGAGATGTTTAAACAATGGAATTACTACTTGAAAGCTTGGAGCCTTCAGATTTCAGCAGTGATTATCCTACTTTTACAGTATTGTTGGAATACGGTAATAGTTAATTTAAAAATAAATAAATATGTAGGTTGCCCTGGTCCAAGGCATTGGATACATTGTGAATATCTTAAAAGGAGACAGCTTGCAACTCTTCTAAAAATCAGATTATGTCACCGGGCCCAGAATTGGCTTTGATATATCCTTTATTCACTGGGGACTATGGAGGAACAGCTGCCTTTTGAATGTAGCCAAGGGAAATTTGCTGACAGGCATAGATATGAATAGGGCAATAAAGCTTGCAAACAACAACAACAAAAGAATGTTGATACAAAACCTAAGAAGACTCAAAACCAATTTCCTCTATCATTTTCTATATCCCTTGCCATAATTCTTCTATAGTTGCCATGCCCATAAGCAATGTCAGATCAAAAATGACAAATTATCTTTTTAAAACTTGTACTAGGTGAATTAAAAACCAATTAACTTAATTTTTCTGCATGTTCTTGGAAGGTCTAAATTATCAATCTAAAGTACTCTGCTTTGGTGATAGCTTTTAAAAACTTAAAGTATACACAATAAGAGGAGACAGGGTATTCGGTGGGACTTTCAACTTAAATTTTATTTCCTCAAGAGTCTTTATCTTCAAAAAGAGTTTTTAGAGGTACATTTTATTGTCCTGTTTAACATCAGTACACATCACCTGTTAGTCTTTGGGTTACAAAAGTTTTCTTGCTCAAAATTGACCCTTCTCTACCTTACTAAAAAGAGTTTCAAATTTCCCTTTTCCCCTCCCTTCCTTCCATAAATTTTTTATGTGTTTTTCTCTAGTGTTATTGGGATTTGCATGTATAAAATACACAGTAAGTAGAGCTATTACTTTATGTCATTTCCCTTGAAGAATCTTAATATCCATTTAAAGACCACATATATAAGGCCAAAATAGATTTTTGCCTTTTTGAGGAAAATGCAATGCCACCATTAAAAAAAAAAAAAAAATTCAATGTATTCTCAGAAAATGAATGAACTTCCAACTAGTCAAACCTGACTGGGTATTCTGTTTGTCTGTCTGGTTAAGTTATTTACACTGCATTAGGGTTAGGCCAGGATAGCTCAGAACAGGGAAGGTCTGTATGAATGAGCTTAGGTGGACCCAGGACCAGTAAAACGAAAAGGGAACCTGAATATTAGGTGATGACTAGAGGAGGGGAATTTAGTAACACACTATAAATATTAATTCTGGTCTCTTTCTTGGTCACCAAAAAAATTAAATTTAGATTTGGTTTTCTTTTGATTTTAAGAATGCTTATTCACAAATTTCCCATTAGCTTTAGGTAGAATAGAGCCAGATTTAAGGGTCTTCTGAGGCAACTTAGAACTTGTCATACTTAGTTTCTAAATAACTCCATGATTAAAAAGGGTAAGAAAAAAGAATCCCATCTTTTCAGTCCTATTTATTTTTAGCCAGTACTCTAATATTCTATCTTGTGGCATTCCCTTGCTATCAATGAAGTTGACTAAGTGCAGTCTATATCTTCAGCTATGAGAAGGAGAATTTTGAAAGCAGGGGAGCTATTTTCCTGAATGAGTTTCTTTTTATAAACTTGGATTATTCAAGAAATATTTGAGGATCCTTCACATTAATATTGACTTCCCTACTCCCCCCACCTCATTAAATCTCATTGGAGAGCTTTATTATAGAAAATTAACTTTGGACTTTCCCAAAGATGTAAAATTTTTTTGAAGTATTTTATAGGCTCCAGTTTTTATCTAACTCTATGGCTAGATGCATGATACTTAAGTGTGGAGAAATAGCAGCATGTGACAGAGAAGGATGAATAAAACAAATTATATTAGCTAAATGTTCCTTAAAGTAACTCTTATAAGTAGCATATTTTCAGATGCAACAAAAGGAAGACACAAAACTGGCTTAAAAGGGGGGGGGGAAATAAAAATAAAAGGACTTCCATTGGTTCATGGCACCCAAAAGCCTAGGATAGTTAGGAATCTGCTTTCATCTCTTTTCCCTTGTCCTCTGTGTTTTTCCCAAGTGGTGGCAAAGATGACCACCAGTATTCCCCATCTGTCTTTCTACCAGCCAAACAACCAGGGTGGTTATGTACCTCTTTGCTGAAAGTTATGATAGTCAGAAGTCCCCTAGAGACACTGTCTTAATTCATCTCCAATCAGCTGTCTTCTGGAAACCAATTCATTGTGGCCAAGAAGTTATTTCCTGAATGGCCCGGCCTGGGTCATATGTTTAACCTGGAGCCCCTTAGAAGGATGCTAGGCAGACAAACAAGGCAGATGGGTGGGAGAGAGTAGGGGAATTACAAAAGAGAGATGAGCAGAGGGAAAGACATATGGTGGGTGACTAGGCTAGAATGGAAACAGTAGCCACGTTGTGAACAATCTTACGCGTTAGCTAAGGATTTTGCACTAATTGAAGGATGCACAAGGAATATGATATTATCAGACTTATACTCCAGTAAGATCACTCTGGTGGTAATATGAATAAGATGAATGGATGGATGGCTAAATAGGAATAGAGATAGAATATTTTATTCCAAAATCTTGTGTATCTCCCACCTGTCTACCTGGATTTAGCAATTAGGGCCTAGCTATAAAATATGAAATAATAAGGTCTTAAACAGGAGTAGAAACAATGCATATAGGTTAAGGGATTCAATGTGAGTAAATGTGAACAAAGAGCCAAAAGGAATTGCCAACTCCCTGAAGAGGTAGGAGAGGAAAGAGATATTTATTTCGACTGAGACTATGAGAATTGTGGTGATGTTTAGAGAAAATGATTTTGGTTTCAGACGGATGATTATTTACACAAACTACATTCTCAGGACAATTAGAACCATAGCTAACACTGTGAAATGGAACTTTGAAGGAGCAGTTGCTGCTGATAGCTGTAATGGTAAAGCCCATGAGGACTTAGATCATGCATATAGAGATGTAGTTCACACAATGAGAATGCCGAAAGAAAAAGGGGAAAAGAGATGAAAAGAAAAGAAAAAAAAGGTCAAGAATAAGATCTTGAAAAACAAGTAGGGATAGAGTGAAGTGGGGGGTTGGGGGAGGCCAAAAGAGACAGAAAAGATTAATCAGAGAGATGGGTGAGCCAGGAAAATAAGAAGTCCACACGAAAAAGATGTTTTGAGAAGGAAAGAAAATAGTTACATAGAATACCTCGAGAAAGTTGAAGATTGAGAAAAAGGAAAGAACATGGCATTTGGCAGTTAGGTCACTATTGATCCTTGAGACACCATTTCAAGTCAAATTGCAAGAGTTGAAAAGGTGTTAATATGGGGGAGACATTTAGTGGTGTCTACTCTTTCAAGGGAGTTTTCTAGTGAGAGGTCATCTCCAAAGCTGTTTCACTGTTCACCTCCCAGGGGGTCTTTTCTACCACAGTAATGATTTCCAAATACTTCACTATAGTTCAGAGTCTCTCTAAGTCCAACCCATTACCTATTGCTAACTTAATTTTCTTAGAGTTCTTTCAGATCATATCACTTCTTTCTTAGGAATCCTCCGTGGCTCCCCATTACTAATGTACAAAGCCTGAGTGCAAAAGCCTGGATTCCAGTCACCCTACCAGAGCCAACCTTCCTTTCAAATGTTAATCTCTCATCGATCCCATGAGCGAACGTGATGTTCTTCTACATGCTCCCCGTGTTCCAGCCAAACTGAAAGTCATGCTGTTCCCTGATCCTGTCCTGTGCTTCCGATCCAGCCAGTCTAGAATTTTTTTTTTAAAGATTTTATTTATTTATTTGACAGAGAGAGAGAGATCACAAGTAGGCAGAGAGGCAGGCAGGGAGAGAGGGAAGCAGGTTCCCCGCTGAGCAGAGCCTGATGTGGGGGTCGATCCCAGGACCCTGAGATCACGACCTGAGCAGAAGGCAGAGGCTTAACCCACTGAGCCACCCAGGCGCCCCCAGTCTAGAATTTTTAAGTGCTCTCTTCTTAGAAGTGTTCAGTCATTTTTTTTATTCTCTTGGTCATTTGTATAACTGACACTTAAATAGTAAATGCACAGTATTCAAGGTAGGAAAGGGAATAAATGGATATAGGAAATGCAAAGATAAATAAAAGCAGTCTCTGACTAGGTGAGACCTTGTGTTAACATGTGTGTTCTTCCCTCACTACTATATCTTGCTCTATAGTCTGGCTTTACAGTAAGTTTTGAGAAGGCATCTTCTGTGTTTTCTGTTTAACAGATCAGGATATAATATCCTCCCCAGAAATATCAATTTATTTCTCTTTTCTTTATTTACAAAAAAAAAAAAAAGCTGCTCACTATACCTCCCATTTTAGTCATATATTTATATATACATTTATTATAGATATACACATATGAAAATACAAATAATTATATAAATATAAATAATTATATAAATATATAAATATAATGGGAGATATCACTAGTTGTAGATCACCTCATTGGATTGGGTTTCTAAAACAAGGTGTACTATTCCATTATCGCATTCCAGACCAATCGATCTATATATATATATATTTTTAGTGTGACTCCTCTTGTGAGACTTATTTTAAAATAAGCTACCCCTTCTATAAAAGTGACATAAAAATCAGTGATAATTATTTCTTTAATTTGCATCAAAATTGTCTTCCTCTTTTCACAGTCTATGAGATGAGGGCAATCAAACTATTGATTGAGAGAAATTTTTGTTTGAGATGACTGCTTTTTATAAGATTATCATTGTTATACTCATCAAAATCTAGATAGAGAATATACAGCCAAATAAATACATAAGCAAGCAGGCTACCTCTTGCTTTCCCTAATTTCCATGCTGAGTCTTTTCTCCTTCCTCTGGTTTTTATCTGCACTGCAGTTTATCTGCATATTTTCTGATATTTATCATGTTCTAATTAACATAATTTTATGTGTAAGTTTTCATAAAGTAGAACTTCCTCAGGGGGGACACCTCTTTCTTTCTTATCTAAATAAGGGAAAAGACTGAATGAATATCTGTTGAACAAGTGGGCCTCATTGATGATATTTACAACATTGACTTTCTCTCCTTGTGTTCAACTGTAAGTTCATGATGACTATCACCCATGTTCTCCATAATGATATGTGGGTGTCCATGGATATTTGTACAGTCCTTCACTTTCCCTGGATTACTTTCTCCTATAAAATACATAGTTCACCTTGAATAATGATTCATGTAGTATCTGATTTTCACCTTTCTTTCCCACTTGTCCACATTTTCAGGTCAAAGTCTTTGGCATTTTGATAATCCTATAATTTTTTTTCTTGTAGTGATGTGATAAATTTCTTTCCCTACCGGAAGCCAATTTTGGGCTTTATATCCTTCGCTCAGAAAACTAACTTCATTTTGTCCTATATAATTTATACAGTTAGTTTTTCACTTCTCATATTCTCCCTTCTATCTTAGCGTCCTGACCTTCAACTAAAAGAAGAAATGAAAACTATCTCCCGAACGCTTCAGCTTCCTATCTTGGGCTTTAGGGTCACTATACATATACTCCATTTTTTCCCAAGTATATTATTCATGGCCAGGTGAATCAAAAATAATAAATAGCAGCCAGTGGATTTGATAAACCTTGTCAGGTCATATATCTGGTATTTGCTGTAAGAAAATAGCACACTTTCTAATTTTTCATGTCAGGCCTATATAGCACACAGCAGGAAATCACCACCACAAATGCTCATCTCTTCTTCCCGAGGTCAAGAACTGAATGCCAGCTACTGACTGAACGTTCCTTATTGTTTGGTAACAGGGTGTCTTTCCCATTTCTTTGACCCTGACTCTCCCCTAAGAAATGCGTTCAGTGTCACTACCTGCTACATATGAGTAGCAGTGGAGATGCACACGTGCACTGCACCCGTATTTATGAAAATGAAACAAAAGTTTCTTGAAACAGTACTTTCCTTATGCCAGTATATGATTTTATTTTTGGTACTGTGCTATGCATTCTTTGTCATTACAAAATGAAAAAACTTACACATTGATAGAATGATCCAATAATAGGTCACATCTTACAATGTGAAACACTTCAGACACGATTTGGAAGATTGCTTTTTTAAATCAGGACTAGATTTACCCTCTATTTCAGTGATTTCCAGAGTTAATGTGTTTTATTTTTTAATTTTTTATTAACATAAAATGTATTATTAGCCCCAGGGGTACAGGTCTGTGAATCGCCAGGTTTACACACTTCACAGCACTCACCATAGTGTGTGTTTTTTTTTTTTAATGTGGGTTTTGGAGACCCACCCCCCAAAGATTCTGATTTTGAAATTGCAAGGTAGAGCCCTAGAATAGATTGTTTAACAGTGTCCCCAAATGAGCTCCATACAAGTGGCCTGGAGACCCCACTTTGAAAGGCTTTAGAATCTTTCCTTCTGAGGTTGTAGAGGCTCAGAGGTCCTGCTGCTTCCCCTTCATCTCTTTGTCTTATTCATCTGATCATTCTTTTGGCTAGGCTCACATTTTCTCCATGACACTAGCATCTTTATTTTGTTTACATTTCTTTTTTTTTCATTATTTCATTCTTTATGCTCTCTACATATGACATCTTTTTCATAAGTCAGAAATTAGAGACATGCTCTTTAGGCCTTCACCCCCTGCTTTTGACCCCCATCAGAGAGACTAGTAGCAAGTAGAACGAGTCACATTACGGGTGACCTTAGAAGACAGAGGTAGCACCTGCCCTTTGTGAACCTGTTAGTTGCGGGGGAGGGGAGGTTAGAAGGAGGGTAGGAAATGCAGTCTGAGCCCTAGTCCTTAAGGTTAGCCTTTGGAACACACCCACCTCACTCAGCTACCCCATTCCCATCACCCTCCGTTGTACATTTTCAGGAGGTAGCTGTAGCATCTTATCTGTTTGCCAGGCCTCTTTTTCCACAAGTTCATGTTAACCTTATAATTAAGCTTTTCTACTTTTTTATTTACATATATGTGTGTATGTATATATATGTGTGTCTGTGTGTGTGTATATGTGTGTGTGTATACATATATATGTATATACATATATTTAAAGCCTTATAAATCTAAGTGTTCTTTGGCCCAGTATTCTAATAAATTGCTCTTAGAAAAGAAAAGGTGTGCAAGATTTATATACATGTATTTTCATCTAAGTGTTATGATAGTAAGTGAAATCAATATAATTGGCCAAAGTAGAGAACGTTGAAAAAATTCTAGTATATCTAAATAGTGACTGGACACAGTAGTCACTCAGTAATATTTGTTGATTACCTTCATGAATGTGTTTAATGGAATATTATACATACATTTTCAATGATGACATTGATAGATATTGGTATCTATCAATGATGACATTGATATATATATATATATATATATATATATATATATATCTCATATGTGATCATATGTATATGTATATATGTATAGTGACAGATATTTTCCTCACTGTATATGTAGATTTATATGTTAAAGATGCATTCATTAAGAAGGAATTATTCATTGAACATAAATTCATTAAAGATAAATTCTATTAGTGATTCAGAAGAACTGTATGTTTTGACCGATCTGAACATCCCCTGAACCCTTAATAGCCATTGTGGCTTTCTAACCCCATACTGCTGTTTCGAGTTTTGGCTTTGCTTAGAATATATTATCTTCCAAGTCTTTCCACCCACTTTTACTTTTTTAAAAAATCAACTATTTTTAGGGGTGCCTAGGTGGTTCAGTCAGTTAAGTGTCTGCCTTTGGTTTAGGTCATGATCCTAGGGATCCTGGGAACAAGCCCCATGTTGGGTTCCCTGCTCAGGGGGGAGATTGTTTCTCCGTCTCCCTCTGCTGCTCCCCCACCGCTCAT
Source organism: Lontra canadensis (assembly GCF_010015895.1). Lineage (NCBI taxonomy): Eukaryota > Metazoa > Chordata > Mammalia > Carnivora > Mustelidae > Lontra > Lontra canadensis. The sequence goes on along the minus strand of NW_022631058.1, from coordinate 1,906,925 downwards.
GCTTTCTCTTGCTTTCTCTCTCTCTTTCTCAAATAAATAAATAAAATATTTAAAAATAAATAAAATAGACTTTATTTTTTAGAGCAGTTTTAGGTTCACAGCAAAAGGTGTCATGGAAAGTACAGAGTGTTCCCATGTACCTCCTGCTCCCACACATCCACCACCTCCCCCATTACCAACATCCCCCACCAGAGAGCTACATTTGTTAAAAATTGATGCATCTACATGGACATGTCCTAATCACCCTCCATAGTTTACATCAGGGTTCGCTCTTGCTGTACATTCTTTAGGTATTAAAGGTGTATTATCGACATGTAACTACCAGTATAGTGTCTTACAGAGTATTTTCACTGCCCTAAAAATCCTCTGTGCTCTGCCTATTTAACAGTCCCTCTCTCTGAACTGGAAATCACTGATTTCCTTATTGCCTCCATGGTATGCCTTTTCTAGAGTGTCATATAGTTGGAATCAGAGATGATATAGTCTTTTCAGGTTGACTTCTTTCACTTTGTAATAGGGATTTAAGGTTCCTCTATGTCTTTCATGGCTTGATAGCTCATTTCATTTTAGTGCTGAATGATATCCCATTGTCTGGATTTGTCACAGTTGATCTCTTCACCTAATGTAGGACATCTTGGTTGCTTCCAGGTTTTGGCAATTATAAATGAAACTCCTAGAAACATCTTTATGTAGGTTTTTATAGGGACATAAGTTTTCGGTTCATTTGGGTAAATACCAAAGAGGACAGTCACAGGATCACATGGAAAGAGATGTGTTTAGTTTTGTAAGAAACTGCCAAACTCTATTCCTAAATGTCTGCAGAATTTTGCATTTCCATCAGCAGCAAATGAGAATTCCTGTTGCTTCACATCCTTGCTAGCATTTGGTGTTGTCAGTGTTCTTTTCTTATTTTAATTCCTTGCCCAATTCAAATGTTACAACTTCCATAATACTGCCTTCACCAACCCATCAAGTATCTCCCCACTCCATACTGCAATTATCTTCATTTTTTAAAAAGATTTTATATATTTATTTATTTGACAGAGAGGGAACGCAAGCAGGGGGAGTGGGAGAGGGAGAAGCTGGCTTCCCGCTGAGCAGGGAGACTGATGCAGGGCTCAATCCCAGGACCCTGGAATCAAGACCCAAGCCAAAGGCAGCCAGTTAATGGCTGAGCCACCCAGGTGCCCCTATTTTCATTTTTACTACTCATTTAGACTCACTACCTGCTGCTCATTTCTTTTCTCATTTCTCCTATTGGAATATTAACTCTTCCATGACAGCAGCCATTTTTTACAAAAGATGCAGTGCTTAATACATTTCTGTAAAATATAAACATTAACATTTCTTGAATAGAAGAATTGCGGTTATATTTCTCAGATAAAAATAGTTTAAAAAATAAAACCATTTAGAAATGTACCCATAGTATATCTTGCTTGCTTCATTTTTGTTGAGAAGTGGGTAAAATAGTGTTAGGTTTATATGTAGCTCATAGAATCATAGCTCATTACAGTGGAAAGTAAACTAGTTATCTTTATTCCTAAAGATTTGTTTATTTTAGAGAGAGAAGGGGAGAATATGTGCAGCAGGAAAGGGCAGAGGGATGGGGAGAGAGAAACCCAAGCAAACTCGGGACTTGTACCCAACAGGACTCTGAGATCATGACCTGAGTCAAAATCAAGATTCGACTGAGCCACCCAGACACCCCTAACCTAGTTAACTTTTTAACTAATTTCTGAGGCAGCCAGGATGCTGTGTTATGATAACCCACTCCACGTCAGAGAGGTAGAATTGTGATATGTCTCATTTATCACCTTTTGTAGTCTTTCCTCAAAACCGTGCTATTGCTCCCATTTTTACTGAGTCAGATAGGATTAGTTTTGTTCTGTGAAAATAGGTTCTATTCCTAGAAAATACAGATTTGTGATTTAAGAGCATATTATTGAAAGTGTCCAATTTCATTAAAATAGCAATGTGAATATATATGTTATTGTGCCTCTTTTTTGTACCTTTATTATTTAATTAATCCATTCATATGAGAGATTTACCAAAGGCCAGTTGTCATGACTCACATCCTTTCGCTTTCCGATGAGCTTAATTTTATAGAAGTAGTGTTTAAATTATTACATTAAAAGAAGAGTTTATGTTAATACTATAATGTGTTGTTTCACTGAGTTGAATATTTACAAATGAGGCTAATATGAATAATGGTCATTACTAATTGCTGCTCTGATTTTTGAGTTTTGATTCTCATTACTTTGTTTCAATGAGATTTCTGAGAAAGTAAACAATATCTTCTTCTTGAAACAACAGAAACAAGTAGTGATAAGGAAATGTAGACAACAAAGTAGAACTGTATTTCTCTTGACAGTATAACACCCCAATTGTACTAGCTTTTGTCCTTACTTGATTTTGCAAGTCCCACTCCCTCGGTAAAGTCTTCTCTCTTATTGCTACAAGTATTTTAAGGAGTTCTAAGTGTTCGGCTCTGATGTGTATATACCCCTATCTAATTAGTAACCTGTGTTATATTCGTTTTCCCGGACTTCTGTAGCAATTATCCCAAACCAGGTGGATTAAAACAACAGAAGTCTATTCTCTCACTGTGCTGGAGACTAGAAGTCAGAAATCAAGATGTCAGCAGGGCCCTGCTCCCTATGCAGGCTCTGGGAAAGAATCTTCCCTCACCTCTTCCAGCCTCCCCTGGTGACTGGCAGTCTTTGGTGTTCCTTGGCCTACAGAGCGAGCCCTCCAGTCTCTGCCTCCACATCTCATGGCCTTCTTCCTTATGTTGCCGCATCTGTATCTCTTCTCTTCTCTCTTAGAAAGGCACTCTTCTCTGGATTTAGGACCCACTCTAAATCTAGAATGATTTCTTGAGATCCTTAACTAACCCTATTTCCAAATAAGGTCACATTCTGAGTTTGCTGCTGCAGGTGGACCTGAATTTTGGGGAGGTCACCATTCACCCAGGATACTTGGTTTGAGCCAAGTGCTCTGCCCCTTTGCTGGGAATATCTTTACTTCTACCACATGCTGTTGCTTCTGCCAGGCTTTGCTGTCTCTGTTGGATACCAGTGCTCCATTGGCTGCATATTGCTGTGTATTGCACATACTGCCATCATTGTTCAGCCCTGTTGCCTGAACTAGGGTATGTGCCACATTGGTGAGGCCTCCCAGCTGTCCTTGCTAATTGCTGTGGTGCCTCCGGCCTCCATTACTGATGGGCAAGACTGCCGTCTCCTGCTGGGCCCTGTACTTGCCTATGGCAGCTTGCTGGTGCCTGGGAAACTCGTGGAACCTCACAGCATTCTCTTGAGTTTATATAAAGTACGTTCTAAAGCAATAAATCCTAGTTACATATCCCATGTTGTATTAAGAATTACTTGTTTTCATTAATGCTAAAGCTTTATTACTGGACAAAGCCTCACCCCTTCTTTTTTTAAACATGAGGTCTTTCCAGGAGAATCTTCTCTTTTTCAAGCAAACTGGTCCCTGTCAGGCTCCTCTCTTCCTACTGTTCAAATATCTCTGGGCTGATAGGAATTCTAGCAGTTTGCAGCTTAAATTCAAGGTGGGACCAGCTCCCTATGTTTTTGTATTTCCCCCATCCCACACATGTAGTACTGAATTGAGCTGAATTAATTTGCCAAGTTGTTCTGACATGGCTATTTTAATTATTTAAAGTTTTCTTTTACTACTAAGATAAATACTGTTGAGTAGGAAGAAAATATCCTTTTTTGACCTTTTAACAGCCATTACTGTTAGACCCAGAAAGCACTCTTCAGAAGCCATAAGTAGTTTAAAGTTTGGTTTTAAATTCAACAAGTATTTTATCCATGGATACTTCATGCCAGCTATTGTACCAAACTCTAAGAAAAAAGGTAAAAAGGCTCACAATCAAAAGCTGGAGAAATAATGAAATAATGACAGCACAACCTCTATAGTTTGTGATTGAAGCTTAAGGTACTGGGGAAATTGGCACTTGATAAAACTGAAAGGCAAGTGGAATCCAAGTGGAAAAGGCACTTGAACCCCAGGCTGAGCATATAAAATATTAGCTTTCGTACAATAGGGAGCCATAGCATATTTTATGTTTAGAGGAGTAGTGTAATGGTTCAGTTAGAAACGTGGATGTCAGTGGACAATTGCAATATGGAATGATGAGGATTTAATCTAAAATGTGAGTAGTTATACAGAAGGGGGCAAATGCTGGAGATTTGCAGATGATAGACAGTTCATAGTCTATTACAAATTAGTAATGGATGTAGGGATAAAGGGAGAAGTCCAGAATGATTTTCAGGTTTCTACCTAGACTGTCTGAATGGTTGTTGTACCTTCAACTGAGATACAGACTATAAGGAAATAGAACTAACCTTGGAAACATGTTTTTGGAAGGCCATTGTATAATATAATTTAATTCTTATTATAATAGCCCTTAAAAGTAGCGAGGGGACAATTCTCAAGGAGCGTGAAGGAGTTAATACAAATAAGTTTAACTTAAGCAGTGATAGCTGTTTCTTTCTTTGATTGTTTGTTTTGTTTTGGTTTATTTGGGGGGGTATTTTTGTTTGTTTTCCCTCTAGCTGCAAAACTCATGCTCTTAAATTTTTAGGAGGACAGGTAGGCGATAACAAGTATAGATTTAAGTGTTGTGTTTAAGGTACCCTTAAAATATCTAGGGCAAGTCTTCTAAGCGACCATTGGAATTCGGAACTTAAGCTCAGAAAAATGATGGCTCTTTTGGGAGGGCCAAATTGAGAGTTATTTAAATAATGGGTACTTGTCAAAGCCATATCCATATTTGTGATAGTCCAAGAGGCAGAGTCCGGAGTGAGAAGAGAGCTTTCGATGGAATTCTGGGAAACATCAACATTTAAGGAGGGTGGTAAAAGAAGCAGAACCTGGGAAGCTTACAGATAAGTGGGGTTTAGAGAGAGAAAAGGAGAGAATGTTGTAGTGGGGAGTAAAAAGAAAAATTTGAGGTAATGTCCATAGCATTCAGTGCAACAGATTAAGTCAAATTAGGTTTGTCATTTAAAATGTCTGTTGGACTAAACACTGGGAGAGAATTGATAGTGGTTTTAAGAAGAGGTGAGAGTCCCTTTATAATAGTTTGAGAAAGTGATAGATGAGGTAATGAAAATAAGATGAATGCACTGTCCTCCATTTATGGAAGTAGCAGTCTTCACCCATTACTAAAAAAGTCACATAAGATTTTTTGAAGTTTTGTTTATTTTAGAGAGTGGGGAGAGGGCATAAGCCTTGTGTGGGGTGCAGGGTAGAGGGAGGGACAGAAAATCCCCAAGTGAATTTCCCACCAGCATGGAGCCTGAGACAGGATCCTGAGATCATGACCTGAGCCAAAATCCAGAGTGTGACGCTCAACCAACTGTGCCACCTAGGTGTCCCATGAATTTTTTTTTTTTTTTTTTTTTTTTTTTTAGCAGTAAGGATAGTGGATAATAAAGAAAGTTTATCCTCCATATCTGATTTGATCTCACATACCACTAAAGACATACTTTATGATCTGGAAAAGAAAGAAGAGGGTACCTCTTGTATATCTGAATTAGACTTAGGTTTATTTGTACTGTGATCTAGCTGTTGAACTGACTAATCACAGAGAGACCTATCCCATTTGAAATAAAAATCTGTTACAGTAAATAGCTGTTCAAGGTAAAATAGCAAAAGATGTTTCTGTATTCCAAAGGATGGTTAGAAACAATGTGCTGTTATTGAGTTACTGTAAATGTCCTACAGGGAGTGCTTTTCGTTGGTCTTGGTCCATGCAAAAGTCACTTTCTGTAAGAAATAATTTGATTATGTATTACTTCCTTTTGTACAAAGTCAGAGAGTCTGAGTTAAACTTTGTTGTTTGTTCTTTGGTCCTGACAGCATGCAATGATCACTGTCAGCTTTTCTAGCTTATTCCAATCTACAAATATAGTCCTCCATCAAAACAAACCATGGCTCACCATGAGGTTTTAATTCTACTCAAAGGCGCAGGGAAGTTTGCATTATCTCTTCAACTCCTTTTCACCCAACCACATAGACTAGTCATTATTGAAAGATGGCAGTCAGTTGTTTCTAAGACATGCAAACTAAGACTGTCCAGTACTGTGTTAATTTAGATAAATCATAGTAGAATAAAAAGATTTGGGTGGTCCACATACTTCCATTGTAAGGGATCTAACAAATATCAACAACAAACACATTTAAGAAGGGCATACAATACTTTATTGTCTTTCAATTATAATAATACAATGAATTTACTTCAGGCACACATTTCTGGGGACAGTTCCAGTTCTCTTGTATTTTACTCTTCTCCCACATTCTTCATTTGAATTGTATGTAAATACCCTTCTTGCTCTCAGTGGAACACACTGGTGTTTTTTTGCTTCAGCAATTCTTTTTTGGTAACTTATCCCATATGTTTGTTAGCCTTTGCATAAAACTGTTTTGTCTGAACTCAGCTTCTGAACCATATCTTGTATGTAGCTGCCAAAATGAAGATTGTTTAAGTTATTTTTGTACAGTTAACTTTGTAATCAGAAACATTTCAGTTATTTGAAGGTAAAAATGGTTTTTTTCATTACCACAAATTTCATTTGTGGAAATAGGTAAAGGAGTTTAATTTCAATATTGATTCGGTTTTTTATTTTAATACCGTTTTCTAACATAGTTCATTGACCAATGGTTAATTTGTCCTTGCTTTGATGTAGGAAAGATGTCAGGGTTTGAAGTTGATGGCCAAGAAGGAATTCTTGAGACATCTTTGGTGCAAAAAGGTGGTTTTATTGAAGCACAGGGATAGGAACTATGGGCAGGAAGAGCTGCCCTGGGGTCGTGAGGAGTGACCCATGACATACTTTCAGGGTGGGAGAAGGTTAGGGATAGCATAAGTCTCTAAGGAAATTTGGAAGCAAGATTTCCAGGACCTTGAGGGGGCTAGATATTGTTAGGGAAAGACCATTTTTTACTTTATAGTAAAACCTTAGTCATGAGACTCTTCAGATATATATCGGTGGGTTGTATGCTTAGGGGATGATTGCCAACATGTATGTTAGGGGCTAGAGATAAAGGAAGTTTCCAAAGGAATTTTTAAATGTTAAAGTAGACTTACAGGATCCTTGGGATCAGGCCAAGATTACCTTTTGCCCTTAGCAAAGTATTAACTTTGAGGCAGCTGAGTTCCTAGAGGAATGTCACTCTGCCTGTTTCAAGGACTTGTCAGTGGGTTGTAGGTAGTAAGGATATTTACTTTTTCTTTTGCTTTTGTTTCCCATATCACCTGGACATTGCATATGGGATATAACCAACCATCCACACATTAGAGAGTTGGATACTGCATTCCATAATTTTTTCTTCACATCTCAACTTTTAGAGTTTCTGTGTAATAGAACAAAAAGAAGAGAAAAGATGGACTGTATTTTTTTAACCTTTAAGTAGTTTTGCAATGGATCATTGACTCTCAGACATTCAGAAGAAACTAAATAAAGGAGTTATTGGATTTGAAATTTGGGCCTTAGTTGAATTCAGAGATGGTATTTCAAATATTAGGAGCTACTACTTCAATCACTTATGTCCAGATTACTTAGTTTCATAAGGCTATTAAGAAAATTAATATTAGACATTTCTTTACATTTGTTCATTCATTCAATTAATATTTACTGAGTTCCTACTATGTGCTAGTCACTGTCCCTATGCTCTTGCGGCTCACTGTCTCATTGTGGATGGGGAAGAACCATCATAAACAAAAAGCATGTCAGGGTATATGAAAAGTATTATAAAGAAGAATAGAGTAAGGAAGTAGAACGATGGGGGAGGGGTGTTATTTTTAGATTGGGGAATCAGATAAGACCTCTTTGATCAGGTGACAAGGAAGCATCTGAGTGTAGAGAGGCATGAAACCCTGTGGGCATCTGGGAAGAAAACTTTTCAGGCCTAAAAGCCCATAATTGGGCTTTGTGCATAGCCTGAGGGACACCAGGAAAAATTAAGCATTGAATTGCTTCTGTGGGTTAATTAGAAAAATATACCAGTGGGTCCATGAGTCCTAGATTCTTTAGAATTTATCATCTCTGTGCACAGATGGAAGAGATTTACAAGGCCTTAAATATCCAGAGACTGCTTTATGGAAGAACTAACACTTGAAGTAACTATAGGATTTAGCTATTTATTGTTACTTATTTGAAAAACATTTATTTTATATGAAAATAAGGGCATTTCAGAAAGGATAGGAATCTGATTAGAAGTTCAAGCACTGGGTGTGGTGTATAAACAGTGAATCTTGGTACACTGAAAAAAAATTTAATTAAAAAAATTTAAAAAAATACAAACATGGGTGAGCCTCAGAAACATGATACTATGCATAAAAAGACAGACATACATGGTCACATATTTTGTTGTTACATTTGCTTAAGGTATTCGTAATAGGCAAATCCATAGAGAGAAGAAAGGCAGATTGGTGGTTGCCAGGGGCTGGGAGGAGGGTGGAAAAGAAAGACCTTTTAATCAGTGGTGGGTTTTTCTTCCCTACTCCCAACTTTACTGAAGTATGGTTGACATATAACATTGTATAGTATAATGTGTACAATGTGATGATTTGATATGTTCATATATTATAAAATGTTTATCACCATAAGGCTAGTCAAGGCATCCTTTATTTCACATAATTACCATTTCATTGTTGTCATTATGGTGAGAATATTAAAGTCCTACTCTCACAGCAGTTTTCTAGTATACAGTACTAATACAGTATTGTTAACTATGCTCAACATGTTACACACTATATGCCCTGAACCTAGGTTTCTTTCTGAGGTGGCAATAATGTTCTACAGTTAGACAATGGTGATGGTTTATGTGACTTTTTGAATAGACTATAAATAACTGAACTGTACACTTTTAAAAGAGTAGATTTTATGGTATGTGAATTATACCTCAATTTTTAAAAGATCTGTGTGGATATATAAATAATGCATTTTGGAAAAAAGTTACCTTGTGAAATTTAAAAAAAAAAGAAATTCAAAAGAGAGGGTATTAGGTCTTTTTAAGATTTTATTTATTTATTTGAGAAACAGCAAGAGCACAAACCGGAAGGGAGGGGCAATGGCAGAGAGAGAGGGAGAAGCAGACTCCCCACTGAGCAGACCTCCTGACATGGGGCTTGATCCGAAGACCCCCAAGATCAAGACTTGAGCTGTAGGCAGATGCCAAATGGACTGAGCCACCCAGGCGCCCCTCAAGTGTTTTTGTTCTTATGACTGCTGTAGCAAATTACTACAAATTTGTTGGCTTAAAACAACAGAAATGTATTCTTTCACAATACTGGAAGTCAAAAATCTAAAATTGGTTTTACTGAGCCAAAAATCAAGCTGTCAACAGGGCCTCAGTCCCTCTGGAGCCTCTGAGGGAGAACCCGTTCCTTGCCTCATCAGCTTCTGGTGGCTGCTGGCATTGCCTGGCCTGTGGCTGCATCCCTCCAGTCTTCACCACTGTTGTTACATTGTCTCCTCTTATGTGTAGGTCTCATCTTTCTCTGCCTTTCTTTTATAAAGACATTTGTGATAACATTTAGGGCCCGCGTGGATAATCTAGGATAATTTCCTCATCTCAGGATCCTTAATTCAATCACATCTAGATAATTGAGTATAATATCCTTATCTCAATATCTTTAACTTATTATGTCTGTAAAAAATGTTACCTTACAATATAACATTCACAGGTACCAAAGATGAGGTCTTGTTATTTTTGGAATGCCACCATTCAACCCACTATAGAAAAGATAAGCATGTTTAACAATACAGAACCCAATCTAACAAAACTATAAGAGTTCCTATCAAGAATATTTCCTTTATGTGCTTAGCAAATATTTAATGAATGTGTTCATGTATGTAGAAAATATTTACCAAATGTCTTCAAGGGACACTGTGTAGGACATAGTTGTAGACATGGAAGCAAACACAGACAAACCTTAACCTTATAGAATTTATAGACCTTATAGAATTTATACCTTAAAAAGGTGAAAGTGAGGGTAGAGTAGAGACAAAAAACAGAACCTTTAATACAAGACTTGGGAATGACAGAATCCTATATCTCCTTTCAAGATCCCTAATTTCTGTGAGATTATTGTGATTTAAGAGTTAAGAACCTGAAGCCCAGAGGGGTTAGCTAAATTGTCTAAAGACACTTAACTCAGCAAAGAAGTGATGAAAGGGGAACTGCAGTTTGCTTCACTGATGTTCATCTCTCTAACTGACCTTGATCCATGATCGGTTCCTGAGATATGGTCCACTCTTAAATTGAGGAATCATGTGCATGGTAGTTTAGAAGACCGTATCCAGGATTCATGTGTAGAATACATTAGAATAGAAGTACTGGAGCAGTAGTCCACTCTAGGGTGATAGTCAAGAGTTTGATGGTACATATATGCTTGACTGCATTGATTCAACAAATATTTATTTGGTCTACTTTCTGTAGCCTCTGGGTTGGGAGCTTGTGATACAATAGTGAACAAGAAGGAGACACTCTCCACTGACATGGAGTTTTCCATCTAGTTAGGGTCATAGTTTTATTAATCCAGTGATTTCGCAAATAGGTGTAACAACTATTTGCAGACCCTGTGGCAGCAGACAGCATGGCTCCTGTAAAGAGCGGCTGAGAGGAATGTTAGGTGGCATAGTAGTTTCCTAGTGATACTATCTCAAACTAACATAAACTTAGATACTCAAATAATACGAACTTATTTCTATGAATTTCAGTTCTATAGGTCAGAAGTCCAAAATGGGCTAAAATCAAGGTGTCAGCAGGGCTGTCTGGATGCTTGAGGGGAGAACCTGAAGTTTCCCACTTTCCTTGACCCATAGGCCTAAGAGTGGACTGAGTCCTCTTTGCATCACATCACTCTGACAATCTTGCTGCCGACCTCTCTGTCCTTACATCTCATCCTCTCACTCTTCTGCTTCCCTTTTTTATGTTTAAGGATCCTTCTGGCAATCCAGAAAGTTGTCCTTATTTTAATGTCATCTGATTAACAACCTAATTCTATCTGCAAACCTTATTCTCCTTTGCCATGTAATCTAATATATTCTAGGTTCCCGGGATTGGGATGGGGGCATCTTTGGAGGCTGCTATTTTGTCTACCACAGATAGTGCAGGTCATGTTAAGCATTTTAGCTTTATGCTAATAGCACTGATAGTCCTTTGCTCGGTTTTAAGCAAGCTGGGGACATAGGGTCAGATTTGTATTTTAAAAAGGTAATCATGACTAAAGCTGGAGAAGAGCTGGAGAGGCCACTGAAGAAGCCATTCCAGTCCCAGAGAAAATATACCTAGAATAGAGTGGTAATGGAAATAGTGAGGTGCAGCTGGCCTTGAGAGAGATTTTATTTTATTTTATTTATTTATTTTTTTAAAAAGATTTATTTATTTATTTATTTATTTGACAGAGAGATCACAACTAGACAGAGAGGCAGGTAGAGAGAGAGAGAGAGGGAAGCAGGCTCCCTGCTGAGCAGATAGCCCGATGCGGGACTCGATCCCAGGAACCTGAGATCATGACCTGAGCTGAAGGCAGCAGCTTAACCCACTGAGCCACCCAGGCGCCTCTTGAGAGAGATTTTAAATCAGAGACCTATAATAGATTAGAGATGAGAGGTGAATTTTGGAGATGAGAGGTGCATTTTGGGCATGAAGAGCCAAACAACTATGTGGTACTATTCCCTGGGAGAGAGAATACTAGAAGAGGAACAACTTTTGGGGAAAGAATAACATGTTCTTTTTTTGCATAGCCTGGAGGCAATAGTAGGAGAAGGGGGGAGAAGCATGAAAATAGACTTTTGGGATGAGGATTGGCAAGAGTTGAGAACTGCATATGAAAAAATTGGAAAGAGTGGAACTATAGCTTTGTACTATAAAACGTAACCTGTGTTTCTGGAGAACGATAGTGTTGGGCAGTAGGGGTGGGATGGGTGTTGTGATGGGAGATAGCATTCTTATTTGAGTATTAGTAACAATATCTTTCTTTCTCCATGCATGTATCTAGCAAGCAGTCACTGACTACCATATGTATATACAGCTCCCATACTGTGGAATAACATCATAAAGATAGAAGACATATATACAGATATAGAATATTTCAGGAAACAAGAGGACAAATAAGTAGCAATAAGTCATAGGAATATGAAGATGCACTTTTATTCATTCAGGATGCCTTAGGATTAAGTTGCTTTGCCCACTGAAAAATCTGTATTACCTGAACCAATGTCTGACACACAGTAGGTACTCTTTAAATGGATAGATTGATTAACTTATTGAAAACCTAGTATTGGTTGTTGTATAACACTGTATTCTCTTAATGTAATGATAGGATATTGTTCTTGCCTTCAAAATCTAAAATTGTAGTCTTAGGGACTAACAATACGTGCAGTAAGAGAGTCACGTTGGGGTGCTGTGAATAATGGTGGAACGGCCGAATTTGGAGCTAAAATTCTGGAGAAGGAAGAGAGAATGACAGAGACAGTGATGATGTCAGATCTTCCGATAATGTATTGTGCATTTTATTCAGTGTGTCATATCAATTCTAGGTCCAAATCAAAGAGAAATTCAATTAGCAGGTTTCTCATCTATAATTGAGTATGGGCTCCAAGAAGAATATTGTAATGAATTTTCATTGACAGACTCAGTAAGTGATTAGAGTTGTTAGAAATAAAGCCAGGAACAGTTCTTTAAGGCTATCGAAAGGAAGGCATATTACAAGTAGCTGGAATGAGGAAGACAGATAACAGGACTGATAGAGGGAATCAGCTTCGAGGAGGGGAGGAGATACTTAGAAAACACTGAGTTATGAATTTGAAGGGCTGGTGCTTTGGAGCAGGGTCATATGTTAACGGCTCACCATGAAGGCAAATGCAGACTGATAAACCAGGCTGTGGGAAGCCACTGGTGGCTCTTATATAAGAGGGAAAAAATCTTATGAAGGTTGTGAAATTTCAATCTTACGAAAATTGGAGATAATCCATCTTGACTGTGTTGGAAATACACAGATTAGAGAGAAAATATAGACAAACTGTTTGAAGGCTTCTGTTTTAATCCAAGCATCAGGAGATGGACCAAAGTGGTAGCTGTGGAAATGGGGGTGGGGAAAAGAAAAGACATATGAGTGACTTTATAGAAGATGGAAGAGAGAAAAAAGAAAGAAATACGAGATCACTGAGAGTATGAGGTTGGCTTCTCTGAACCAGAAGCTCAGAATAAATGATGGCTAGGGTAAAGGGGGAATAACAATGTTAGTTCTATCTTCTACTCGATACAATCTGAGGAAAATACCTACCAAGCTTAACTCACCAATTGAGAAAATATAAAATACTGAAAAGTTGCACAAATGACTGCTTTCCATTTCTTTACCATTTGTGTCTTCATAAAACTTCTTTATTGATGTTAGTGCCACTTTCAGATCTTTTAAAATAGTCATAAAGGTCCTCCGAGATAATTTTCATTGCTTTAAAATTTCCACCCAGACATACCCTTCAGGAATCTCTGATATCAAAATCCAAAAAGTGCTCCCAGGAGGAAAATATTAAGGATTCATTCATCTATGAGAATATAGTCAACATAAAATTAAGTTGGCATCATGGACTTCCAGCAAGAAGGCATGTTTCTCAACAGTTTTTTTCTTCATAAAGCACCCTGAGAAGTTTATCTGAAATCCTACATTAGTCATAACTTGCCCAAGCTTTAATCTTGTAGAACAGAATCTGAACTCAGTAATGCAGCATGCAGGACCCTTAGTGACCCACAGTTCTAGCCTCATCTCCTGACCCCTGCAAACCTCCAGCCATGGAAATTGTTGATACTTCAAATATCAAGGAAGATGCATGTGGCCCCAGTGCTTCTTGTTCTAGACATGCACACCCCAAAAAAACTCCTCTCTGGAGGGCGCTGTCAGTTGCCCTTAACCTTCATCAGTTCATCATGGTCTAACATCTGACACTTAAACTTAAGGGTGCAGATTTTTTTTTACACCAAAAGCAGATGCCTTTCCTAAAGAGCAGACCTATTTTAACTAGCAACTTCTAATCATCCATTTTAATATTTATTGAGGACTTACTTGAAGCAAAGAAGATAGAGTGGGATATGAGGTAAAGCTCATCGCCAGCTTCACAAAACCCGTAGTCGAGCTGGTGGATGGGAACACATCATGGGAAGTCCTGTTTCTCCAACATAGAAGAGCAGGGACGCTGTTGGCAGAAGAATGGTAGGAGTAGATTTGTATCCTAATACCCATATAAGACTTTATGATGAAACTTTTAAAATGAAAAGTACTGACTACCAACATAGCAGTCCTCTAGTGCCGACATGTATTATCCCTCTGTAGGAAAGTCATAAAAGGAAGACTTTTTTTTTTCTTTTTAGAGGCGCAAACTTGAAAAAAACAATTATAGTAACCAAACGTGGTGCAGACTGCCACAACAGAACTTTCATTCATTCTTAGGGTGTACTTATGAACATTGGAAAATAGCTCAGCGTTATTTTGTAAAGTTGAATGTATGCTTGCCACATGAGTCAGCAATTCCACTTCTAGGCATCTACCCAAGAGAAACTCTTTGTGCACCTGAACCAGATTATGCACATAAATTTCACATTTAACTGCAAAAAAATTGAAAACATACTACATGCCCACCCATAGAAGAATGAAAAAACCTGTGACATATTTACACAAGAGGATGCTGAAAAACAGTTTAAACAAATGTATTATATATATCAACTCACCACCATGGCAGTCTCAAAATTCTGAAGTTGAGAATAGCAAGTCACAAAAGAACACATCCAGTATAATTATGTAATGTCAAAAGACAGTAAAATGAAACATATTATTTAGAGTTATGTGCACATAGAAAACTATAAATTCTGAATAATAATGGTCATAGTATCTGTTTTGGCTGTTTTTCTGAATTTCCTGTGTTTATTATTATGTAATATCCTTGCTGTTGCGTTTCAGATATATGATTTTATATGTTTTAGAATTAGGCAATTTTTAATCTGTAGTTTGGTAAAGAGTCAGAATACCAGAGAGCTGAATAATGTATTAACTAAGAATATGAACCTTGGAGTAAGGCAAACCGTGTTCCAAATTCTGCCTCTCTCTTTTAGTAACTGTGAAATTGTTCTAGGTACTCAAGATATACCACTGAGTACAACAAAAATCTCTATCTTCATGCAGGTTACCCTTTTGCTGTTGGAAATAAATGTGAATGGTTTTTAAAATAGTGAGCTCCCTGGAATACAGGCTCTGTGTTTTATTCTTCTAAGTATCTCCAACATCTAAATCTGGCACATGTAGGTATGTTTATGGAATTGAGTTAATGAACGTGCTTATAGAATTGAACTGAACTGCATGAATAAGTAGACATTGTACTTTATATTTCTATGGAACAAGAGAAATACAAATTCTTCCAAGCTTTGTCCATCACAGTTGCAATCTCACATCAAAGATCAGCTTTCTGAAGCTTCACTCACTGATCTTAGCAGCCTCTGAATCATATACAGTATGTATCAGTAGGTGTTGTCTTTAAATACTAAAATAGAGATGAAAAAACCTTAATAGTATATGCGTACCTTTGTAGTCTCTAACTTGAATTTTATCTGCTCTCTCATTTCTTTAGACCAGTCATTTTATTTCAGTACCAACTGAACTGCATTTTTCACTTCTTGAAAACTGTTATTGACTCCTTTCATAGTTTTAAAAGTCAGATGACAATGAAGTTTTTATATTATGTTCATAGTGTGTGTGTATGTGTGTGTGTGTGGGTGTGTGCGTGCACGCGCATGAGCATGTGTGTTGTAGAAGTCAAGCAAATGTGTATATTTGTGGAGTAAAGAATCCTTAGTGTTCATTAGATTCTCAGAGGAGGTAATAACTAATCTGTCGCCAGATACTAAGTTGTCTAGAAAATGGGGTTGTTATAAGTAACAAGAGAATGATAATTTTTACATATATGTAATTTTGTACATGTCTGATTATTCTTTGAAGTGGAATTGCTGGATCAAAAAAAGTATGAGTATTTTTAAGTCTCTCGGTACAAAGATAAAAATTACCCCCTAGTAAGTTGGCATTGCAGATTTTCTTTTATATTGGTCCTTCAGTTAAAAAACAGAAGCCCAAATAAAACATCTTATGGAAAATTATTTGACCCTGTAAGATTATGTCTCTTGTAGCCTTACTATTACCTTCTACTCACATTATATTAGAGTGTTCCCTGACAGTAAAATTTTGTGATTCTAGATATTACAGACTTATTTCTTTGTCTTTCTGCATCCAGATTGAATAACTTACTTTCTTTATACTGATCAGTCCTTACAAAATAAAAACGTGACTACATCCTTCCATGGAAAAAAATCATGTGAATTTAATAGAAATATTTGTTTATTAGTTTAGGACGCTGGAGGTTTTCGTTATCTGTATAATTCAGAAGTAATGTGTGTATTGCTTGTAACGAGGCAACCTCTATTGGAACTTGTGTTTTTGCCATATGACTCAATTTTTTTTACAAAGGTTGGTTTTGGGGTACTTCTTTAGAGTTTCATTTTCATATGCTAAAGAATCTTTCATAACATTAATTATTAAATTGACTACTCATAAACTACTATCCTAATGAATTCATCTTACATCTAAGTTTAAACTCAAAAGCCTATAGAAAATTTAAATATTAAATATCATGTCACATTTCCATACTGGTAATTATAGGTGTTCAATTCTAGTTGCTTATAGAATTCTATGATTTCTCCAAAATCATAGATAGATAATTACAATGTTAGATAATTACAATGAATTGATTCAAGCTTATAGAATTGAATTTTTGTTTGTAACTTAGTGCTGTGTAAGAGAATTCTCCACCACAATTTATAAAAATATGTGTTTAAGAGCTTTTAAACCACTGATTTATTAGTATGTTTATGTTGAGCACTTCTAGAGCAATGTTGAACAGAGTGGACAGAACTCTTCTGTGTCCAATACTACAGATTGCTTTTTCTTTTGCAGGTGAGTAATAGTTATATGAATATATCATCTAGGCTGGGTTTCCAGGATAAAAGAAATATTAAAATGTCCTAAACTTACATGGCTATAGAAATTTTAAGTTTGTTAAATTCATTACAGATTTTCATGATTGGGTTAGTGAATAGCAAACCACATGATTAAAACATATGAAATTCACTCTTAAATAGATTTGTCTGCCTAGAAACCAGTTTCAAATGTTTTTTACCAGGACACCTAATTCTCATGTTGTTCTAGAACTATAGTATCTTGGGAATATGTGACTCAAAGTTACAGACACTCTGACTGAGTCAGTCACTGATGGAAAAGAAAAGCAAAACAAGCCAAAAAGCCTCAAGCCAATTAAAATCAACAAACAATAAAACCACATAGAAAAACTCTGTGCAAACCGTAGGTCTGTCTAGACTATATACCTCATGTTGATGTACATTAATAAGACTTTTGCTTATGTGAAAAATTTTAGTAGATCCTTTATTTTTTCCTATTTCTAGACTTTTTTTCTTAGTTCCCCAAAACATGGTTGTCCGTACCTTAAACACGCTCTCTCTCTCTTTCTCTCTCTCTCTCTTCTAATATGTGTTAAGGATTACCTTTGTCTACTGAATTTCAGAACCCTATCTCAGAGGAACTGTTTTGTCATTTCACCATGTAATGTAAAAAATATAAAAATAAATAAAAACCCTTCTGTTGCTCAAAAAAGGAAAAGGAAATGCAATTTACCAAGTGTCCAATCTCCTGGACATTTCGCAAACTGTGCATTTATTCTTCAACACAGCCTTGCAAAATACATATCAATACATGTATATAAATAGTTGTTTTTTTTTTTAAGATTTTATTTATTTATTTGCCAGAGAGAGAGAGAGAGCGAGCACAGGCAGACAGAATGGCAGGCAGAGGCAGAGGGAGAAGCAGGCTCCCTGATGAGCAAGGAGCCCGATGTGGGACTTGATCCCAGGACGCTGGGATCATGACCTGAGCCGAAGGCAGCTGCTTAACCAACTGAGCCACCCAGGCGTCCCACATGTATATAAATAGTTAAAAAAAAAAACAAACAGCCTCAGAGGACATAGCTTATCAAAGTGCATACAGTGCACATTACTGATCCCAGGATTAGAACCCAAGCCCCACTGAGTAGTCAAAGCCCGGGTTCTTTTGATTGTTGTTAGATAACAAAATGTCAAAGTCATTTGGAAAGACATAGTGAATGGGAGGAGCTATTGTATTAGTAATCTGTTGAAATGGTATTAAACCTGGTTAAAAGAAAAAAAAAAAACTGGCTTAAGGGAAAAAAAAGGAGTTGGGAGTTATTTAGGTTATTTCTTGATTTAGAAACTCAAAATACAAATGTAGTCTAACTGTGGCACAAGAAAATTCATTTGTGTCATCCAAAAATTTTACTCTGTTGACCAATAAGCCCTTTTATGTTTAAAGCTTCTTTTTATGTAAACTTTTAAGGCTCTTAAGTAGTCACAACATGGTCCTAGTTAGATGTAGCCTGACATTCTATCATCTTAACAAGCAATAATAGCAAACAAAGGTTTAATTTTCAGTAGTTCCAGTAAAAGTCTTGGGACTGATGCTCCTTGACTTTGATTGACCTTCCCATGTATTCTACCCTTAAACCAATCCCAGTTATGGCTCTTTCATTGACCAGGTTTCAATCACTTGTCCAAAGCTAAAACCAGATAGTGGGGTTAGTCCTACTAGAACTTTATAATATCAATGTGGAGAAGGGTGGTTTCCATAGCAAAATCTGGGCACTCTTTTTAGGGCAAAGGGGAAGATGGACACTGGATAGGCAAAACCAGTAGACATCCATTGTAGCTATATGTTAAGAATTAAGCCTGTTAAATAAAGCCATGTCGGTTCATATTTTGAAATTGGTTCAAATAAGTTGCTACTTCTCTAGCTCCTACTGCTTGTAACCAATTTTGCAAAGTGCTTTTCCTAACTTCATACTTGATACTATGTCTTAAAACATTCAGTCGAGCTAAAGAAAATTTGCATTATGTTCAAAAGGCAAGAGAATACCAATAAGCAGATACCTGTAGTGATCCCAAGTGTAAGAAAGGAAAATCTTTATTGCCAACATTCACAATTTAGGATAGCAGGTGCATTAATCTATGTTTCTAAATAAAACCTCCAGCACATGTCTATAACCATCTACTTACTATTCAGATGGAAAGTTCCCTTTGGAGGTTAGTTTGATCTGTCAAACTACCATATGGATCTATAGCAGCATAAAGCTCTCTGAATTTTCTGTCCTTGCAAGCCAAGCTTTTTCACTGGTATGCTTACTCCTGAGAATAAACTGCCTCCAACTGAGCACTGCTGAGGAGATTTTGAACATAACTTAAACACACACACAGCCTGAGTGAGGTAAATGCATTAGGTTACTTGAAAAACTCTTAAGGGAAATCGAATTCAATCTCTGATATGAAACTTTCATTTTATAGCCTGGTGGGCTTATTGCTCTAGTTCTGTTATGTCTAACACCAAAAATCTTGAGTGAGCAGGCACTGGTCTTACCTTTATTAAAGCTCTTAAAAAATAAACGGCAAATTATTTTTCTAAGTATCTTCATCCTCTTATTTTCTTCTTTTTCCAAAGCTGTTCCTGAACTAGATAATTTCTTTTTTTTTTTTTTTTTAAGATTTTATTTATTTATTTGACAGACAGAGATCACAGGTAGGCAGAGAGGCAGGCAGAGAGAGAGGAGAAAGCAGGCTCTGCTGAGCAGAGTCCAATGTGGGGCTTGATCCCAGGACTCTGGGATCATGACCTGAGCCAAAGGCAGAGGCTTAACCCACTGAGCCATCCAGGCGCCCCTGAACTAGATAATTTCTAAATATTTCTCTTAAATGCAACCTAAATATATAACTTATTACACTTATATAAGCATATCTACCATAAGTGATTTTCATTTAGGTCACTATTCAGGAATTTACCCATCAAAAGGCAGTAGACTATCTACAAAGTTCTGCAGCCCCATTAGTAGTGCTGTAAATAGATAAATGTTTTTAGGCGATTGACGCTTACTTCCTTAAGCATGAATATTTGTTTTAATTGCATGTGAGGCTTTCAATAAGGGCCTTACAGCTCCTTGTTTTCCCTTAACCTTCTTAAGCAGAATATGGCAAGCATTTATTTAATGACTTGGGGCAGTTGTTCCCAACTTGATAATTGTACTCTAACAAAATAATTATCCTCAGCATCAACCAAGGGTAGAGCCCTACTTGCTCTTCTTGCACCATTCTCTAACCTTGCCCATGTCTCTTTCCTTCCATATTCTGAGATGTTGCTTCTTCCAACAGTCAAGATTCCATTCTGTCAGTTTCCCAGATTCTCCATGTGCCCAAGTATGACTGTCTTCTTTAAACACCCATTGGTCTAAAAAATACCTGGTCAGGATTTTGTGGAATATAAAAGTCCTTATGGTCCCAGGAGAACATTGAGAGTTTTACCTGTGAATAAAATGTATGATGTTTTGGACGCATCTGTTCGGGGGTATCTGTTTTGACTATTCATTATCATTCCCCCATCCCTCAAACTTAGGTGCATATGTGTGGTCAGAGGAAGGTAAAATGGGTTGGGAGAGAAGATATTGTCTTCATGATTGTACTCTAAAAGTTGAGATCACTGGGTATTTAGAGAAGGCATATGGCATTCTGATGATTTCTACAATTATTTTGTTTGTATTCTCATAATTTCTTTCTTTTATTAAAAAAAAAAAAAAGGTTTTTATTTACTTGAGAGTGCATGAGCAAGGG
The DNA here is from genome assembly GCF_010015895.1 of Lontra canadensis. Classification (NCBI taxonomy): domain Eukaryota; kingdom Metazoa; phylum Chordata; class Mammalia; order Carnivora; family Mustelidae; genus Lontra; species Lontra canadensis. The sequence goes on along the minus strand of NW_022631058.1, from coordinate 1,886,102 downwards.
GGAGGAGCAGAGAGAAGGAGAAGCAGAGCCCCCTGAGCAGGGAGTCCGATGTGGGGCTCAATCCCAGAACCCTGGGATTGTGACCTGAGCCCAAGGCAGACATTTAACCAATTGAGCCACCCAGGCGCCCCTGTATTCTGTTAATTTCTTTTTTTTTTTTTTTTAGGTATTTTCAGTATTAAATTGGGACATAACTTATATGAAAATTCTCAGTCAACAAATTCATCTATAGGATTTGATTTAGGGAGAGAAAAGTTGGTTGGATTTAAACCCTTCATTTTGGTTGGGGTTTTATATTTCTGTAGTTGTGAAACATATAAACATAAAATTCAAAACAAATTGCCCATATCCTCGTTTCCTAGAAACCAGAGATTAAACTCAATAAAAATTGAGGTGAAAAGGTACAGGACCAATTATTAGCTTCTGGTGGAAGCAGGAATAAAGAGTTCCCATATTAGTTTCTTACTGCTGCTATAACAAATTACCACGAACTAGGTGTCTTTAAACAACACAGCTCTATCCTCTTAGAGTTCTAGAAGTCAGAAGTCCGAAATCACTTTGCAGTGTTAATGTTAGGGTGCCCACATGGCTGGTTCCCTCTGAGAGCTCCGAAGGGAAAATCTACTTCCTGGCCCTTTTCAACTTCTCCTGGTTGCCGGGAGCTTTGTTTTTGCCCCTTTTTCCATTGTCAGACTGCATCGATCTAACCCCTGCTCCATTGTCACATAGGCTTCTCCTCTCCTGCAGTCAGATCTTCCTCTGCCTCCTTCTTCATAAGGACAATTGTAATTACATTTCAGACCCAGCTGGATAATCCAAGATAGTATCTTCACCTAAAGATCCTTAAAATCTACACTCTTTTTTACCATATAAAGTCACATATTCACAGCTTCAAGAAATAGAACCTGAATATCTTTGGGGGCTATTATTCAACCTACCACAGTTCCTATTTAGTATTTTGTGGCTTTTAACAGTAACACAGGCCCGTTTGATTTTGGCACAAATGAGAAAACTAATTCCATACCTTAAAAAGGCATTCTAGAAGGAAATGATTTTTTAAAAGTATGTTTTCCATTTAATACTAGCTTGAATATCAAGCTTTTAGATATTTGCTTTTTAATGATACTGCTTTTGGATATTGAAGATTCAAAGGAATAGTAATTGGGCCTATTAGCTAATCAATTCCAGTCTGCTAGATCATTGGTGTTTGAACCACTGGTCCCTTGAAAACTGATGAAAGCTTCACTGGTTCTACATTAAATATGTACATATAACAAATATTTACCACTTCAAGAATAAAAAAATTCAAGGGACCCCTGAAGACTGGCCATTAATTCCACGTATAGATGTATAGATCTCAGATTAAGAATTCCTCCTTTGGATGTATCCTTAGGTTTGTATTATATAAATTCAACTCAAAACAATTTGTCTGCATTTTTAAGATGTATGTTGCTTTCAGACTGTAGATACATGAGTCAAAGGTTACTAGTCTTTTGTGAAACTACTCAAAAAGAAAAAGACATGTGTAATTGCATATACACTTTAAACTACTTTGCTCATCCTTTCAGTTGCTATTCACATTTCTGACTGTTTTCTTCAATTTTTGCCTTTACCTTCCACATGTGATTGTAAAGAATGAGATCAGATGGCCTATGAAATCACTAAACTCTCTTTTAGGGGTCGGCAAAGTACGACCCACAGGCCATCTCTGGCTGTCTCCCTGTTTCCGTGTGACTGGTGAGTCAGAGTAGTTTTTATATTCTTAAAGGTCAAAAAAAAAAAAAAAAAAGAAATCCAAAGAAGAATCATATTTTGTGGCACATGAAAATTATATGAAATTCAGATTTCAGTTTTCATAAAGTTTTACTGGAATACAGCCACATTGTTTTATCATCTAAAGCTGCTTTCCCACTACAATGGAAGAGTTGAGTGTTTGAAAAAGATACCTATGGTCTACGAACCTAAAATACTTATCTGAATATTTATGGGAAAAGTTTGTTGACCTCTCCTCTAGTTCATCACTGAATTCACCAAATGTTTATGGAGTGCCTGTTGTGTGCTGAGTCTGTGACAGTCTAGTTTTCTGTTCTGCTTCATGACATTAGCAAATGTAGTTTGTTTTTATTATATAAAATATGAATGTCAGTTGTAACATTCTATATTTCTGACAAGACCTGATAAAATCTGAAAGAGACAGTGCTTTAGATCTTAATAAATGATATTGGCAAGGGGGTAGGGCAGCTAAGAGGTCCATTTCAATGAAAAATAAGTATTTTGAAAAGATGCCATTTTTGTCTACAGGCAAAAACAGATGACAAGAAAAACAAAAAAATCACTCCCATTATATGTACCTATTTTTAGCTACATAAATAATGCCATAAAGGGCTTTGTGAGGTCTTTGGCCACATCTGTGTATACATGTTTTTCTTTTACCCCATTGTACCTGTCAGCTTTAATTTCAAAAGTGAGGCAAGCCAATTCTGTTTCTCTGACTTCTGCCCTTGTGCTGCTGCCTTATAAGAAACGAGCAGCTGGCGGGGGGGAAAGGTCAAAGCACACACATACCTGCCCAGGAACAAAGTGGAAGCCAAAAGGTCTAATTTTAGCCTTTATTCTCTTGGGAATAGCCTAACAGTCACTAACAGGAATTGTTTTGGAATTAATAAACAACATACTGTAAGGTATGAGTCATTAAAAAAAAAAGCATGATTTTCATATGATGTTGAGTGGAAATAGCAGAAGGATTGAGTTATCAGTGAAAAACGCTGAGGTTAGAGTCTTTTGAAGCCAAAGTAAAAAAATATATCACAGAAGATTTGGAGCTTGACTTTTGAGAAACAGTAAAACTAATGAATCTCAAACACTAACCTAGAATGCAACCTATTTTTAGTCTTTCTGATTTTCTTATGTGTATGTTTTAAGCTGGTTAAAATAGCACTGTTACCCTCTAAGTAGTTTTATAAGATTTTTGGTTCATCTGTAGAATTTGCTTTAAATCCCATTGGATTCCATCTCTTATCCATCTATCTCCTCTGCTAACCACAGATGGGACCATCAGTGGAATAAGAACACCACATTTTGGTGTATGTATTTTTTCCATATAAATTCTTTTACAATCAGAGAGTCTTATGCAAACCAAATCAGAAGAAATTCCCGAGGAAAGAGAACATGTATTACACATTTTTTAAACCTGGTTTTCATGGGCCTGCTACCTAATTTCTTTAGCCCATTTTGACTTCTTTTGGAAAATAAGTCTGTGGTAGGTTTTTTACTTTTTAGTTAATTAAGCCTTTCTTATTGAGTTGGATTAGCTAAGCTTATTTGCTTTCTTAAATTAAAAAATTCATCACAAAGTATTTCAGCCTGTAGTATACAGAAATCAAAATGGTGGACATTCCTGTACCCACAACCTAGACTTAGCAGATGGTAACATTTTTGCAGTATTTTAATGAAATTGTTGTATATTGTTAGAATCCTAAGCATATCCCTTTCCTCTTCACAGTCTTTATTTGTGACCACTATCCTGTATGTTTCTTGTGGGTATATTTATACTTTTACTATTTATATATGCATCCATAACTTGTTTCAGTATTCTTTCCATTTTTTCATCGCTACATGTTTGGAAGTGTGCATTCTACGTCTGTTATTTAGGTACATACTTTGAAATCATAATGTCTACTTAAAGCATACAGCACTAGTATCTCTCCTGAGACATTAAAATCTCACTCTACTCACCCCATTTTGCATGTTAGAAGTTATGTAGCTTTAGTTACATATTGTTCTTTAAACATTCTTAAGCTAATTATTGTTAATCATGATGCTTATTTAGATTTACCCACATATTTATCATTTTCATTGCTCATCATTGTCACTGTGGCCCAGTCTTTTTCTTTTATCTACCCCCCCCCCACCCCGGTCTCAGTTTTTTCTTACTGAAAAGCATTGTTTGGTAGTTCTTTTAATGAATGGTAGATTCTCTGTCTTTGAAATGTCTTTTATTTTGTCTTAATTATTAAATGGTTCTTTACTTGAGTAGAGAATTGTAAGTAGACAGTTATGTCCTCTCAACATTTGAAAGATACTGTATTCTCTTCCAATCTCTGTTTATTTGTTATCTATCTTCTGTCAGCCAGATTGTACTTTCTTTACAAATGAAGAGGTTTAACTTTTTCATCCCTGTAAGATCTTTTTTGCCAACATATTCTGCAATTTTATAATTTTTATATATTTGGTATAGACTTATTTTTATTTATTCTGCTTAGTTCTCTCTATGATTCTTTAATCCCTGAATCCCAGTTCTAAACGATTTTTAACCACCATATCTTTTAAAGTTCCTTCTCTCTATTTTTAGCCGATAAATAAAATGTCCATTAGCCACACTTTGGAATTTTTCATCCTAACCTTAATATACCTACTGCTCTTTAGTATATTTTATCTTTTTATCCCATGCTGCATTCTATGTAATTTCTTTGGACAGTTCCTCCAGTTTACCAGTTCTTTCTTCCACAGTCTCTAATCTAAAACCTAGCTTTTGAAATGTTAGTAGTAATGACTATTATTTTTCATTTCTACAAGTTCTTTTTTTTGTTTGTTTTTTATTCCTCTGTGTGTGTGTGTGTGTGTGTGTGTGTGTGTGTGTTTAAATAATTGAAAACTTATCTCATAGGTTCTTTCAGTTATTCTGTTACCTTAAATTGTGGGGGTGCCAATCTTCTGGGTTTGTTTGTTTTTTTGTTTTTTTTTTTTTTTTTTTTTGGTAGACTCTTCTCATGTTGAATATTTCCTTGTGTGTTTTGTAATTATTGCGTGAGAGTTATCTAAATGGAAATTTTACATAATCTGGCCTGTGAAAGTTTTCCTATAAAGCAGTCTTATGTTTACTTCTTCATATGCCTGAGAGGAATCCCCAAACCAAGACCAATTTTTAATTGTTAATTCTTTTTTTTTTTTAAGATTTTATTTATTTATTTGACAGACAGAGATCACAAGTAGGCAGAGAGGCAGGCAGAGAGAGAAGGGGAGGCCGGCTCCCTGCTGAGCAGAGAGCCCAATGCGGGGCTCAATCCCAGGACTCTGGGATCATGACCTGAGCCGAAAGCAGAGGCTTTAACCCACTGAGCCATCCAGGCACCCCATTTAAGTGTTAATTCTTACATGTAGCACTCCTATACTGTGCAGGTAGTATATATTTTTCTTCCAAACCAGTATACAACATAGGAGCCCAGGTCAGAGATAAGCTTTCTTATCATCGCTTTGAGTCAGGAATGATTTTTTTTTTTTTTTAAAGAGCTCATGTGCCAGCAATGGTGGGTGGTGGTGGTGATGGTGGGTGGGTGGTAGAGGGGCAGAGGAAGAGGGAGAATGAGAATCATAAGCAGGTTCCACACCCAGCATGGAGCCGGTCATGGGACTCGATCTCACAATCCTGAGATCATGTCCTGTGCTGAAATGAAGAGTCCAATGCTTAACCAACTGAACCACCCAGGTGCCCCAGGAAAGATCATTTTAAGGATCCTTTTCACTAATGGTGCAGCCCATAGAGCAGAGGTATTCGGTTTTGGTCTGTGAAGGACCAGGAGCATCAGTTACGTGGGAGCTTGTTAGGGATGCAGATTCCCGTACCTGCTGAGTCAGACTCTCTGGAAGTAGATTGAGGAATCTAGGTTTTAATCAGCCATCTAGGTGATTCTTCTAAATGCCAAAGTTTGGAAAGTATAGATTTAGAGAGGATTCCAACTTCATGCAAGAATCTCAGTTCCAGCTTGCTTTCTCATTTAGGCAGGCATCAAGACCTTGTTTCCTGTCAGTTAATGGGCATTAAAATCCAAAACTGTAGCTGTTAGGGTCTATCCTCAAATTTGATAGACCTCCCCCAAGTCCTGTGCCCACCTCAAGGTCTGCTGCTACAGTAACTTGTTTGTCCATTTCAGGTTGTCATTTTACTCTTTGTGCATTCAGGGACATCTTGTTTTTCTTATGAACTCAACTGTATTTTATTTAGAAATTCAAGGTGTGTGGAGTAAGAGGACTCTAGCTAGAGTCCTCTTACTGCCAGAAGACAGCTAAATTGTTCATGTTGTATACTGATGTTATCTTGAATGTGAATATACATTGTGATTTGTTTTAAATTTGGGTACTGAGAATAGATGTACGGCCCTCAATTTTCCTTATGTAATTACCCGATGATCCCTGGTTCTTTAAATCTTCCCACAGACACACACAAAAGATATGGCAATAAAAACTGAAGCAAAGGTATTGACACGGTATCTTTTACAGAGTAAAAATAGGAGTGTTGAATACTTAAAGGTCTTGCATGTTATCAAATAGAATCAAGAGAATTGCTCTCAAGAATATGTCTTGGGGGACACCTGGGTGACTCAGTCAGTAAGCCATTGCCTTCAGGTCAGGTCATGATCCCAGGATCCTGGGATCGAATCCTGAATAGGGCTCCTTGCTCAGCGGGGAGCCTGCTTCTCTCTCTGCCACTCTGCCTGCTTGTGCTCTCTCTCTCTCTCTCTGACAAATAAATAGATGGAATCTTTTTTATTTTATTTTATTTATTTACTTGACAGACAGAGCATAAGTAGGCAGAGAGCGAGGCAGAGAGAGAGGGGGAAGCAGGCTCCCTGCTGAGCAGAGCCTGATGAGGGACTCGATCCCAGGACCCCGAGATCATGAGCCAAAGGCAGAGAGTTAACCCACTGAGCAACCCAGGTGCCCCTATAGATGGAATCTTAAAAAAAAAAAAAAAAAAAAAAGTCTTGGAATGTAAGCTAAATGCTTTACATGTGTCATCTAATAAAGTCCTTAGAAATAGTCCATTCCCATTTTATAGATCAAAAAGTATGGAGAGTGTAGGTATCTGGCCCAGATCACATGGCTATTAACTGTAGTGGGATTTGAACCCATGCAGCCCAACTAGAGAGAGGATGCTTTAACCAATACACCATACTTTTAGGAAAGAAAAACAGCACTTTGAACAAACATGGTTTGTGTGTCATGCTAAGCCCTTTCACCCATTTCCTATTTAATGCTTACAACAGGTCTTATAAGTAGTTACTACCAGTCATCCTGTCCTTTCATGGTTTAAGACATGGTGCTCACATAAGTTAAGTATTTTTCCTGAGTGAATCAGAGTTGCATTTGACCCTAAGTCTATTGGCTGCCAAAGCATCCTCCCTGTGGTAAGAAGGCTGGCTGGCTTAGTTCAAAATTTGTTCTTCCATGGTTATAATACAGTTTATTGATTGCAAAATTACCAACCCAACTATTGGAAATGTTTAGGGGATGGAGTAATATCCACTGGAGCCCTGTGGTTAACAGAGATTCTCATTGGACTAAGAAGTCTGAAACAAAATTGTCTTTGTTTTATTGACTAAGCTGTTAGGGCTATTTTTATGTCACCTATTCCTGGGTTTCAGTTTGCCCTTGTTTGTTTTTAAACTACATCCTATCTAGATGTTTTTGTAGCTCTGATATTTTCATTCAATATCAGTAGTTTACAGTAATTTAGTTTTTTCAACTACAGCCAGTTAAATCTTAATGATTCAATCTTACCTTGCTCTTCCTTCATCAGCAAGACTCCATCTAGTATTTTGTGATGTATAATGCTGTGAATTTGAAACATTTGTAGCTGATGTAAGGCGAACTAAACTTGGTCATCTCACATGATGACCTCTGGCTCTTTGCTTCTTAAGAATTTCATTAGTAGGGGCACCTGGGTGGCTCAATGGGCTAAGCCTCTGCCTTCGGCTCAGGTCATGATCCCAAGGTCCTAGGATCGAGCCCCGAGTCGGGCTCTCTGCTCAGCAGGGAGCCTGCCTCCCCCCGTCTACCTCTCTTTGCCTGCCTCTCTGCCTACTTGTTATCTCTCAGTCAAATAAATAAATAAAATCTTAAAAAAAAAAAGAATCACGATCAGTCATAACTGGAAATGCAGGCACTTGATTGTTAAAATACTTATATCACAGAAACAAATCATTGAATTTGGGTGATTTAGCATAATAGAGAATTGTGCAGATTTTTTTAAAGATTTTATTTATTTATTTATTTTACAGGGAGAGAAATTACAAGTAGGCAGAAGTAGGCAGAGAGGGAGGGAGAAGCAGGATCCTTTCTGAGCAGAGAGCCTGATGTGGGGCTCAATCCAGGACCCTGGATCATGACCTGAGCTGAAGGCAGAGGCTTAACCCACTGAGCCACCCAGGCATCCCTGAAAACTGTAGATTCTAAGTCCATCTTGGATTAGAGGTCCAGCTTTGCTAATTCCCAGTTGTGAATTTCTTTTGTGAGTTTCTTTCCCAGCCTGTTTTCTCCTCTGCAAAAAGGGGAAAATAATAGTCTCTACATAACTGGGTGAGGATTAAATGAGCAAATATATGAACACCTTCAGTGCAATGTCTGGAGCATAAGCCAGCACTCATAAATTTTAGCTCTTCCTATTGTCACTATGATGATCCCTATTAAGCATCTTTCCTTTATATTATAGCCTCCACCGAATGAACTATCAGGGAAGTAAAAATGTAATACTGAAATTGATGCAGTTTTTTAGTTACATTAAATAATTTTTTGAGCCTCTTTCTTGTGCTTTTCTCATCAGCAAGAGTCAAGTTGAGCAGGACACAGGAACCCACTCTAAGTGAAGTACATTTGTCATCAGTCCCAGTGGTTAGCAGCCGCTGTTGCTGCTTGTCTAGTTGCCCCTTGAACAACACGGGCCACTTATATGGCTTTTGTTTTATCAGTACAGTACTGTAAAATATATTTTCTCTTCCTTATGACTTTTTAAATAATGCTTTCTTTAGCTTCCTTCATTATAAGAATACAGTATATTGCACAAAATTGGTGTTAATCGGCTGTTTATGTTATCTGTTGGGCTTCTGGTCAACAGCCGGCTTTATGTTTTGGGAGAGTCAGAAGTTATATGTGGGTTTTTCACTCTTCAGGAGGTCAGTGCCCCTAACCCAGGTGTTCAGAGGTCAACGTTCAGGGGTTAGTGCCCCTAACCCTCGTGTCATTCAGAGGTCAACTGTGTATAGCCTTTCTGTATTTAAACTTGTGCTGTTAGCCTCCCAGGCTGTGGAGTGTTCTTACAGAAATTAAGACAATCCATCTCTCAGTCCTATATACCAGTGGGCCTATCTGCTGCTGTCTTGGAGTTGTGCTTTTGTGTCCAGATAGCATTTCTCCTGGCCACTTTTCTCAGTTTCCCACATCTACTCACCACGGGGCAGATGGGTAGCTGTTCCATTTTCATCAATCCTTTTGACATGTTCAGTGCTAAGAGGCCAAGTTGTTGGCTGTTGGCTGATTGCATATCTCTGGGTTTTACTCTTAGAGATCTTCTATGGCTATCCCCTGTAACTGGCTAGCCCAGAATAGCGAATGCTGACAAAAACAATATTTGATGGACCCTGATCATCCCTTGGATTTTGATGCCAAACTCCCTACATTTTTAGTTTCCTGGCAGAGTTATTATTTGACCTCATATTATTGAATTGCAAGTTTTAGTTCTATGCTATTGCTAGTTTATGTGACTATGGAGGTTCTCCATTAGAAATGATATTTAATTTTTGAACCTAAAATCTGATTTTTGGATCATAGCACTGGGGTAATTTCTTGCAGATTTCTTCTAAATTTACTCCAAACCTAATTAATGTCATTTATTTCTACTTATCATATATTTGTTGTATATTATGCACTAATCGCGGAGGATGCAAATCCAAGTAAGATATATGCTCTTTCTAGGATTATTTACACAGGTGTACACTTGGTGGTAATTCACTGAACTGTACATTTGATAACCTTTTCTTTGTGCACTTTGTACTTCTTAGTAAAAAAAGTTAAAAAAAAAGATGTTGTCTGACCTCAAGGAATTTATAGTCTGGTAGGAAAGCAGACATGTAAATTAGTGATTTTTAAGTAGCGTTGAATGCTATTACATGAGCAGATTTCTTTGGAAGCACAGAGAAAAGTCAGCTATACTAGAGATTTATGAGAAAATTCTTAGAAGGGATGACACTATACCAGAGTTGTAAAGGTTAAGTAGTAGTTATCCATGCAAAGAAAGGCATTCAGAAGAGAAGGAGCAGCATTATGAAAACAAGACCTCATGGAGCAGCCTACCTGGATGGGACAGAGTGCTGTATGGTTGGAGGTGGGTCATGGTAGCTGAAATTAGGCTACTTATACTGAACAAGATCTGCAGAGACCCTGGATATTAACCTGAAGAGTTTAAGGGTAGAACGATTAAATAGTAATAATTAAGGTTAATCATGGGAAGGGGAATTCTCAAAAGACACTGAGAGTGCGTGACAAAAGGATAGGAGAGACTTTTGGAGAGCAGTGTCGCATCAGCCAAAGAAAGGTGAGTCTCCAGGATAGGAATGTGATCAGGAGTATCAAATGCTGCAAAGATCTCAAATAAGATAGGAATAGAAAGGTATCCATTGGTTTCAGCAATATATAGAGATGATGTAATGCTGCTTCTATATAACCATATAGAACAAAATAAAATGTATTACCTCTGAGTAAGTCCTTTTGTTACTTGTTCTCTCTTTTCATCCTTTTTTAACTACCTCAATGTTTTCCTTTCCATTTTATTTATATTTTGTGTATCTTACTCTTTAATTCTTATATCTCTTTCTCTTTATCTGTAACTCCCTCCCTCTATTATTTAGAAAACTTATGTTAAATGTGAAAGAGATTGCTTTTTCATGGAAAATTACATATAAAATCTTTTCTGTAACCACTTTTTCTTTATTAAATGCTATTAGCCTATTATGCAAACAATTAAACAGTTTCCATTGTACTTGTGATGATGATAAAGAGGCACATTTGTATTTATACATGTCTCAACCTTCCCATCATAAAGAACTCTGTTTCCTGAAAGGTCTTTTTACTGTCTTCTACCCAGTGTTCTACTCTAGTCCTGTTCCTGGGTATGTATGCTATCTTAATTCATAATGACTTTTAATCAAAATGCAATGAAGTCATATAGAAATTATATTTAGAAGTATGTTATATATTACATACTGCATATATGCATATACGTAGAAAGCGACGACAGATCCATCTCTTATAAAGGGTCATTTGGATAATGATTTTGGAAAATACTTTTTAAAAATGCTTTCATTGTTTCAGAATAGTTTTGAAGCAAATGGCAGTTCCCATGGGTAGTTTGTGCTGCAAACAGCCATCATTACTAGCAGTTATTTTTATTTCTAAGCCTTTAAGAACAGTATTTCTGGTTTGTCTGATGTTTAAGGATTTTAGAAATTACTTTCAAAATGTGATTGAATCTATTAAGCTTTCCTGATTTTAGTTGAATTCAGTATTGTCAGCAGTAACTCTGGTTATACTATTTTAATTTTCACTACTATTATTAAGGAAACTAAATTTTACTAGGTCCATTTTTCCTCTTCTGGAAAAATGATTTTGATTACTAGTGTTTTGATACACCATTTTGCTTTCAGTTTCCAAGAAATAGTATTATTAAGCAATTCGCAGACTCTCAAAGAATATGATTATCCTTTGATATTTTTGAAATTCGAATTCTGGTTAAATCTCAAATGAAAACTCATCGTACTTTTTTCAGTAGATAAGAATCATAATGTTCTGATCTAGTAAGATCTAATCTAATCATCAAGAGCACTATACATAACAAGAGACGTACATTGATCAAATTAATATGATTATTCTCTTTGTCCATGCTATTCCTAATCTTAGAATTTAACATTTTCCTTTTCAGTCTTTCACTGTGTGTATACATAACTACATTTTCTTTGTTTACTCTTTGACTTTCACCAAGTCATTGTGAGATTTTTGAGATTATTTTAACATAACTTATTTTATTTATTTAACATAACTATTTTAACATAATAACATAATTTCATAGAAGCCAGTAAAACAACTCTGAAATCTATTAACCTGGACAAGAAATGCTTACCATTGTTTAAAGAATAGTTAAAAGTCAGACTGCACCTTTGTGGCTTATACCGCACAAAACAAGATTGCAGTCATTATTATGCTAGTGGGTACCTTTATATCTAAGTTTTTAAGAGCATTATTTACTGATTTTTCTTATATTTTAAGTATTTAATATTTTACCACTTAACTTTGAGGAATATTTGAAATTAAGCTGTAATTTTATCAAAATCTTATACCTTAAAAGAACCATAATCTAAGATGCTATGACATTAGTGTTATTGAATTATCCATATGTTTTATTGAGGTACTTTTCACTAGATTTCACTGTTGATTTACTTAACCATAATTAATAATGAACTTTCTCATTCCAAACTATAAGTTACTTTAGATAGAATTACCTCTTTTTTTTTTTTTTTGGTTACTTGATGCTGGTATCCAGTTCTCTTTTTTTCCCCCCTCAATAATGCATAGCAGTATAAAGTTTCTTAATATTTTCTCTTTAGTCTTTTAATATTTAATAAAGATGCATTGAAAAAATGTAATAACGAAAGCGAAGATTCCTTAAGATTCTTGTAACATAATAGGTTTTCATTAAATATTTTATATTTACCATTGATTTCTGAGGTTTAAAACTAAAATGATACATTAGAAAATTAATGTAAAAATCTTACAATTTGTTCTGTTCTTTTGCCACACGTTTGCACATCCTATTTTGTTATGTATCCTGCCAGGAATAATTTATGCATATAAAAACAAATAAAAATACATACTATTTTTCTATTAATTTTTACCTAGCTGGTGACATGCTATACACTGTTCAACATCATGCTTTTCACTTAATATGCTTTGGAGAGCTTTCCATATTAATATATGATGAACTTCATTCTTTTTAGCAACTGTGTAGAAATTCTATTGGGTAAATATTCCATACTTCATTTAACAAGTTTCCCTGCTGATATGAATTTAATATATTCTCAGCTTTTGCTGTAATGCCTCAATGAATAAAAAAATATATATGTCATTCACACAAATATAAGTATGGCTATGGAATAAATTTCCAGAAGTAAAATTTTTAAGTCAAAGAGTATGTGGATTGACCATTCTGGTAGTGTTTGTACAATTTCTTTCCATAGGGTTATACCAATTTCCACTCCCGCTAGGAATGAGTGAAAATATGTATATCCTCATTCATACAACAATAATGTGTTCATACTTTTTACTTTATTGTAAAACCAAAGATTTTATGCCTATTTTATATGTAAATATTCGTGACTCAGGATTGATGAAAGTACCCCATGAATTATAGTTCTGAGCTTTCATATCGTAATACCACATCTACCATTCTTTGTCACTTACTACATGGTATGTTGTTAGATTCTTATATCTCTTCTGTGTTATTAAAACATAAAGCAACATTAAATTAATGGTAGTAGCAAATAACTATGCAAACAAATGTTAAGAACAGTAGTATTTCTGGATACATGCTCAAATACATGCAGAATTTGTTCCCAGTAAGATCTCATTTCAAACAAGTGGGTAAAATTTTGGTAATTTTATAAATGGTTTTATGTCAACTAGCCATTTATGTAAGAAAAAAAAAGATAAAGTATGATCCATACCAAACACCTTTCAACAAAATTAATGCCAGATGGAGAAAAGATTTACATTAAAAAAAAAAACCCAACAGGTATATAACTTGCAACATTTTTGTTTAAAAAACAAAGGGAGAGGACTGCGTACATATCCACACACATTACATATGCACATGCCAATACATTGAGCTGGCGATGAAATTTAGAAAGTAGTAAAGAAGTTGACTTGTGGTTACCTAGAAGATGAAGATTCAGTGTTTGAATATTGGGGAATGAAGGTTCCTTTTGAAAGAAAAAATTAGGGCAGTTTTAAGTTCACCGCAGAAGTGATAGAAAGGTACAGGGATTTCCTATATCCCTTCTGTCCCACACAAGCCTCCTGCATTATCAACCTCCTCCACCAGAGTTGTACATTTGTTGAATTTGATGAACCTACATTGACACATCATAATCACTTAAAGTCCGTGGTTTATATTAGGGTTCCCTCTATGAAATGTACCTTCTGTAAGTTTGGACAAATGTATAATAACATGTTTCGATTACTATAATACTATACAGAGTATTTATGCTGCCCTAAAAATCCTCTGTTCTGCCTTTTTATTTTTTTTAATCCCCATCCCCAATCTGCTAGCACCACCGGTCTTTTCACTGTCTCTATAGTTTTGCCTTTTCCAGAATGTCATATAGTCGGAATCATACAGTATGCCATCTTTTCAGATTGGCTTTTTTTTCACTTTTGTAAATGCATTTAAGGTTCTTCCATGTCTTTCTGTGCCTCGATAGCTCATTTCTTTTTAGTGCTGAATTATATGCCATTGTCCAGATGGACCACAGTTTATCCATTCACCTCCTGAAGGGCACTTTGGTAGCTTCCAAATTTGGCAGTACTGAGTAAAGCTACTGTTAAGACACCCATGCACATATTTTTGTGTGGATATAAGTTCTCAACTCCTTTGGGTCAGTACCAAGGAGTGCTACTGCTGATATGTATGGCAAGAGTATGTTTAGTTTTGTAAGTAACTGCCCAACTGTTGTCAAAAGTTGCTGCACCATTTTGCATTCCCACCAGCACTTCATTACCATTGCTGTTTCTCCACCCCCTCTCCAGCATTTGCTGTTTTCAGTGTCCCAGATGTTGGTCGTTCTAGTACATATGCAGTAGAACATCATTGTTGTTTTCATTTGTATTTCCTTGATGGTATTTTATATGAATCATCTGTGCATGGGTTCTATATATTCTTTGGTGAGCTATCTCTTGAGGTCTTGGGCCCATTTCTGAGTCATGTTTGTTTTCTCATTGTGAGTTTTAAGAATTCTTATTATATTTTGGGTAACAGTCCTCTATCAGATGTGTCTTTGACAGATATTTTCTCCCAGTCTTTGGCTTGTCTTGATGTCTGTCACAGAGAAGAAGTTTTTAACTTTAATGAAGTCCATCTTATCCTTGCCTTTTTCATGGGTCCTGTCTTTGGTATTGTATCTAAAAAACCATCACCTTGCCTAAGATCATCTAGATTTTCTATTTTATCTTCTAGGAATTTCATAGTTTTGCATTTTACATATAGGTCTTCGATCCATTTTGAGTTAATTTTTGTGAAGGATGTAAGGTCTGTGTCTAGATTCTACTTGTTTTGCATAAGGAAGCCCAGTTGTTCAAGCACTATTGCTGAAGAAACTATCTTTTCTCCATTTTATTGTCATTGTTCCTTTGTCAAAGATGAGTTGACTATATTTATGAGGGTTATTTCTCAGCTTAATATTTTACTGATCTATTCTTGTGCCAGTCCATACTGTCTTAATTACTATAGCTCTAGAGTAAATCTCAAAGTCAGGTAGCATCAGTCTTCCCATGTTGTTCTTTTCCTTCAATATTGTGTTGGCTATTCTGAATCTTTTGTTTCTTCATAGAAACTTTAGAATCAGTTTGTCAAAACCCACAAAGTAAATCCTAATGCTGGGATTTTGATTAGGATTTCACAATCTGTAGATCAGGTTGTGAAGAACTGACCTCTTGACCATTTGAGTCTTCTTATCTGTGAACATGGAATTTTTCTCCATTTATCCAGTTTTCCTTTGAGTTTATTTGTCAGAGTTTTATCGTTTTCCTCAAATAGATCTTGTATACATCTTTCATTAGATTTATAACTAAGTATTTCATTTTGGCGAGGCTAATGTAAATAGCATTTTGTTTTAAATTTCAAATTCTACTTGTTCATTGATGGTATTTAGGAAAGCAGTTGACCTTTGTATAATAATCTTGTATCCTACAAACATGGCTATGGTTATTAGTTCCAGGAAGTAGTTTTTGTTTTTGTTTTTCTTGTCTCTTCTTTCAGATTTTCTGTATATACAATCTTGTCATCTGTGAACAAAGACAGTTTTATTCCTTCTTTCCAAATCTGCATACCTTTTATTTCTTTTTCTTGCATTCTTGCATTTGCAAGGTTCCAGAACAATGTTGAAAAGGAATAGAGAAGGGACATCCTGAGTGGGAAAGCTTCAGGTTTCTCAACGTTAAGTATGATATTAGCTATAATTTTTTTGTGAGTCAGGTTGAGAAGGTTTCCCTTCTATTCCTAGTTTACTGAGAATTTTATCATGAATAGGTATTAGATTTTGTTAAGTGCTTTTTAAAGCTATTGATATGGTCATGTGATTCTTTTTTAATCTATTGATGTGATGGCTTACATTAGTTGATTTTAAATGTTAAAATAGCTAAATGTTAAATGTTAACATTAAAAGCTAAATAGTTAAATGTTAAACTAGCTTACATATCTAGTATGAATCCCACTTGGTTATGGAGTATAAATATTTTTAGACATTGTTGGATTTTTTTTCTGAATACTTTGTTGGGAGTTTTTGCTTCTATGTTCATAAGAGATATTGGTCTATAGTTTTCTTGAAATATATTTGCCTACCCTGGGCATTTGGGTAATTCTGGTCTCATCTTATGTGTTAGGAAGTACTCCTATTTTTATCCTCTGAAAGAGAATGTAGGAAGTTGATATTTCTTCTTTATAATTAAGTTTACCTGTGAACTCATCTGGGCCTGGTGCTTTCTGTATGGTGCAGGGCAGGAGGGGGAGTATTCATTATTGGTTCAATTTCTTTAATAGATATAGACATTCATATTGTCTATTCTTGTGTGAGTTTGGGCAGATTGTATCTTTTAAGGAATTGGTCTGTTTCACCTAGGTTCTCAAATTTGTTGGGCATAGAACTATTCCTGGTATTTCTCTATTATTCTTTTAATTTTCATGGGATCTGTTGTGATGCCCCCTTTTTCATTTCTAATATTAGTAATTTGTGCCCTCTCTTTTTTTTCTTAGTTAACCTGCCTAGAGGCTTATCAATTTAATTGATCTTTATTGAGAATCAGCTTTAGGTTTTATTGATTTTCTCTATTGAGTCCCTATTTTCAATTTCATTGATATCTGCTCTGTTTCCTATTATTTCTTTTCTTTGGATTTAATTTTTCTTTTTCTAGATTTCTAAGTGGAAAGTTAGGTTATTGATTTTTTTATTGTTCTTTTTTCTTAATACATGCATTCAATACCATAAATTTCCCTATAAGCGAGACTTTCATAACATCCCAGAAATTTTGATAAGTGCTATTTTTATTTTCACTTAGTTCAAAATATTTCTTAATTTCTCTTCATTTCTCCCTTGACCCATGTGTTATTTAGAAGTGTGTTGTTTTATACCTACATATTGGGGATTTTCAAGTTATTTTTCTGTTTTTGATTTCTAGTTTAATTGCATTGTGGTCTGAGAGCAAACATTGTGTGTTCTATTTTTTTTTTAATTAAAATATAATGTATTATTTGTTTAAGGGGTACAGGTCTGTGATTCATCAGTCTTATGCAACACCCAGCACTCACCACAACACATACCCTCCCCAATGTCCATCACCCAGTCACTTCATCTTCCCCTCCCCTCTAGCAACCCTCAGTTTGTTTCCTAAGATTAAGATTCTCCTATGGTTTGTCTCCCTCTCTGGTTTCATCTTGTTTCATTTTTTTCCCTCTCTTCTCCTTTGATCCTCTGCTTTGTTTCTTAAATTCCACATATCAGTGATGTTCTATTCTTTTAAGCTTGCTAAGGTATCTTTTATGGCCTAGATATGGTTCATCTTGATGTATGTTCTGTGTTAGCTTGAGAAGATTATGTATTCTGCTGTTGTTAGACAAAGTAGTCTATAGGTGTTGATTATATCCAGTTCTTTGGTGGTGTTGAAGTCAACTACATCCTTTTCTGATTTTATGCCTGCTGGATCTGTCCACTTTTTATAGAGGGTTTTTTGAGGTCTTCAGCTGTTATAGTGGATGTAACATCTATTTATCTTTGTAGTTCTATCAGTATTTGCTTCATGTACTTTGATGCTCTGCTGTTGGGTACAACATGTTAATGATTATTATGTCTATAATGATTATCATATCTTCTTGGAAAATGATTATTATATCTTCTTGGAAAATATCTTCATCATTATATAATATCATTCTTTATTCCCAATAACTTTCCTTGCTTTGAAGTCTACTCCATCTGAAATTAATATAACTATTCTTAAATCTTTTTTTTTTTTAAGATTTTATTTATTTATTTGACAGAGAGAGAAATTACAAGTAGGCAGAGAGGCAGGCAGAGAGGGGGGAAGCAGCCTCTGGGCTCGATCCCAGGACCCTGAGGTCATGACCTGAGCCGAAGGCAGAGGCTTACCCAACTGAGCCACCCAGGTTCCCCTATTCCTAAGTCTTTTGGTTACTGTTAGCATGGTTTATTTTTGTCCGTCGATTACTTGGAATCTCTATGTGTCTTTATATTTGAAGGAGATTCCTTGTAAATAGCATATAGTTGGGTGACAGTGTTTTTTGATGTGCTCTAAAAATCTCTGCATGTGTTTAGACTATTGACATTCAAATTGACTTGATATAATCAGATTAATACCTACCATATTTGTTATGTTTTCTATTTTTTTGCTCCTGTTTTTTGTTCCTAGTTTTTCTTCCACTCTTTTTCTGCCTTTTGTAGTTTTTAGTATTTTATATTATTCCATTTTCTCTCTTTCTCAGTATATTAGTTATACTTCTTTCTTTTTTCTTTTTTATGGTGTTTGCCCTAGAGTTTGTAATGTATATTTACAACTAATACAAGTTCACTTTCAAAGAACACTATACCATCTCACTGATAGTATAAGTACTTATAATCACAAAATAATCCTAATTTTCCCTTTCCCACCTTTTATGTCATTATTATCATGTATTTCATGTATTTGTAAGCATTCATGAACATAGATATATGTACATGCATATGCATACACACATAAGATACATAACCATATGTAATTTTATACATTGTTGCTAGTATCATTTTGAACAAACTGTTATCTTTTAGATTATTTAAGAGTAAAAAAATAAAGATTTCCATTTTACAGTCACTTATACCTTCTTCAGTCCTTTTTCTTTAGGTAGGTCATCAAACTTTTCACTGTAAACTTTCTTTTTCAGCTGTTTTACTTTTTTTTTTTGCATACATGTAAACTTAAGGAAAAAAAAAAGATCAATACTTGTGCCCTCTTTTGGTCCAAAAAAATATGAGTCCAGGTGTTTCCTACTTATTGCATTCTTTCCAAAGGGACTGATTTCTCCAAAGGATGGAGTGTTGTGCTATTTTTGCCTGGTATTTACATTGAGGTTAACTCTGTTGGTTAGAGTGTACTGGTAATGACACCAGTGACATGGGTTTTATTTCCATGTGGTTCAGTTAACTTTGGTTTTCCACTGCCACAGACTGCTCCCATAATTATGCCTAAAATGTGTTCTTGGCCCAAGGGAGACCTGATGAAGCAAAGTGCAAATCCATCACCATGTGGGAAAATGGACAGCTAAGTGCTCACCCAGCTGATGGGGGAAGGGCAATGACTGAGGGGTACTATCATAATGAAATCTCTAAGTTCACATCTTAAATATGTATTATTTACACTGTAAAGTTCAAGATATGTGATTTAATGTTTTGGTTTTAAAAGTCAATTACAGGCAAGGAAGTTCAGTTTATAGGCAAATCTTGAAATATTAACCAAGGTTTCATTTTGAAAAAAAAAAAAATGAGTCATGCCTAGCCCTTTCCAAGTACATAATATTTACTTATCCAAATGCTTTACCAAGTTTAAAATATCTCAGCTGTATATTTGAAATTACTTATAACAAATATTTGATTATGTAGTTTGTTGAAAATGAAGACTCTAATGTAGAAATTTGTGATCTTAGTCTATGCAGTATCATAGTATATCCCCAATATTCTCAGGTCATGGTTCAGCAAGCTCTCAAATCTCAAAAACCAGAATACTTTAGATTTTAACACAAACTTATAAGGTATCTCCATTAGTCAATATTCGTTAAGCATTGACTAGGTTCCAGGTACTATGTTGAATAAATGCAAAGAGATACTTTGCAGTCCCCAAAGAGCCCCTCATGCAATGAGGGAGGAGGTACAGATAAATAAGGAGACCATTATTATTTTTTAAAAATGAGTGTGAAAGTGGTGTGTGAAATCAAAGAACAGGGTAATGACTGTGAGAGCAATTACAAAGCATATCTAATCCCAAATGGACAAGTAAGAGTTAGCCAGGATAAACGGGGTAGATAAGACAGTTTATGCAGAAAAAACAAACTTGGACTTAGAAGTTGAAGGGAGCACACTACATTTTAGATCTGCAAAGAGTTTAGTATTATTAGAATTCAGAATATGAAAAGGGATAGTGAAAAAGAAGACTGGAAAATTAAACCACTTCAATTCATAAAGGGGATGTGGATGATAGTCTGAAAGCATTAGGGAAGTGACTAAGATATTTTAAGCAATGTTAGGTTGGTGTTGGAGGAAAATGAAGATGTGAAGTGAGATGTAATTTGTGTTTGTAAAATTCAATTTTGTGTTAGTAGGAAGGCTAGAATTAGAGTCATTAATTCAACCAGGATTTGCTGAGTACCCTTTTTGTGCCTGGCACTGCTCTAAACTGCACTAAGATACTTAGTGACCTGAACAAACAAACTCCATGTTTTTACAGCACTAATATTCTGTATTCTGGAGGGTGGAGGGGGAAAGACAGTTAACAGTTAAGAGATATACATATAATATTCTCTATGTTAGAAAGGACTAAGAAGAAATCAAAGCAGGGTAAGTGGGAAGGGACGGAGGTGTGTACTGTTGTAGATCTTTTTAGATCAGGGAAGTCCTTTCCAATATGAGCAGAGACCTGAATGGAAAGTTTGTTCTAGGTGGAAGAATTGGTCTTGGCGAAGACCCTAAGGCAGAATAAATGGCATATACAAGAGCAGAGAAGCAAGTAGGACTGGACCTGAGACTGTAGGGAGGAGAGCTGTCATAGAGCAGAGAGAGAGGCAGTGGACATATTGAAAGAATGATTGCATATGTGAGGACAGGACTTAAAAAATGAGATCTACTTTCGGAGAAGGGGGAAATGTTCCAGGAATAGCAGTCCTTCCCATGTATCTTTGCTGTTGTCTCTCTATCTCCTTCTTCCTCCTCTTTCTCTAATTTTGTACTATTTTGCTTATCCTGTAACTGGTCATATTTATTATGCAATTTCAGTCTTTTCTTAATATATAGTTTTCTTTATAGCACCTATTTATTTTGAAAATGAGCTACATGTGTTCATATTTAGATGTAGCCTTTGATGTTAATAATATGTATATCAGTATCTAAACAAGGTAAGAGTATAGGGAGTAATGATAGCAAAAACAAATATAAGTACTGTTTTAGATCTTTTTAGATCAAGAGAGTCCTCTCTGATAAGATGGCATTTGAGCAGAGAACATACACACGCATATGTGTATATGTATATATGTGTGTGTGTCTGTGTATTACATAAATGTATGTACATAATAACATGGTGTTCAAGAGCCAGGTTCTTCTGGTCTCTATATGTATTCACATAGGAAAGTGCTGAGAAAAGAGGTCATTGTGTGAGAATAGAACTCTTGAATCTGTTACAAACTTGTAGACTTGCCTAAACCTTATGGATTGGACTGCAAGTATAGTACATCTATTTCTGAAACAAAGAGAACAGTTTCTACTTTAGGGAATCTAAACAATGAGCATTTTCCTTTCCTTTCCCTGTTTTGTAAGCCTAAACTCCCTCTAGCCTGTCAGTTATGATTATATGTACAGTTCCCAGCAACGCAAATAGGAGAAGCTGCTGATGGAAGTCAGAATTTTAAAGAAACTTCCAGAAGTATGGTAGCAACATGAAATTGATTCAGTCCATTTGCTGGTGGAGTTCACAGAGCCTGGATTCTTTGAATATATCTACAAGTCACCACCGACTAATTTGAGATCCACATCTTTTGCATTTTCTGGTCCTGTTTTTCAGTCAAAATACTGTAGATCTAGAAGCAAAAAAGACAAAATGCCTCTGTCACTGTTTAATGATCAGCCCTAATGGGAAAAGAAAAGTTAATTAAAATCTATGAAAATGAATCGACTAACCTTTAAAGATAGGCAGTACAATGTGGCTAACGTAATATGACAATTTGTTAATGGACTAGGCAGTTGTAATCAGTTTTAAAATAACCTGAAGCTTTTTTTATGTTGAACAAAAGTTACTAATTAAAGGAAGCAGTGACCTGTATGTGAGATTATCCATGAAAATTATTTGCCATCTGAACATAGCATCAAAAGAAAACACTTGCTTAAGATTTTTCTTTTCATGGTATAAACTTACATTGGGGACTCTTTTGGTTTACTCTTTATCTTTTTTATTACCAGTTGAGTATTTTTAAATCCCTTCTATTTAAATGAGACACATATTTTAAATTCTCATTAATAGTAAAGGACTAAAACCACTAACATCCGAATCCTACCCATTCATGACCTGGGTTTGAGGTGCTAAGTGCCCTGTAGAAGATCTAATGCCTGTCAAATGCCTTTGAAGACATTCTTGGTCTTTTTGGTTTTTGTTTTATTTGTCTTGACACTGACAAGGAAAGAAACTGATCTGGCAAATGAAAATATTTGTATTATATAATCTTCATTTTTAAAAAAATCCACTTTGTGCTCTTTTTCTACTTCCAGCTGAAACAGTTGATTTAATTTGTTTATTGGAATTTAAAAAAAGACTCTGAATAAGAAGATATAGAAGAATTATTGTAATTGTGAGGATTTGAAGAACAAAAAGGGAAGATTTGTAATTATCTAAAGTGTATTTACCCTGGGCATAAAAGAAAACAGATAGATATTAGAGGTAAATGAGAATGAATTTATCACATGTTCATTATCTATACACAGTCCTAACAGTATGAATAATTACTTAAACTAAGTGAAGAATCTGTTTGGGTTTCTAAAAAGTTTTGGGGAGATGATTGTCATTCATATTAATTATGAACAATTATTACTCATACGGATCAAGCCACTCAACTAAGAAACAACTAATATGTAGAGACCATGAAGCAATTTACCAAAGTACTTCGAGTCTCAGTGCTGGAGGGATCTTTGCAATAACCTATGTTACTCCCTTTATTTTACTGATGTAATCACTGTGGCCAAGGAAGATTAAGTGGTCATTCTTATAACTCTGCTAACTAATAGCAGGGGAAG
Organism: Lontra canadensis; assembly: GCF_010015895.1. NCBI lineage: Eukaryota > Metazoa > Chordata > Mammalia > Carnivora > Mustelidae > Lontra > Lontra canadensis. The sequence goes on along the minus strand of NW_022631058.1, from coordinate 1,862,973 downwards.
AACTAGAACCCGGATCTCCTGATTGTCATTCTAGTATTTGCCACCATAGTGACTAAACCATAGCTTTTTTGAATGGGCTTGTAGAAACTTGGCTGTGAACTTGAACATTGTTGATTGGCTTATCATGGGTTTTGCCATTATTATTTTAATTGCCAAGTTATCCCAATTACAAATATGACCAGATTCTTCTGACTTTTGCCAGAGGATAAACTACTTTTGGGATAGGAAATCCCAATTGTTTCAGAATTATTAGAAGGGGATAAAATATAGAATAATAATATAAACTCTAAGGAAGTAAATAGTTATCACTTAAAAACAGCTATAACTAAAGAATAGTTATTTTGAAATACTGATTGTACTTCCCTATTTTATATCATCTGGTTTGTCATCTGATGTTCGGATTATGACCTGAGCTGAAGGCAGAGGCTTAACCCACTGAGCCACCCAGATGCCCCAGAACATCAGTTTTTATTGTTATCTTAAGAATCCATTTACTCAGTAAATATTTCTTTAGCTTATGCAATATTCTGAGCTTAAGCTCCTGAACATGGTACTTATCAAAGAGTTTGATTTTGATGACAGATACAAATTTATAACAATTAACTACAATAGAATAAATAAGAAAAGAAAGTACTCTGGGAACACGGAAGCTGAAGCAGTATTTCTAGGAATATGAGTGGTGTTTGGTCATTGGATGGCTTGTGAAAGTCAACACAGGATATTTGTTAAGTTGGGATTTGAAAAATGGTTAGATGTTTTCTAATTTGTGAAGTTCAGGAAGGACATTATAGATCATGTAAGGAGATATTGAAGGGATGACAAAAGATAATGGTCTTGTAAGTAAACTGTGGAGGGATCCTTTATAAATAATGTACTAAAGAGTTTGGACTTTATCTCAGCATGGAAAATACTAGACCTCTACATTTTACTATTCCCCTATAGTCGTATATCCATGGAAGACATCAAAACTGAATTTAAGAGCTTCTTTCACTGAGCTCAGGCATACCCTAGAATACTTGACCAAATACACTCTAGGAAGTCATGACCAATCAGTCACTTATGGCAGCACAGATAGAATCCAACACTGTAAGTAGTTTATAGCCCCAGAACACCTTTGAACAAAGAGTGACATAAGCATATCTGTTTTAGAATCATTACTCAGGGCAGTCAAGGGGAAAGGTTGAATGATACAACACTGGGAGTAGAGAACACAGCCAAGACACTATTGTACTATTTCAGATGAGAATTTTAGAACACGTTTTTGAAATGGAATTTATGGAACTTGAAGGTATCACTGCTTTTCTCAAAGTTTTAGTAACAACTCCCCCCCACCTTAACATCTATTTGGGATTGAGTAAAAACTGTATAGTTTATTTCACAGTATTCTACTATATAGATTCCCATAAATTCAGACAAACAAAGGACTTAATTTCTAGTTAACAAGATATGAGAGGGGAGGGAATAATATTGTAGAGTCTCTGTCTTTAGAATACAGTATCTGGGAAAATACTGATGGTCTTTATCCTATCAATGTGCGGTTTACCTAAATATTTTCTCTCTTGCAGAAGCAGGACTCTCTAATCATCAACACAATTTATATTCATAGTTAATGATTATTATTGTGATATCTTTGTAGCAGTGTGATGAAATAATGATAATTACTAATAATTGAAGAAGTCATGTGCATTATTTCATATAATCATTCAACAGTTACATAATATTGGCATTTTTGTCCCCATTTTAGAGTGAAGGAAAGAGGAGTAGATGGGTAAGATTATATATCCAAGTGACTCTGACACCGAAGCTCATGCTCTGTGTTCCTCAGCATGTCCAATGTTTTATTTTTATTTTTTCTTTCTTTCATTTTAGTATAGTAGTACAGTAGAAATATAGAAAATAGAAGATAGATAGTGTGTCAACTAGGGCAGTTGCAGTGAGGTTGGACAGGAAAGGGAGATTTTGAAGTACTGACCTCAAAAAGTTATAACTAATTATCTCTAATATCCATTATCTCGTATTTTGTCTAAAGCCATTATGATTTTTAAATTGAAATTCCAGTTAGTTAGCATACAATGTAATAGTTTCAAATGGACAATATAGTGATTCAGCACTTCCATAGATGACCTGGTGCTCATCACAAGTGTACTCCTTAATACCCATCACCTATTTCACCCATTCCCCATGCACCTCACCTCCCTTCTGGGAACCATCAGTTTATTCTCTGTAGTTAAGAATATGCTTCTTGGTTTGCTTCCCTCTCTTTTTTTCCCCTTTGCTTGTTTGGTTTCTTAAATTCCACATAGGAGTGAAAATCATATGGTATTTGTCTTTCTATGACTGACTTATTTTGTTTAGCATAGTACTCTCTAGCTCCAACCATATCGTTGCAAAGGACAAAGTTTCATTCTTTTCTATGGCTGAGTAATATTCAATTGTGTGTATGTATACACACACACACACACACTCTCTCTCTCTGTCTCTAGATCTTTACCCATTCATCTATCAGTGTACACTTGGGCTGCTTCCATAAATTTGGCTATTGTAAATAATAATAATGCTGCAGTAAACATGGGGTTCCATACTATCTTTTTGAATTAGCATTTTCATATTTGTTGGGTAAATACCCAATAATAGAATTTCTGGATCATGTGGTGGTTCTATTTTTAATTTTTTGAGGGATCTCCATACTACTTCCCACCATGGCTGCCCCAGTTTATATTCCCACCAACAGTGCCTAAGGGTTCCTTTTTCTCCACATCCTTCTCAGCCCTTGTTGTTTCTTGTGTTTTTTTGTTTTGTTTTTTGTTTTTTGGTCATTCTGGCAGGTGTAAGATACATCATTGTGGTTTTGATTTGTATTTTCCTGATGATCAGTCATGTTGAGCATCTTTTCATGTGTGTATTGGCCATCTGGATGTCTTCTTTGGAAAACTGTCTCTTCATATCTTCCATCTTTGAATTGGATTATTTGTTTTTGGGTGTTCTTTATATATTTATATATAAGTTCTTTTTATTTTGTATACTAACCCTTTATCAGATATGTAATTTGCAGATATCTTCTCCTATTCCCTAGGTTGTTTCTTAGTTTTGTTGATTGTTTCCTACACTGTGCAGGAGCTTTTTATTTTGATGAAGCTCAAACACTTTATTTTTATTTCTTTCCCTTGCCTCCAGGGACATATTTAGAAAGAAGTTGCTATAGCCAATGTTAAAGAAATTACATGCCTTTGGTCTCTTAGGAATTTTATGGTGTCAAGTCTCACAGCTACATCTTTAATCCATTTTGAATTTATTTTTGTGTATGGTATAAGTGTCCCAGTTTCATTCTTTTGCATTTTGCTGTCCAGTATTCCCAACATCATTTGTTAAAGAGACTGCCTTTTTCTCATTAGATATTCTTACCTGCTTTGTCGAGGATTAATTGACCATATAATTGTGAGTTCATTTTTGGGTTTTCTATTCTGGTCCATTGATCCGTGTGTACTTTTGTGCCAGCACCATACTGTGTTGATTACTACAGCTTTGTAATATAACTTGAAGTCTGGAGCTGTTATGCCTCCAGCTTTGCTTTTCTTTTTCAAGGTTACTTTGGCTATTTGGGGTCTTTGTGGTCCATACAAATTTTAGAATTGTTTGTTCTAGCTCTGTGAAAAATGCTGTGGGTACTTTGGTAGGGATTGCATTGAATGTATAGATTGTTTTGGGTAATATAGACATTTTTTAAAAAATTTTCTTTATTTGAGAGTGAGAAAGAGAGAGCATGAGAGTGGGAGGACCAGAGGAAGAAGCAAACTCCCCACTGAGCAGGGAGCCCTATGCAGGACTCCATCCTCGGAGTCCAAGATCATGGCCTGAGCCAAAGACAGTTGCTTAGCTGACTGAGCCACCCAGATGCCCATAATTTAGACATTTTAACAATATTTGTTCTCCCAGTCCAGGAACATGGAATGTTCCATGTCTTCATTTCATATACCATTTCTTTCATCAGTGTTTTATAGTTTTCAGAGTATGGGTCTTTTACTTCTTTGGGTAAGTGTATTCATAGGTATCTTAATTGTTTTGGGGGCAATTTAAAATAGGATTGATTCCTTAATTTCTCATTCCACTGATTCAATACTGGTGTAATTTCTGTATGTTGATTTTTTATCCTGTGGCTTCACTGAATTTATCAGTTTTAGCAGTTTTATGGTAGACTCTTTTGAGTTTTCTATATAGAGTATTATGTCATCTACTAAGAGTGAAAATTTTACTTCCTTGCTAATTTGGGTGACTTTTATTTCTTTATGTTGTCTGATAACTGTGACTTTGACTTTCAGTACTATGTTAAATAACAGTAGTTTCATTGAAATTTTTATTTTGAGGATAATTTTCTATTCACATGGAGTTGTGAGACTATCTAGAAATCCTATAGGGGTGCCTGGGTAGCTCAGTGGGTTAAGCCTCTGCCTTCAGCTCAGGTCACGATCTCAGGGTCCTGGGATCAAGCCCTGCATCCAGCTCTCTGCTTAATGGGGAGCCTGCTTCCCCCTCTCTCTCTGCCTATTTGTGATCTTTCTGTCAAATAAATAAATAAAATCTTTTAAAAAGAGAGCGAGAGATCCTAATATATGTAAAGGTCCCCTTACCCATTTTCTCCCAATAGAAATATCTTGCAAAACTCTTGTATAATAGCACAACCAGGGTATTGACATTGATAGTCAAGATACAGAACATTTTCATCCACATGAAGATCCCTCATGTTGCCTGTTTATAGCCAAACTGACTTCCCTTTCACCCTGACTCCATCCTTAACTCCTGGCAACCACTAATCAATCTGTTTTCCATTTTCTGTAATTGGGCTCTCTATCTGTTCGATTAATCTCTGTATATATACCTCCACAAAGACCACACAGTCTTGATTACTATAACTGTATAATAAACCTAGAAATTGAATAGACTGATTTTTCCCAGTTTACTTATCTTTTTAAAAACTCTTTTAGCTACTGTAGTTGCATTTTCTTTTCATAAAGAATTTCTGATTTGTATACCTTTTATTTCTTTGTTTTGTTGCATTAGAAAGGTCTTCCAGACAATGATGAATAAGAATTGTGAGAAAGAGCATTCTTACCATATTTCTGATATTAAAGGGAAAACATTCCCTCTTTCGTCTTTCTTTAACATTAAGTATAATGTTAGTTGTAGGGTTTTTGTAGGTGCTCTTTATTGGGTTGAGAAAATTCCCTTGTATTTTTTTTTCTGATTTTCTTTCTTTCTTTTTTTTTTTTCTTGAATGTGTTATGAATTTTGTCAGGTAGATTTTTATGCATCAGTTGATATGACCATGTGATTTTTCTTCTTTACTCTGTTAAAATGATGGATTATATTAACTGATTTTTGAACATTGAGCCAATCCTGAGAATAAACCCAATTTAGTCATGAAATATAATTCTTTTTATATGTTGTTAAATTCTGTTTGCTAATATTTCTTATGGATTTCTATGTCTTTATTTAGGAGGGAGCTATAATTTTTAATCTTTTTTTAACTGTATATTTTTGGTAGTGAGCATGATACTGGCTTGATAAAATGAATTGGGAAGTATTCCCTCTTTTTCTGTTTTCTGAAGAGATTGTGTAAAATTGGTGCTGATTCTTTTTTAAACATTTGGCATAATTCACCAGTGAAAACTTCTGCCATGGATATTTCTCTTCTGGGAGTTTTACACTTACAAATCCAATTTCTTTAATACTTACAGGCAATTCAAATTATGTATTTTATATTGGGTAAGTTATGCTTTTTAAAGAAGTGGTTCATTTCATCCATGTTCTCACATTTATATATGAAGAGTTTCTCATAGTCTTCCCTTATTATCCTTTTGATATCTATAGGATTTGTAGTGATTTCCCCTGTTTCATTCCTGATATCGGTAATTTCCCCCACCATTTTCTGTCTCAATATTTCTTTCCCTTTTTGGTCAATCTTGCTAAAGATTTGTCAGTTTTCTTGAACTATGTAAGGAACCAGCTCTATACTTCATTAGTTTGTTTTTTTTTTTTCCTATTGCTTTTCTGTTCTTAACTTCATTGATTTCTGTTATTTCCTATTTCCTTCCTTCTGCTGCTTGAGATTTATTACATTCTTTTTTTAGGTTCTTGAGGTGTATTCCTAAGACCTTTATTCTAATGCATGCATTAAGTGCTATAGATTCACCTCTCAGCACTGCTTTGGCTGTGTCCTATAATCATTTTATTCAGTTAATGATATATATTTTTTAATCTCCCTTGAGACATTCTCTTTGTCCCATAGATTATTTAATATTGTTTAGTTGCCAATGTTTAGAGATTTTCCTGTTATACTTATGTTTAAATATAGCTTTGATATGTGCTTCTATATATTCTTGATAATTTTCTGTCTAGTTGTATAATCACTTGCTGAGAGAAGGATGTTAAATTCTCTAATTTTGAATTTTTCTGTTTTCTCTTTCAGTTTTATCAGTTTTTTCATCACCTTTTTTTTTGCAAATTTGTTATTTAGTATATACACATATAGGATTGTTATGTAAATTAGCTCTTATTACCATTATATAAATGTCCTTTTCTGTTTCCATTAATTTTCTTTGCTCTGAAGTCTACTTTGTCTCGTATTGATATATCATTCCTGATTTTTTTCATTAATGTTTGCATGGCATAATCTTTCTCATTTTTTACTCTCATCCTGCCAAATTAGTATATTTGAAATGAGTTTCTTATAGATAGCATATCATCCATGGATCGTGTCATAGATTAATGGCAGAGAGGTCATTCAAATCTGGCAATTTCTATCTCTTAATTGGTGTATTTAGACATTTTCATATAAGATAATTATTGATATATTAGGACTTAAGTCTTCCATCTTTGTTTATTTTCTGTATTTTTTATTTCTCTGCTTTTTCTCCCCACCCTTATTGTTGGTTATTTAGCAGGTGGGTTTTTGTGTTTGTTTGTTTGTTTGTTTGTTGTTTGTTTTCTGTTTTTTTAGAATCCCATTTTATCAATTGTGTTTTTAGTGCATCTCTTTGTGTAGTTCTTTTAGTGGTTGCTCTACACATTACATTGTACATATATAGCCATCAAAGTCTACTGGCATTGTCATTTTACCAGTTTAAAGTATAACAAATTTCTTTCTTCATATTCTTTTGCCCTGGCTGGCTTAGGCGACATAGCATGCAACTCTTGATTTCAGGGTCGGGGGTTAAAGCCTCATGTTGGACAGGCAGCCTAGTTAATAAATAAATCTAAAAATATATAATATAAATATTTCCTCTAGATGCATTAGAACCATGTCAGATAGTGTTCAATTTTTTGTTTCAACATCAAACATAATTTTAAAAATCAATAGGAGAGGGAAATTGTTGGATTTATGTGTATTTTCTATTACTGTGTTCTTTCTTCATTTCTTAAGATTCCCTTTTTGTTAATTAGTTCTTCTCTCTCTCTCTCTTTTTTTTTTTTTTTGATAACTACCATAGTCACTGTTTTAACATAGGTCTGATAACAACTCACTTTAATTTTTCTTCCTGAGAATGTTTCAATATCACCTTCAATCTTGAAGGATATTTTCACTGCTTGTGGGATTCTGAGTTGTTGGTTCTTTTCTTCGAGGATTTAAAAAATGTGTTATGACCTGTATGATTTCTAATGAGAAATTCACTAACATTCTAATTGTTTTCCCCCATAACTAAAGTATTTTTTCTCTCTCACTGCTTTCAAGATTTACTCTTGATAATTTGGTTTCCAGAACTTTGTCTGTGGTATTTAGAGTAGATATAGGGTAGACCTAGGATTCTAAAATGCCCAGCTGAGTAGTAGGTGCATCAAGAAACCAGCACAAACTTTTGTAACTTCTATAAACAGGAGATGCTTGAAGAACAAGTCATAAACCTAGGATTTCTGTAAACCCAAAATTACATACTCACTTGCACCATATGAGTCTAGAACCAAAATGGGGTCTAAGATAAACTGCCTTCCAACCTAAGGAATTTATATAAAAGCCAAGCTTTCTGTTAAGTGAACACAATTTAGAGGTAGTATATGCAGAAAGAAGCATGATTTTATGGCTAGATATGAACATATGAAACTTATTCTTGGAGTGGTGTTTACAATTCATTATAAACTTCTCTTCCTTATTTTGCTAATTGTGAAATATAGCCCCATTGAACAAAATAATTTAGAACAGTGACTTATTTATTAAAAAATATGTTCTTACTTTCTCTGCTTGTGTTACTAATACAAATGATAATACAAATGATAAAGTCTTAAGAGGTGGCGGAGTCAGAATGTTTTGTTCTACATCTTGGTGTTTCTCCAAGCCAGCACCAAGAATGAGATGGAATCAGGTAGATTATTGTGTTATTTTCTAAGGGTAGCAGTTTTGTGAAGAAGAGGTTTTAAATCTCTGTAGTGGTCAAGATGGAAAGTTTCACCAGAAATGAATGGACATCAAATAAAACATGAGTACCTGTATTTGGATGTTTTACCACATACCCAAGACAGACAGTGGATTGTAAACCTTTCATTTATTGGACTGTTTGGGCTCCATCCGTAGACCAGTATGTTGTTTCAGTGTCTGAGACAAACCACAGAGGATAGCCATACTTTTTGAATGTTGGTCTTCATTTTAATCTGTGTGTTTTCTGTGGTCAGTCCTGATGAGAAAACTCTTAACTCATTGTGGTATATCCAGATATATACCAGTGGGTGGCAGTAGATATGGCAGAGTTCTAAATAATGTAGCTACCAATCATAGATGGAGTCTAAAAGTAGTATACTTGAGGGCTTTTTTTTTTTTTTTTTTGCTTATTTTTTTTAAATGTTACTGATCATTTTTCACACATTTTTCTGACTTTAGCAGGTATACTGAAGGGTAATTTTTAAAATAATAATAACAGCTAATGTATATATCATTTTTACTATGTATCAGACACAATTTTAAGTGTTTTACATATATTTTAAAATAACACATTTGATTATTTTCAAGGTATTTTGGCTAATATACAATTATATTATTATTCACTTAAAATATTTACCTGTACTAGTATAACAGAACAGAAAAAGAAATTTGCTGATAAATATTATATTAAGCAGAGGAACTATTCAGCTGCCAGCCATTCACTTACACAGTTTTTTGTTGTTTTATTTTGTGAGATATACTGTACATTGTGTGATGCATACACTTTGCCAAAAACGACTGCCTTTTCAAGTGTTCTACATATTTGCTTTCCATTAAAGCCACATCTTTTGATGTCTTCTCCCAGGTTTGAGGAATTTCATTTTGCAGAGCAATTAACTATAGGTCTTCTCACAGATTGTTGGTATGCAAATTGCTTTAGGAAAGTTTTCTTTCAGTTTGGGGAGGCATTGGATGTTGAGTAAGCATTTATGATAGAGTTTGGAATAATATGTCATTTCAATACATCTTAAAAAGCAAAGGAGGAGAGTCAGTTTTTCAGGAGAAAAATTGCTGGACTCTGATTCAGTTTAGAAGCCCTGGGTTCAGGTTCATGCACATCTGTTCACTAGCTGTGTGACACTGACAGAGGCTTTTGCCCTTTGGGAACTCCTCATCTATAAACTGTGATGAAGTTGGATTAGATCAATGGTTTCCAATCAGCATAATTTGGAGCTTTATAGCTCCACTGTGGCACCACAGGGGGTGATGCCGGGTTAGGACCAGAGCCCCAGCAGGCTGGCCCCCAGGTCCTCCCTTCTGCTTTCACCTGAGAAGCTTCCTTTCAGCTATTTAAATTACAGTATTTATTTATATACTGTATACACTTGAAAGTGTATATGATTTATTCATAAGACAAAATTCTACTTGTTTAAAAAAAAAGATCGAAAACCCTTGGATGAGGTTATTTCAGTGGTCCCTTCTGTCCCTAAAATATTAATGGTTCTAATAACTAGGAAGCCAAAAAAGAAAAAAGATAAATTGGTCCTGGTCCTTAGCATGTAGCCAGTGTCTCTAGTATACAATATGGGAGGCTAGGTCCATCATTTATGACCTCTGAAGGGTTGTAAGGTACTCTTTTATTTGATTAACTTTATTATACCACAACTGCACCCCACAAAGACCAATGACAATGATGTACTTTTTTTTTTAAAGATTTTATTTATTTATTTGACAGACAGAGATCACAAGTAGGTGGAGAGACAGGCAGAGAGAGAGAGGGAGAAGCAGTCTCCCCACCAAGCAGAGAGCCCAATGTGGGGCTCGATCACAGGACCCTGAGATCATGACCTGAGCTGAAGGCAGAGGCTTTAACCTACTGAGCCACCCAGGGGCCCACAGACTTACTTTTTAAAAAGCTTACATTCTTTTGAGAATTTATACTACCTATTGTTTTAGGTAAATGGCAGGACACAGAGTAATACTGAATAGGAGCACTGATTACTAAGTGAGGTATAGGAGCCAGAAGTTAAATGCTTTTCTCTGTAATCATTAATTTGCCATATTCTCTTGTCAGTGCTCCTCTGTCCAGTGCTGCAATTATACCTGTTGCTGTGTCTGAAACCCTTGTTTCTGTAACTTTCTGTCCATGACCAGCTGGGTGGAGATATTTTATAGCAAAGGTTAAGGGAGAAAATCTACTCATTTCTAAACTTGATCTCCAGCCTTTCTGTCAAGGGTCAAGTTGCTAGAGAGATGGGTTGCTTATGTACAGCTTGACATGATTCTCCTTTTAAAAGCAAATAAACTAACAACCTGTCTGTTCCTCGGCTACCAGGAACCAGAATCAACATAAAAAAGTGTCAAACCTCCTTAAACAGCCAGACCACTAGTTGCAAAAACTGTGAGGAAAGTAGTACAAAACCATCTTAGCCAAAAACATGGTCATGATATATTACCCTGAATGTGCCAGAGAAATGCAAAGTGGAACAAAGCAAAACAACGCAACTGGATTTTCCCATTTTCATCCATAATAGCCTGTTTTTTTTTAAATGGTATTTTTTACTCTAATAACTGTGTGTCCTAATGAGTTAGTATCAGCTCATTTAAAGAGTTGGAGCCAGTCCACGGAAAACAGGCAGGACTGCTGCCCTTTTCACCAAAGAAAAAAAAAAAGGAAAAAAAAAAAGAAAGAAAAATCTTTCACTAACTCATGTTGATGGAAGCACATTTAGCCACAGCAATTTGCTAGGCAGTTGAATTGCTGTTTGTATTGAACAGCAAACCGGAGAATAATAAAGCAAAACAGGAACATGCCAGTGGTGAGAAAGGGAGCAGGGCAGTCCTTCCACTTTTTCCGTGCTGATCATTCGTTCTAAAGCCGTTAAGACCAAACAACAAACAAGATTGCTCGTTATAACGAGATGCACTAATCATACTCTGTTGTCCCGGCCTCTATCATTGCAGCTGTCCAGAGGCCTCACCTATATTCTCTGCTCTTGTGGTTGCAGCGAAGTCGTTGCTTCTCAGCAAAGCCTGGTGGCCATATTTTACCAGCACAGCTTAATAACCCCATTCATCATCCCAAATGCATGTATTCGAACAAGGGACCTAGCAAGTGAACAATTGCATAGAGCAGTGATGTAGAGGAGGAGACAATTTGGGGGATCCATGTTAAGCAGCAAAGGTAGAGAGGTAGTAGTTAGGGAGGATATGGATATGAAGACATCGGAGCCCTGATTGTTGACATCAGAGAACTCCTGAGGGAAATCAGAGGAATACAAACATGTGCATTTTAAAAAATAATAGTATTAAGGAAGGTACAATTAAGTAAAGGGGGTTACAAATGAGAGCAGGACATGATATATATGGCAGGAAGATTGCCCTAGGAGTGCAAGGAGAGCAAAGCTCTAGCTGGGGCTTTAGACTAACTAGGGAATCTGAAGCAAATCATTTGCCTTCTTTGAGCCTCATGTCTTGATTTATTGTAGAATGAAGTGCTCACTATAAAATAGAACATTGTTGTCAATTCTGAGCTCTCCAAGTTTCCAAATAAAGATAAGAAAGCTCAATACGGTTGGACTACCAGCAACTTTTAAAACTGACAACAATCCAACTAAACCTAATTTAAGTACAAGCAAGAAGGAAAGGAAGGGAAGAAAGTAAGAGAAAGATGGAAAGAAAAAAGAAAGGAAGGAAAATAGGGAGAGAAGAAGAGATGGAGGGAGGGAAAGAAGAGAGTTAGAAATTCAAGAGTTATGTGGGCTTCAGGCAAAGGTCAATCTTGTCCTCAGCCCTACTCTGTCTCTTGGCTCTGCTTTCTTCTTCACCAGCTTTGCTGTTGTACATGTTCCTTTGGCATAGTAGAAAATACAGCCTGGAAAGAACCAGGCTAATATAAGCTTGTGGCTTCAGAAGGGAATTCTACCAATTTTTGCCTGTGTGTACAGGGTTTAGTCCCTGTGTTGTTAGCAGGACAGTCTGGACTTACTCTGGGCTTGAGTTGAGGCCTAGCTGGAGCGGGCAGCTCCTGCCTGCAGGGCATGCTGCTAGCAAGTTAGGTAAAAGCATTGGCACCTCGTGGTTCATACAGGTGTCTATGTGTATCTAGGCTAAGGGCTGCGGGAAGGGAAATGATGCCCACCAACTCTTTTCTTCTTAGAGAAGTTGCCCAATGATCCCTGCCCCTCCAGTTCACTCTCTGACATTAGTAAACAGATCTCTTTCCCATATATCCAGGAATTTTTCCAACTGGTGCTTCTGGGCTGTAGCTCCACAAGGCCCTTCGTTGTGCTATCGCTTTAAGGGTAGACACTCTGTTTCCTCTCACTTTCCTGGCTCTCCCAGAGCCCAAGGTGATTATTTTTAAAGTTCCAGGTGTTAAGTGCCACTGATTGTAAGAACTTCTGAAATTGTGCACCTCTAGTTTTCAAAGTCAAATGTCACAGGGATTCCTTCTCCTCTGTGCGGGCTCCCTATGCCTGGGGTGCCTGCTGTGAGGGTCTGTTTCTTTCCCCTCTTTGTGACCAAGTTGTCCCTCCCTCTTGAGGACAGTCTAAGGGTCTATTTAGCTCCCAACAGCATCTCTGTGCTTCTTATCCTCTTCCACGTGGCCTCTTCTCTACATTTAGCTGTGAAACGTCTGGTCTACCAGTCTTTGAATCATCTTCTGGGTTATTTACACTGATGTGGGCCTTATCTAGCGGTAGCCGTGGGATGAGGTGAGCTTAGAGTTCTCCTACTCTACCATCCTTCCCAAAAGTCTAGAAGTTCTATATTTGAAATGCCAGTTATAGTTTTTTTTTTTTTTTGTTCAGTTGTCGAAAATTAAGCATTCCAATTGGTACTAGCCTTTTTGGGAAAAACAGCATAACCTCTATATATTTAGAGAAATCGAGAACATAATTTTTAAATTGCAGTAATTCTATGAAATTCTGAGGGTAACTGAACATCTTTATCTTTATACATCTTTACATTTATAATCTTATTAAATCTGTGAGTTGAGTTTGATTGTACAAGAGATGCAGTACCCATTATTTATCTGCTATGTTTTAGCAAAGGTGTTTGGTGTTTGATGTACCAAGTGGAGTCTGGAGGAATAAGATCAGTTTTCTTTGATGGTTAGTGGACCCTACTATCCATCACTCCAAGTCCAGAGTACAATTAAATGATGTAATTCAGTACAGGGGTCTGGCTCAGAGAACCTTCTAATATCCAGAAGTAGTGAATCAAAATGGCCATGTTCACATAGGGACACATTAGTGATCTTACATCGTGTGACTATTCAAGAGAGTTGTGCCAAAGACACAATTTACTGAAACTGTTGTTTTTAGCCTGTCTGATGCCTATTTCTTCTTCTTTTAACAGTTCCCTGGTCTTTCATTTAGAAACTATCCTTTCTATTCTTCATCTAAACCTTTTGGGGTTATCAGTGGAAGTGCTCCATCCTTTCACCTAGCCAGTCAGTAGGCAAGAGATCTAAGCTAGGCTCATGAGCATTTCTCTTTCTGGAATTTCACCCAGAGTGGAGTGACACAAAGACTAGAAGCAACCAGGATAAAATGCCTATTAGTTCATGATACTTACATCCCTACTGTCCCAGATCTCTATGAGTCTCTATAGAGTCTGGCTCCTCTTTTCCCATGCATCTGTTAGTTACTCTTATGTCCCTCTAATAAATTCTGAATGCTTCATGTACAGTTAACAAATGGTTGCTGTAAGTTAGCAAGTGCTGGGTACCAAAGCATCCCCAATTCCATGTATACAGGTCCTGATTCTGTGAGTTGGGATTGGCCCTGGGCTCACTGGGCAGTTTGGTATCCCTTGAGCTCCCCTTCTGAGTCATCCATAATCATCCTCAAGCCAGTTAACAGCTGTGCTTCTGGGCATTTTCTAGCTGCCAGTTAAGGCAAACTGCAGGGTGTCGTAGGTGGGAAGAGTCCCGGGCCCTTGTCATCCAACAGGTTGTCCCGGCCTTGTTCTATGGTGGTGAAAGAGTTCCAAGTGGGAAAGTGAAATGCACAAGGCCTCTTGAACTCTCCGTGCAGTTGGGCACAGATTCTGCTGTAGTCTGTTTAGCCAGTCAAGTCAGGAGGCTGGGCCAGAGTGACATGTAGAAAGTAGATGAGTGTGACCTCCTCAAGGCGGCAGCTGCAGTATCACAGTGCATATGAGTAAGGATTCAGGGGAAGGAATTTTTGAAGGCACTGAAACAATCTGCCACCCCCAAGTTGGTTTCTGTGTAGCTAAAGAACCTGCTATGCCACCAAAGACCCCTTCTAAAATGCAGCCTAATGCCTTGACTTTCTCCTCTCACTTTATAGGCCTTACCCTCATTAGGGGAGGTTTGGGAGCCAAAGTCCACCCCTCTATGGGATATGGAGCAAAAATCACCTGTCCTCCTGAATCCCAGTACATCGTGTCTTGAGGGGATTGTTTGTGACTCTTCTGTTGCTGAATTAGCCATGCAGGCTCACCATCAGTCCTACCATCTGCCGGCTCTCCTAAGTTCCAGCGTATTGCCTGTTCACTTATGACCTATAGCCGCGTGCCTTGGCTACTCACCATAGTATTGCTTCCTGCTGTATGTAGTATAGCACTTGCTAAAAACATTTGCATTTGCCTTTCTGAGATATATATTGAATTTCTGTAAGTTATATTTTCCTTTTATGCAGCACAGCCTCTTGGTGAGCTCCATCAATCACAGAGCAAGGCAAATGCTCATATTAATGTGCACTGCTGTAGGTGTTTCTTGCCTTTTTTCAACCAACTTCTGACTCAGCCTAGCCCTCTTTAGGTTTGTGAGATCTAATAAGATCATAGCACAGGGCAGTATAGCTGCAGACAGAAAATTCTGCTTGCCAAATATATTTTCCTTTATAGCAAGTTTGTAAATTAATGTAGGGCATCGAGATACCATGGCTATATGCATGCATTTAGACAGAACTCTCTTCAGTTGACTACCTTAGCTTCTAGCCGCTAATTTCTCTGAGATGATGCTAAGCTTTAGTGCTTCCCACCTTCTCAGCGTGAAATGATAATTAATATGCCTTTACAGTGAAGGTGGTGTTCTACTTCCATTAATAACACCTATTATTCCAGGATGTTTTAATTTGGTTATAAAAATGGACTCTGGAGGTGGAGTTTGGCTTGGGAGCTTATTTTAAGAGCAAATGGTTTGTTTCTAATTTTTCATTAAAGAGAAAAGGAAGTTTTTTTTTTTTTTTAAAGAACATTTTGTATTACTTCAGAGTTATATAAACAGTGGGCCAAATTCCTAAAATATTGATATGATTTTGGATTTGTAAATTAGTTGGCCTTCTTCTCTGGTACCTCCACCAGAGTCCAGACCTCCCAGGGCTTCTCAGCTAGCTCAGGATTGGCAGAGTCCAGATCTCTGTCCCATCTCCTCCGTTAGGATCAGAGGGCATTTCTTTGACATTCCTTTTCACACGTAAACATTAAATTCTCTTTCCAGCCAACAGTTTTTACACGCTCCTGACTAAATTGAGTTTGATACTAAGAGGCAATGTTATCTTGATGGGCATTTTGCTTTCTTCTTGTAGATCTCCTGGAGGAGACCCACAGAAAAGATGAAGAAATGGAATCTCTGCAGGTAAATTCTCCAACAGAATTTTATCCTTGGGATAAAAACATTTGTTTTTACCCTGTTAGCCTTTATTGTTACCACATTCAGACCACTGACAAATGGAGTGAAAAACATGTCAGAATGTTAAAGCCCAAGTTAGAATTTGCTTCCTTTTAGAAGTGTGTGAGGATTTTTATAATCTCCTAAAGCAGGAGGCCAAGTCAGCCCCTGTGCTACTCTTGAAAGGAACCTTTATTCCTTGGTATAGCTTAATAGGAACCGCAGCATTAAGAAATGAAAGCAACATCTTTGCAAAGTCATTTCCCCAAAAAACAGGGCTGATGAATGAGGATGAATTCATGGAATCTGCATTTCAAGTGAAAGTCAAGAGAATTCTGGCTCCATGAATGTCATCTGCCGATGACCAACCAAGAATATTAACACATACATGGAGCTTAAGACTTTACCTTGTATGCCTCTTAATTCACTGTGGATTTATACATAGTTCTTGGACTGGAAAATTGTGTTTGAAAGATTACTCTAGAATTTTAATTGACAGTTCCATGGTATGAGCAAGTGATGTTAACTTGGCATCTGACAGTGGTAGTTCTCTCCTCCTTTTACATTGGGCTCACTTGCAGATGGGTAACTCAAGTGTCTATCTTTATTAAGGGAAACATAATCAGTTATACTCACATGACAGAACCAATTCACTTAACGTCACACTGGGGATTAAGAACAGTAAATACTTTGGACATTTAGAGTTCTTCCTGGGCGTAGAAGCTTCAAGGCAGGACTGGAGAGTGATATAATGAGCTGGCTTGAATGCTTTAGAGGTAGAGGTTTTGCTTCTGGCAAATGAAGGACGGGTCAAGCGAAGCCCAAAGAATGAGAGAAATGTTCTATAATTGGGATTCTTCTATTTAATGGTGTATTTGTTAAAAGAAAATTATATTATTGATCTAAAAATGAAGAAGAAGATAGTTCTATATCCCTAATAAAAGTGGCATGTATTGGCCAGAGTTCTGTACAGATTGGATTTATTTAATAGCTTGAGCTATAGTCAGGTTAAAAAGAAACAGCCCTGGTTGGTCCTCTCTGGGGCTAGGAAAAATCTCAAGTGTATAGTCACTGTGTCTATGTCTGAGAAATTAATATCAGAATCAGGAAAAGCAAAGCTTCCATGTATACCAAATGTATATATTGAAAAGGTAATAAAGTCTTTCAGAAGCACTTTGATTATGCATTATATTTGCCAGAATAACACATGTAAACAAATTTATTGAGTAGATAGTACATATATGGCCTTTTGAAATGACAGCACCAACCTTTTGGGTTTACTTCTCTCACAATACAAATGTTGGAACCAGTAATCCTGTTAAATTTAATAGCCTCTCTTGCTTCTCAAATATTTATTAAGAACTGGCAGCATTTCCTACCAAAATGTCCAGCGAGTGCAATAGAATGCACCAGCCAACTAACTGTGGGCACTGATAGATGTAGAGTATCCAGTATGATGTCCAACAGCAGGAAAGTTCAATGCTGGCACTTTGTATGACAATTAGTGCCTAATAGTCTGTTAAGAACAAAGAAACTGACACCTCTGAGAGTACACAAGAGTGCAGAGACACAGCACAGAAAACCTCTCATTTTAACACTGGAGGAAAATTCATTGAAAAGACCTATATTCCTGAATTTCTGTATTCATATTATAAATATCACAGGTGATAGTTTTGAGAAGACTATCAAAGTATTTAAGTTGAGGGGCTCCTGGGTGGCTCAATCATTAGGCGTTTGCCTTCAGCTCAGGGCATGATCTCGGGGTCCTGGCATCAAGCCCCGCGTCAGACTCCCTGCTCAGTGGGGGGACTGCTTCTCCGTCTCCCTCTGCCTGCTGCTCCCCTTGCTTGTGCTCTCTCTCTTTCCCTCTGTCAAATAAATAAAATCTTAAAAAAAAAAAAGGTATTTAGGTTGAAGTTCTACAATCACACAGTAGAACTTCAAGGAGTGAAAGACAAAAAACAGTTTTAAAAATATGATAGCAAAAGATTGGAAATTGATGACTTTGAATTTTAATACTGGCTCTGCTTCTGGGCAACTTTGAGTCCCTCAATTAACTTTGCTGTGCCTATTTTCTCATCTTAATATAAAATCATAAAACTAGTCTTCCAGAAGTGTTTAGTGTGGATTAGATTATCCTTAGAGGAAGAGCTAAATATTTAATTCCAATTTACAATGTTAACAAATCCCCATGTATCCAAATTGGAGTCAGTTTTATTTACTCATTATCATCATATAATTATGTATAACAGACATTCTGTATTTAATGTCATCCTCCTTGAGGATGGGGGTGTTTATCTCTATACCCTTTCCAGCTTTCTTCAAATAAAAGATGTTTCACATACTCATTGAACAAATACTGTTGAGCACCATTTCTGGGCAAGGCACTAACCGTACTGAGTGCTAGGGATACAAAGACAAGCTTCCTGCCCTGGGAAGGTATCTGTTATATAACAATAAATATTATTAGAGGGGATTAGATGTTAGAGGGGATGTTCAAGTCACTGTGGGAACATATAATAAGAAGACCTGCCTTTATTTGGTGGAGATATAAGATAAGTGGGTGGAAGCATAGGAGGTTGAAGGTGGTGGGTAGGGTCAGATGGGGTAGAGTGGCAAACCGAGTAGATTTCCCAAAGGAAGCCAATATTGAAATGATAACTAGGAGTTAACCCTGGCAAGTTTGGAGTAAAAATAAGTTGTAGGCAGTGTGAAGGAGACAGGAAGACCCTTACTCTTAGTATGTGGGAAACCAGTTAAGAGTTTGAAGCAAGAGTTTGAAGAATTAAGAATTTGAAGCAAGAGAACAATATGATCAAATCTTCATTTTTTAAAAAAAGGTTTTATTTATTTATTGGAGAGAGAGCGGTGGGGAGGGGTAGAGAGAGAGGGAGTGGCGGACTCCCCACTGAGCAGGGAGCCCGACACAGAAGCTTAACTGACTGAGCCACCCAGCTGCCTCAAATCTTCTTCTTTTTTTTTTTTTTTTTTAAATGGGTAACTAAAGTCCAAAATAACTGGGGGCAGGTAAGATTAAACCAGAGAGACCATTTAAGCAGATGTTTGTTGGAGTTTTGACAAGAGATGATAGTGACCTAGATTGGATGGTAGAGAGAGCATGAAGAGGAGTGTGTAGTTTCTTAATGTATTTTAAGATCTAAAATTCCATGGGACCTTGAGATTGGTTGTTAGGAAGTAAAATGGAAGGGGCTAAGAATGACTCCTGGATATCTTGATTGGGCCACTTCATGGATGGTTGTGCTAGTCAGTGAGAGAAAAGGAAGCTGATTAGTTCAACTTTTAATATTTTCAATTTGGGTACCTTGAAACATCCAGGTGGCAGTGTCAGGAGGGGGTTCCTACATGAGTCTAGAGCTCAGAAGGTGTGTGAATTGGACATGCAGATTTTGTTGTCAGCAGATTGGTCTCCATATCTTATAGATGATACTAAAAGTCATAGGAGTGCGATGCCTGGCTGACTCGGTAGATGGAGAGAGAGTGCAACTCTTGATCTTGAGGTCTTGAATTTGAGCCCCATGTTGGGTGTATAGCTTACCTTGGGGGGGAAAAAAAAATCATAGGAGCAGTGAGGATGCCCCAGGGGAAGTATGTAAAATAAAGGAGAAGAAAACAGGCCAGAACCATAGGGAACACTCACATTTAAGTTTTAAGCTAAGGATGAAAATCTTGCAAAGCAGTCTAAGACATAGAGAAAATAACTTCAGGAGGGCATACTATCATGAAGTGTAGCAAAGCATATTTCAAGGGAAAAATAATAAAACTGAGTAAATAAATCCTTGAATCCCCCTAGCGAAGGGGCTTAAGTTTTAAAATTAAAATTTACCATACAGTAAGTGGTAATTTCCTATCATACCCATGCAGTCACTCTTGTCTTTCATGTTCCCAAATATCTGCTATTTAGCACAGTGCCTCCCCATAGTTAGGGGCTCAGTAAATTTTTGTTGATCAAATAAACAAATGAATACTACCTACCAGACTCTGATTCAGCACCTGTTTCTGGTCTTCAGAAGGTCTGCCCATTAAAAAACAAAAACCATCCTTGTCCTACATGTCATTTTCTGTTTAAAAACATTTGGAGGCGAGGGCTCCTAGGCTCTAGCATTCCTGTGTATACACATACACACACACCCGCTTTCACTCTCCCTCCTTTTCTCTATCCTGCTCTATTCCCCCTCCTTCTTTGAATGTAGTATTGAACCAAAAGGTCAGTAAGTAAGTAATTTGGCACGAGTTGTAGTAATCAGTGGCAAAGGAAGAGGA
The DNA here is from genome assembly GCF_010015895.1 of Lontra canadensis. NCBI lineage: Eukaryota > Metazoa > Chordata > Mammalia > Carnivora > Mustelidae > Lontra > Lontra canadensis. The sequence continues at coordinate 1,842,643 of NW_022631058.1, read as the reverse complement.
TATAATGGTGAGGGAGGCAGGCAGCAGCGAGGAGAATATTTTCAATCTTAAGAGGAATCACAAAGAGTGGAGACAAACATATTTGACAGTGATTTCTATAATACAGTTGGTAATTACCAAAATTATTCACTGGAGTTTATTATTTTCCCTGTGTATGTGTGTGTGTGTGTAAGACATTCATTTGCAGTTACATTGTACACTGTTCTTAAAAACAGTGTATTGTCTTTGACTCCAAATGTGTGGCACCACACCAGAGTCCTGTTTGCATAAGGGTTTGAGGTACATTGAAACAAACAAATCCCTTCTCTATTAAGCCGCTCTGAGATCAGCTGAAACATTTTAAATAGACACAAAAGGTAATCCATTTTCCTCAGTTTAGTTGAAAAATATTCAGTGACTGTCATTTTTCTTGTGATGACTGTTAATGGTAGGTGCTGCTATTGCTTTTTGTTTTCATTTTTTAAAGTACCAACCTACCTCGTTCACCTTCCATCAGTTTCTTGCTTTGTGAACCCCAGAATGCAAATCACACCACAAGAGTATCATGCCTAGTCACAAAAAGCTGCAAATTACTACCTAGGACAGTCACTAAGCAAACTATCTGGAAAGCACTTATGCCCCTCCCCCCTTTCCTGACTTAGAGTCATCTCACTTCATTTTATTTCAAATAAGATAAAAATAGATGATTATGAACATGATTTTCCTATTCACTTTCCTGTTTTACTAAGTCATATTCAGGTCTTTTATTTTTTTTAAGATTTTATTTATTTGAAAAACAGAAATCACAGGTAGGCAGAAAGGCAGGCAGAGAGAAAAGGGGAAGCAGGCTCCCTGCTGAGCAGAGGGCCAGATTCGGGTCGATCCCAGGACCCTGAGAACATGACCTGAGCCGAAGGCAGAGGCTTAACCCACTGAGCCACCCAGGAGCCCCCATATTCAGGTCATCTTAAAGCAACATCCGTATCTATAAGTTGGAGACAGTAATAATACTTCATAGAACTATTAAGAGGATTAATTGGGATAAGAAATACATAAACAAACCTTGGTGCCTGGCAGGTCTTCCATAAATATTAATTCCACACACTATGTGTTTGTATCTCCTGCATACCAGACATGGCACCGCATACTGGGACAAAGTGGTAAATGTCCCTGTGCCCTCCCAGAGTCATCCTCTCCCTCTGTCCGACCCTCCTTGCTCTTTCCATGGGCAACCATAATTTTAAATTCAGATTTTAGTTAGATTATGCTAATGGAAGTGTTACGTCTTTGGATAGCTACTAAATATAATGAAACAGTGGAAAAAGTTACATTGTGGCAATAATGAAATTGATTATATGATTGAATTTGAACATCAATCTCATTATTTAAGAGGGAAAAGGAAACGTTTTAGTTGTAGGATTTGCAAATGTCACCAGTATTTCTGGACACTTTCTTTAGTATCACTATTTTCATTAGAAATGAACTGAATCTTTCATTTAATTAAAAACATTGGGTTTATGGGTTGTTTTTTTTTAAGTAATGTACATTTTTTTTTTGAGACATTCCAGAAGCTACATATGCCGTTGAAGGATATTAAAGTGGCATCACTGACATACTGTTTTTCAGATGACCCATAATTATATTTAATTTCTCTCCCAGGTAGTTAAAAATAGCCTGGAACCTTCCATTTGAAGGACTTGATTTATTTTTTAGAAATGTTTTGGAGAGGAGGGATGGGTGTTTGATTTTGTTTTTGTCACCTCAGTAGTGCTCAGGCAAAAGCATTTGAAATGAGCGGAAGGAGAAGATAATCTTTTCCTCAGCCATTACTTCATTTCAGCTACTTATGGAGTAAACTATGACAGCATGGTGTTTGAAGGAAAAATAGAAATTTCTTAGTTCTTGTGGAAATCTAATAAATATTAATATAGGGGTATTATACTATGAAAAAAAGTTCCAGTGTAGACTTGGCAGATCCATTGTTGGAAATAAACTGGGCAAGAAGAACACCAAAGACAAAAAGCTGGTGTGGGTAAAAAAATTGCCCTGGTTGAGGCTAGCAGGATCATGCATCAGCATCTCAGTAGTCCCCGTAGATGGCCAGTCCTCTGGCTCTACAACCATGTGGTAAGCTGAGCTAATGACAGACCAACTGGATAATTTCTGTAATTTTGCTGTCAGTCATTTCTTCTTCTTCTGAATGTACAGTGCCCAGAGCCTGTATTTTCAAACCACCCAGTGTTTTGGGGATTTTAGAGATTATGGGTACAAATACAGAGATGGGGCTGTGAAGAATCCCTGAGTTAGTTTAGAAAGGAAAGTAAGGGGGAAGTCGGATGCTCTCTGCTCACACTGGTTCTCTAGAAGAACTGAAGGATTCATTTAAGCAATTCTAAATTGCCCCAGAAATTCTGATTTGCTTGGGAGGTACTAAAGTACATTTTTAGAAGTCCCAATTTGAATAAATTGAAAACTTATGGTTGATTGTTTATTAAACTAGTAGATTGTTTATTAAACAATCAACTTATGGTTGATTGTTTATTAAACTAGTATCCTGCTCCTCCTTACGGTGACCCATGAAAGTTAAAATACAACTTCCATAGCTCTAGAAATCAAACGTATGGACATACATATTCTTCCCAAGATGCAAGAATGTAGGCAAATCATTTTGTCTCTCTTTCTTTTTCTGATATATGATATAAAAAAAAAAAAACTGTTGTAAGCAATGACATAAACCAAGCAAAACATGGGTGCGTCTGGGGGATGGAGGATTGGGCAACACTGCCACTGTGAGGACTAGCTGACTTAATGGCGCATTAAAATCTCTTATTTTCTCAAAAAGTAAAGAAGCTTACCAAGCTTAAATTCGGTATGAGGTTTCCACAGAGATAAAATGTTAACAGTCTGTATTAGGGTCAAGCCAGGTCTTAGCCAATTAGATTTGCACACTTCCATTTACTATGTCAAGAGGCCTCAGGAGAACAGGGAACCAAGCTCAGTAAAATCAATTCCACTTGAAATTTTAATGGCCATTAAATTTTATCACTCTATTTTACCTAAAATTGGTAACTTAATTTTAGTTCCAAATTTATGGCAATAAAACTGGAAAGTAAGAGTCCCTGAAAGTGAAGTAAGTAGTCTATGTCCGATGTATGGATGTTGAGTGACTAGATCATTTTCTTTGGAGAATAAGAGAAATATGAAAATATGTCTGGTTCTGTTTATCCAAAGAGATGCAAAGCATTGAGTCTTCAGGATTCAGGAGTCCCCTTTGAGTCAAGGGTCTACAAGAGCTTCTAAAAAAAAAAAAAATAGACACCCTTTGGAAACATTTTTAAAATGCAAATATAAAGTATAATTTTTGAGTTCAAGTGCCCAAATTTTTACTCTGTGACAAAGTTTTCTAAAAACTTGGTAAAGTTAAATGAGCCAAGTGTGTCTTACAAATTTCGTAAATTTTCCCACAAGGGGGGGAATTTATTTCATGTGTCTCCATATACCAACCCCTTTGGAGCTGACTCCATGAAAAGTAACACTTCCAGAAAATAACCCTTAGTGCCTTTGTCAGAGTCTGAATTCTGGGCCCCATGAGCACTGGCGCTGATGAAAGAACAGCTTATGTTTTCTCAGGAAAAATGAAAACCACCTAAGCATGTTATGATGTTTTGCAATGTTGAGTTTGTCTGGGAGTTTTTGCCACGTTTCGAGAGTCAACTGTCACCTCACAATCTGGGGCAGTTTCATTTGGGTTGCAATTTAAATAATCACTTCAAGACCACTCTCCTTTATGTGTATCTGCTTATTCTTCTCAGTCACGCCACTGGATAGGCCTCAGACTTTGGATAAAGAATCATGTGTCCTCCATTTGAGCTGCTGTAACAAAACTACCATTGACTGAGTAGCTTAAACGAGAAACATGTATTTCTCCTAGTTCTGGAGGTCAAGAAGTCTTAAGATCAAGGCAGATTCAGTACCTGCCTTTAGTATCTGGCCCACTTCCAGGGTCATAACAGGAGAAAAGCAGATAGAACATTCTTGAATCTTTTCTAAGGGCACCATCCTATTCATGACAGATCTACCCTCATGACCAGTCACCTGATAAAGGCCCCATCTCCTGATGTCACTTTGGGGATTAGGATTTCAACCTGTGAATTTTGAAGGGAGGGACACAAACATTTGTAGCTGGTTCAGCCAGCAGCTTCATGGGCTAGTACGTAGACAAGAATCTCCCAGTCTTCTGTACTCTTGTACTTAAATGCCTCCAGAGGTTATGGAGAAAAGAACTTCCACACTTTTTTTGTTTGTTTGTTTCTTTGGGTTCTTGGCCTTTCCTTTGAATTCCTTTCATCTTTCTTTTTTTCCCCCCTAGGAGAATGATTTTTTAAAAGACATATTAAGTATTTAGTGTGGTAAAATACTAACTCACCCCTTATCTTCACAAGAAAAAGACTATAAGAAGCTAAATGATTTGTTGAAAGTGCACTAAATAAATCAGGCAATACTGGGGACTAATATTAGTGAAAGTCCTCACTGCTTTTCTATTAACTTTAAAACTATTACAAACCCTTAGGCTTTAGGCTTTCGTATACATGGCAACTGGTGTGTGTGTGTGTGTGTGTGTGTGTGTGTGTGTGTGTGTGCATGAGAGAGAGAGAGTGTGTGTACATGTGTGTTCTTGGCTGTTGGCATGTGGGGAAAATTTTAATTTCTGGTGCAAGATTATGAACAATCCAGTAATCTCAAATACTTCTATGAAGGAGAAGGGCTCATTTTCCTTTTTCCGTTCTACACCTTTTCTTTTTGCTTATTCATCATGTTTTAAATAAACAGACCAAAGAAATTTGTTATTAAAGCCCTCCTTGGGCTTCTTCAATTTCAGTTTTAAACCAGGTTCAAAATATTCTGGCAAAAATTAAAGGCAACATTGAAAACATTTGCATAAATTTTAAATTGTGTAACAAGTGATAAACCTAAAATGAGCTGAAGGAATGAGTAATAAGCATCTCCTCATATCTTTGTCTTTTTATCATAATCAGTGATGATATGGGTTTTTAAAAATTGATTCTGAAGTGTATTCCCTTTCTAGAGTATCTGCATTCCACTTTGTCTTCTAAATGTAATTTGTTAGAAGTTTAATGTTTACTTTTAAAAGTGTGCAGGCTTATTAGCATACTAATAAATAACATTTAATGTCTATTAACAGTACTTCTATATTTGCTCTTAAAATGGAATAGAAAAATTTTACTTACAAGAGATTCCATGCCTTTACTACATTCTGGGTGTAATTGAAATCCCTAGTTCTCATTTCACTGTTAGAAAAGAACTAATAAATTTGTCACCAGTAAAACAGGAGTGGGGAGAGAGGGGACATTTATGAGCTCAGTAATGAATCTAACTCGCAAAGCCAGACCTGAAAGACTTGGGAGACCCGCACAATAGAGGTGCCAGTTTGCTGTATAGCATCACAGCTAATTAAGTTTAGATCTTTGCTTTTCTTTATCCTTTTCTTTGAGATTTTCCCGGTGGTATTGGCTCTGTGTGATTCAGCTGGCCTAACGTGAGACTCAGAAGTCAGAAGCAGTCACAGCTTACTTAAGAAAGGCATATGGCAAAAATATAATCCCTTTGATTATATGGTAAATAACTATAAGAATGGGTACAAATAATGGTTTTTATTTGAACGTGAAATTTTATTGCGATATAGTATGTGTTTTGTTACACCGTCACCTGGCATCTGTTAAAAATAAGGTTCTGGAATGCTGTTCTGGCATGTGTAATTTTGAGAAAGAGGCTCTGAATTGGTGTTCCAGGGTAAGCCCTAACTTCCATCGCACACAAAATATAGCCCTAGTGGTAATAAAAAGGTATCATCTATATAGATAAATATATAAATATATACAGGGTTTGTGTTTTTTTAACGTAGATTTTGATTTTGAGAGAATAAACTCCTTTAAATCACATGGACCTGGATTATAGTCTAAGCTCAATCACAATGTGGAATTCAATATGTTTACTATCTTTGAGTCTATTTCTAGGACTATAAAATGAATGAAATTAATGATATTCACCTATTGAGAGTTTGGGAGAGCATTAAATGAAAACATATTTTCAGCAAATAATAAGCTTTTAATAAATAGTGTTGAGTTTATGGTACTGGAACTTTAAAAGGGTGTTTTTGTTAACAGCCACAGCACACATACCATTGTCCCTTTTACTCCTGAAATTAAGTAAACCCTTTCCTGTCCCAGAACCGTTGCATTTGGTACTTCCTCTCTCTGTAATGCTTTTCCCTTAGCTCTTCCAGTGATGGCTCATTTTCATCCTTTGAGTTTCAGCTCAAATGTCACCTCTTTGTGGGAACTTAACCTGACCAACCTGTTTAAAGTAAATCTTTGCCCTCAGCACCCCCATCACAGTTTTTGAGTATCTTATTTATGTGTCTTCTCCTTTGGCATGTAAAGTCCATAAAAGCAGAGAGACCTTATCTTCCTTGTTGATAACTGTGTACACAACACTCAGCAAAGTGTCTGCCTCAATAAATGTGAATGAATGAATGAATGAATTAAATGAATAAGTCAATGGAAGAGAGGGAGGAGAGACATTGGAAGGAAAGAAAAAGAAATAATGGATAAAAGGAACAAAGGACAAAAAGAAGAAACTTTTATGGTCTGAGGAATGATTTATATTCAGGACATATGTATTTATGCATATACAGCTTTTTGATGTTATTTTAAAGTTTAAAAGTCAAGTAAAAATTTTCCTGTTCCAGTTATCTTTCCTTGCCCCTGGTCAGTGTGTTTCACCTTATCTTCTCCTTCCACAATCTGACAGGGGTTGTTTTGCTATAGGGTGACCTCCCTCTGTGAGGCAGGAAGTAATTCCTATAGGACATCAACACTTTAGAACAGAGGGTTGCCAAGCTTTCTGTAAAGGGCCAGAGTCTAAATATTTTCAATTTTACAGGCTATATGCTGTCTCCCAATGACTCACCTCTGCCATTACAGAATGAAAGCAGCCATAGACAATATGTAAGGAAATGAGTGGGCTGTGTTCCAATAAAAATTGTTTAGGGAAACTGAAATTTGAATTCCATGTAATTTTCACATGTCATAAAATATTATTCTTACTTTGATTTTTCTTTATCCAAATAAAAGTGTAAAAACCATTTTTAGCTCATGAGCCTATAAAAACAAGGGGCAGGTTCGAATGGCTTCATGTCCTATTTTGCTGACCCCTGCCTTAGAATGAACTAGTTCAATGGTTTCCCCTCCCATGATTGTTTGCCTTTGAAAAGATGAACTAGAGTGGGGGGAGGCAAAGAATTCATTTCTATTGGTAGGATTTTTAATAATTTTGCAAATGGAAGGAAACATAATTTTGACTAATCAGACCTTCTGAACTCCTAAAAGCACATTATATCAGTGCTGCATTATCCACAAGTAGGGTTGTGAGTGTTAAAAGAAGCTTTCATGACTGGCTAAAACTGCCCAGGTGCATCCATTAGCAAGCTCTCACCTTATTTATTCCTTCATATCATAGACTTTGGAATTTATGGTTAGGTTCTTCTAAGGATATTTTAAAGTAAGAAGTTTGAGGATACTTTAGTTCTATAATCCTGAAAAATTTTAGCTCTATAATCCTGAAGAATCAAATGCTTTAAATTTCAAGTAATAATTTCCCTAAAGTCTGTGTATTTAAGTTGGGTAAGGAATTATTTGGGGAAAACATTTTAAGAGCACAGTGTGATATCATTTTCTAAATGCAGAAATTAAAAATTTAGTAGAAATTATTATAGTCCTATTAGTATTGTTTTTATAGCTCTATTTATAGTGCTTTCAAATATTTTAAGATAATAGAGCTTTCCAACTTTTTTCTTTACTCACATCTCTCTTAAACAGCCAAAGCAACTGTTTAAAATTCCACGTTGGGAAGATGCTAGTCAGACTGCAATGAAAAATCAGAAGGAAGTTCAATTTGAAGAAAAAGCAGTTAAGTATTTCATAGGAAGGAATATTTAGGATATTTGAAATGGAATAGTCAAAACACATCTACTTTATTTTAGGACGTGTAGGATAATTCAGCTTTCAGGTATGTATCTCAGCAGTATAAGTAGAAACTAAGTTATTGGGGGCTTTTCCATGGTTTTCTTGGATACTGAGAATAGTGTACCATTGACGGTCTGAGTACCGATAATCTAAGGTTAGTTTTAAATCCTTGAATTATCTGTCCCCTACGTAACCTGTGCTTGTATGTCGGGAAGTGGAGATTAATAATAGTTTTAATCTTAGTCAAACTGAAGAGGAGGCAAGAAAAACCTAACTTGTGTCAGCCAAATATATTATTTTAAGGCCTTCTGCTTATGTCTGGATATCCTTATCAACAGTCTATCTCTTTAGTATAGAACAGTGGGAGGCAACTCTACAGAAGCCCTCAGAAAGAATATGGGAATGAGGATGAGAGAACCCCTCATACTTGTTCCTTGTCCTTTAATTCCTGAAAACACTTGAGTAAAATAACTGCACGTAAATTGAGATGTGAGTTATTGGAATTGCTCAAAGGTAAGCAATTTAATTCCCAAAGTGGACTGTTTGCTCATACCATTTAATGGCTTAGCTTGTGATATGCATGATAGTCAGCAGCCAAGTGCTCGATTCATGTATTCAGGAAGAAGGAGCTTGGGGCAGTGGGTTCCATGGTTAAGTGGGTTTCTCTGTGAACACTCTCCACCTGGAGTCTGGAAGATGTGTGTCCTTGAGGGATTCAGAGGAGATGTCAGCCTCAGGGAGTCTCATTAGGCCAGCTGTGTCTGGTGACAGTCAGATACACACCCTCAAAAAAAAATACCCAATTGTTTTCCACAAGTTCTTCATGACACAAACCTCCTCATAAATTACACCATAATCACTACTGCACTGTAATTTGCATATGAGTTCAGAGCATATTCAGCTGATATATGACTACCTCACCACTGGAGACATATACTTTATTTTTTTAAATGTAAATCCTTGGGGGAGAAATATGGTGTGTTGGCTTCTGGGTTGCTGGCTTTCTCCCTCTACTATTCAGCTACTGTGCCTACATCTCTTTCGGGGGACCGTCAGTCTTTGCAATTACGTTGGTTGTCATTTGCATTGCCCCTAACCACCATCATAACCGGTATGTATCTGCAAATAATTTTTAGTTTTCCCCAGTCCAGATGTCATTCACTGAACTCTTATTACTTGTTACCAACAGGTTTTCTGTGGAATTGTGCAGTTCTGGGAGAAAGAATGTTCTATATCTTTTGCCCTTCATTTGTTTGTAGTCTTATCCTCTAGGTACCTGTGTACCACATTACATTGTGCATTAACGAAGAATCCTAATGTGATTCTTCATTTTAAAGGAAAAAAAAAAAAGAAACCTCATTGCTTTCCTCCGTGATCTGAAACGTAAAGGGTAGATGTGAGACTTCTTTGATTTTAATTTTGTGCAGTTGACTGGAAGCATTTGTAGGGATTTCAAGCAAAACCCTACTTCGCCTCTCGGGCTGCATTTTCCAGCGTGAAATCTGTTGGAACCAACCAATGGAGCCCCATTTCCCTTTCTCTTCATCTTCCTTGCCCCATTCCCACCCCAACAAACACATGCACGCATCCCTTTCCCAATTCGGGACAAGTGCAATCTCAGACTTCTCTGAACAAGGTCAAACAGTGACACAAGCATTGTCAGAGTAGAAGGGATGGTGATCGCCTCATAAGAAGACTGTAAACCCAAAATGCCACCTGCCAATGTTGCTGAGGAACCCTACAGAAGAACAGCGGGCTGTCTGAAGTCTGATCATGACAGTGGTAGTGGATAAACAAACAGATCAGAAAAGTGGAGCACATGTTTTGATTCCCTTCTTAAATCCTGCTTCTGATTCTATCAGGTATTTGCCACACCCTGAGTGAAAAGCAGGTAACACGAGTGTTACTGGGTATTCCCCTTAGGCTAGGAAATGATACATCCCTTTAAACTGGCTTTTTTGATAAGTCAAAGTGTTGGGCAGTGGTGGGGTTGGGGACTGGCGGGGGCGGGGAGGGTTATTGATGACTTTGTTTTTGTTTTTGTTTTATTATGCCAGCATGTAGTACATCATAAGTTTTTGTTGTAGCGTTCAACAATTCATCAGTTGCCTATAACACCCAGTACTCATCCCAACACTTGCCCTCCTTAATACCCATCATCTGGTCACCCCCATCTCCCGGTCACCCCATCTCCCCACCCTCCTACCTTCTGTAACCCTCAGTTTGTTTCCCCGAGTCCAGAGTCTTGCATGGTTTATCTCCCTCTCTGATTTCTTCCCATTCAGTTTTGTTATTAACAACTTTCTAGACAAAATCTTGATGCCTTGCTGCGGTTTTCTTTTCAGTATTTCTGTGCTGGTATTTTGGATCCTGGAGTGGCTTATTTGAAAAGGACACTTAAGCAGCTAGTGAAATGAATGAACAAGGACAGAGTATAGGAATCCAGTGACGGGTAAAGCAAACTCTGGTTGGTTGGGAAACCACTGCATGGTGTTCACATGCCACTTGTTCTGAAGTTTGTCTTGAGAGTAATTTCGTTTCATTTATAATAGACAACGTACAGTTTTACATATAGATCATTGACTCATTTGCTATATTCAAAGTAACGTACAGTTTTACATATAGATCATTGACTCATTTGCTATATTCAAAGTCTGAGGCTATATTTTAAAACTTTTTTGGTTTTGCAACATTAAGGTTGGTGCAGTTTTTAGCTCTTTGTTTTAATTTATTTTAAATTACTATGTGAAACACTCATTTTTTTCTGATGACTAATAAAGGCCATTTCCTTTTCTTTCATTTTAATATCTTGAATTTTGGAAAAGAATATATTTGGAATTATTTTGAGCTCTTTTAGTTATTAAAAGATGGTGGACAGTGTGTTAAATGTGACAGATTGTCATGTGGAAATTCATAGAGAAAAAATGCACATATTTGTATTTTGTTTTATGTCATTTATATAGAAGTAGCAAGTAAAGTGTGAATACTGATTAAGCAGTGTTAACATTGACCAGAAAAATGCCACACAGTGGTATCTCTGGATGAAGCTGAGGGGATTTTTCTTTCAGAAGAGAGGCCTTTTGCTTTTGGAACAGTAGTAGAAGGAGTCCCCATTGTGGGTCTTTGTTTTTGAAAATTATTGGTCCATCATGGTCTTTCAGTTCCAGAGAAGCTTTCAGAATTATTCTATACTCCTAAAGATCCTTAGACTTAGAAGAGTGAGAAACTTTTGTTATATTCTTATACCAGTATTGTGCATTTTCATATGTCAATGGATATATGTAAAGCATTCCTGGAAAATGCTGCATTATTGTGCTAAAGTCACTAGGCCAGTTCAACTACACTTAACCAGAGGCAAAACTCTGATTATTTAGAACTACAAGGCCTCTAATTCATTTCTTAGAGGGATGGATGAATCAATATGTTTTATTGATTGGCGTGGCTAAATCAAACTGCTAATAATCAGGGATTCAGATGCCAGTGATCCATATAGCACTCATTTCCTACCTTAGCCTACAAATATTTGCCCGTCTCCAGTGATGCTAATGAATTTGCTTCAGATCAGTCATAAATTCCAATGTACAACCAGGTAGAAAAGGCATATATACAGCTCAAAGCAGATTGCTAACGTGATCATAAAAAGTTATAACACATCTTTTTATAGTACATATTCTGTAGACCTCTTCCAAAATATACCTCTCCCTTCTTGCTCTGCCAAGCCCAGAATGAATTACAGTGTGTTGTCTAGCAGCATTATTGACACTCAGAAATTGTATGTAATGCTCACATTATGAAGAATAGATAGCACTTTACACTGGAACTCAATGGCTATGCAGTGACTACATGGATAATTTTTAGAGTAAACTTTAAATAATTTTTGCCATTTTAGGTGTGTCTTAGATTATTCCCCTCTTTAGATAGAATGAAAGAATACCAAAAAAAAAAAAAGGTTCCCCCCCCAAGAACTTTCTTCTTCAAAACATTGAAGACATTTTTCCTTCGATTCTTGTTTTAACCTTCCGTTCCCAATTATTTCTTTCTTTGTTATTGGTGTCATTTATCCAGAAATACTTCATATAGGAGAAATCAGTAGATTCAGCTTAATAAAATAATTTATTTGTATAATGCTCTTACATCTTATTTCAAGTGTTTTTGTTGGGGGTAGAAGGATGTGAAGACCTCTGAGAGTCTACAGTTCTCCTAAAAGTGTATGCAGAATTATGTGTATGTTGTGGGATAATGTACATTTTCCTGGGGAGAAGATCAAGTTTCATTAGACTCTCAAAGTCCCTGACTACAAAATAAGAATGATGTATAAAATGAAAATTGGAGATTAGACAACAAAACACTGTGCATTTCTGGTTGAGTAGGAGCGGTGAAAAAGAACAGAATTTAATGTGCTGTACTTAGATGTTCATTCTAGGACATATACTGACATTTGTTTTGTGGGCTGTATCAATGCCACAGTATTGGCTTAAGTTACCTCTGTTTTAATAAGAAGAACCAGAAAGGAAGTGTGGATGTATTTTGTTTGAGAAAAAATATTTGCAGTAGCCTAATTCTTTTATATACAGAATTATAATCTTATCTGCCAAAAAAGAAGTCGGCCATTTCCATTTTCAAAACATTTCTTAACTTTTAAAAGCAAGTCAGTAAGTCCATAAAGACTAGGAGTGGTTTCTTTTTATTGATAGCCTACAATTAAGACCAAACAACTGTACAGTTTAGACAAACCTCACTAATTGGCAGTGATGGCTGGTATTCGATTAGCTGCTGTTGATTGGCAAATGGAATTATTGAAATTCAGGTTAATGAACTGAATTGTCTATTGCCCTAATTTTCTCATTTTGGTAACATATTACATTTTTCGTAGAAAACTCAGTACCAATTTGGAATGAAGTAGATTATAGATGAAGAGACATAAGTAGGGGCGCCTGGGTGGCTCAGTGGGTTAAGCCTCTGCCTTTGGCCCAGGTCATGATCTCAGGGTCCTGGGATTGAGCTCTGCATCAGGCTCTCTGCTCAGTGGGGAGCCTGCTTCCTCCTCTCTCTCTCTCTCTCACTGCCTACCTCTCTGCCTACTTGTGATCTCTCTCTCTGTGTCAAATAAATAAATAAAATCTTTTTTTTTTTAAAGATTTTATTTATTTATTTGACAGACAGAGATCACAAGTAGGCAGAGAGGCAGGCAGAGAGAGAGGAAGGGAAGCAGGCTCCCTGCTGAGCAGAGAGCCCAATGCGGGACTCGATCCCAGGACCCTGAGATCATGACCCGAGCCGAAG